>NC_046163.1:73364856-73699856 GCF_011064425.1 Rattus rattus
CAGAAAAAAGTCAAGTAACATATAAAGGCAGAGCTATAAGAATTATACCAGACTTCTCACTAGAGACTATGAAAGCCAGAATATCCCAGGCAGATGTCAAAAGAATCTAAGAGTACACAAATGCCAACCCAGGTTACTATATCCAGGAATACTCTCAATTAACATAGATTGAGAAACCAATCTATTACATGACAGAACCAAATTTAAACGATATCTTTCTACAAAACCAGCCTTACAAAGGCTACTAGATAGAAAACTACAATACAAGGAGGGAAAGTAAACCCTAGAAGAAGAAAGAAAGTAATCTCCTTGCAATGAAACTGAAAGAAGAGAGACACACAAACCTAATTCCACGTCTAACAACAAAATAACAGGAAGCACCAATCATTATTTTTTAGTATCTCTTAAAATCAATGGACGCAATTGACCAACAAAAAGATATACACTACCAGACTGGGTGCATAAAGAGGACCCAGCATTTTGCTGCATACAGGAAATACAACTCAGAGACAAAGACAGACACTACATCAGAGTAAATGACTGGAAAACAACTTTCCAAGTAAATGGTCTGAAGAAACAAGCTGAAGTAGCAATTTTTATAATGAATAATATCGATTTTCAACCAAAAGTCATCAAAAACGTAAGGAAGGACACTTCATATTCAACAAAGGAAAAATCCACCAAGAACTCTCAATCCTAAATATCTATGCTCCAAATGCAAGGGCACCTACATTCATAAAAGAAACCTTACTAAACTCAAATCACATAATTCTCCTCACACAATAATAGTAGGAAATTTCAACAACCCACTCTTATCAATGGACAGATCATGGCAACATTAATTAAACAGAGACTTAGAGAATCTAACAGAAGTTATAAAGCAAATGGACTTAACAGATATTTACAGAACATTTCATCCTGAAACAAAAGAATATACCTTCTTCTCAGCACCTTATGGTACCTTCTCCAGAAATGGAACATTTAAATCTCACAATCCGAGACCAAGAACACATCAAAAAGATCATCCATCATGATCTTTTCAGCTTCATCCCAGGGATACAAGGATGGTTCAATATTTTGAAATCCATCAACATATTCCATTATATAAACAAACTCAAAGAAAAAAAGACATGATCATTTCATTAGATGCTGAAAAAGCATTTGACAAAATTCAACACCCCTTTATGATAAAAGTCCTAGAAAAATCAGGAATTCAAGGCCCATAACTTAACATTGTAAAAGCAAGGCAAACTATTAGATACCATTAAATAAAATGGAGAGAAACGTGAAGAAATCCTAGTAAAATCAAGAACTAAAGAAGGCTGCCCTCTCTCTTCCTGCTTATTCAATATAGTTCTCAAACTCCTAAACAGAGCAATCAGAAAATGAATGAAGATCAAAGGGATACAAATTGGAATGGAAGAAGTCAAAATATCACTATTTGCAGATGATATGATAGTATATGTAAGTGATCCCAAATGTTCCACTAAAGAACTACTAAGCCTGATAAACAACTTCAGCAAAGTGGCTGGGTATAAAATTAATTCAAACAAATCAGTAGCCTACCCCTACTCAAAGCATAAAAAAGGCTGAGAAAGAAATTATGGAAATGCCAACCTTCACTAAATTCCCAAATAATATAAAACACTTTGGAGTAAATGTAACCAAGCAAGTGATAGATCTGTATGACAAGAACTTAAAGTCTCTGAAGAAAGAAATTGAAGATCGCAGAAGATGAAAAGGCTTCCCATGCTCATGGATTGTCAGGAATAATATAGTAAAATTGGCCATTTGGCAAAAAACAGTCTGTAAAAACAGTCTTCAATGCAATCCCCATCAAAATTCCAATGCAATTCTTCATAGAGCTTAAAAGAGCAATTTGCAAATTTGTTTGGAATAACAAAAAATCCCAGGATAGCAAAAAACTATACTCAACAAAAAATGAACTTCTTGGGGAATCACCATCCCTGACCTCATACAGAGCAAAAGTGATAAAAACTGTATGTATAGCATTTTCAACAAATGATGGTGGTTCAACTGGAGGTCAGAATGGAGAAAAATGAAAATCAATCCATTCTTATCACCGTGAACATAGTTTGAGTCCAAGTTGAACAAGGTTCTCCACATCAAAGCAGATACTCTCAAACTAATAGAAGAAAAGTTGGAGAAGTCTTGATCACACAGGTACTAGGAAAATTTTCCTACAAAAAACCCTAATGGCTTATATTCTAAGATCAAGAATAGACAAATGGGACCTCATAAAACTCCAAAGCTTCTGTAAGGGAAAGGACCCTGTCATTAGGACAAAATGGCTACAGATTCAGAGGAAATTCAAAAAATCATCAGATCTTACTATAAAACCCTATATTCCACAAAACTTGAAAATCTGCAGGAAATGGACAATTTCCTAGACAGATACCAGGTACCGAAGTTAAATCAGGAACAGAAAAAACAGTTAAACAACCCCATAACTCCTAAGGAAATAGAAGCAGTCATTAAAGGTCTCCCAACCAAAAAGAGCCCAGGTCCAGATAGGTTTAGTGCAGAATTCTATCAGACCTTCATGGAAGACCTCATACCAATACTATCCAAACTATTCCACAAAATTGAAACAGATGGAGCACTACCGAATTCCTTCTATGAAGCCACAATTACACTTATACCTAAACCACACAAAGACCCAACAAAGAAAGAGAACTTCAGACCAATTTCCCTTATGAATATCTACGCAAAAATACTCAATAAAATTCTGGCAAACCGAATCCAAGAGCACATCAAAACAATCATCCACCATGATCAAGTAGGCTTCATCCCAGGCATGCAGGGATGGTTTAATATACGGAAAACCATCAACGTGATCCATTATATAATCAAACTGAAAGAAAAAAACCACATGATCATTTCATTAGATGCTGAGAAAGCATTTGACAAAATTCAACACCCCTTCATGATAAAAGTCCTGAAAAGAATAGGAATTCAAGGCCCATACCTAAACATAGTAAAAACCATATACAGCAAACCAGTTGCTAATATTAAACTAAATGGAGAGAAACTTGAAGCAATCCCACTAAAATCAGGGACTAAACAAGGCTGTCCAATCTCTCCCTACTTATTCAATATAGTTCTTGAAGTTTTAGCCACAGCAATCCGACAACAAAAGGAAATCAAGGGGATTCACACTGGTAAAGAAGAAGTCAAAATATCACTATTTGCAGATGATATGATAGTATATTTAAGAGATCCCAAAAGTTCCACCAGAGAACTACTAAAGCTGATAAACAACTTCAGCAAAGTGGCTGGGTATAAAATTAACTCAAATAAATAAGTAGCCTTCCTCTACACAAAAGAGAAACAAGCCAAGAAAGAAATTAGGGAAACGACACCCTTCATAATAGACCCAAATAATATAAAGTACCTCGGTGTGACTTTAACCAAGCAAGTAAAAGATCTCTACAATAAGAACTTCAGGACTCTGAAGAAAGAAATTGAAGAAGACCTCAGAAGATGGAAAGGTCTCCCATGCTCATGGATTGGCAGGATTAATATAGCAAAAATGACCATTTTACCAAAAGCAATCTACAGATTCAATGCAATCCCCATCAAAATACCAATCCAATTCTTCAAAGAGTGAAACAGAACAATTTGCTAATTCATCTGGAATAACAAAAAACCCAGGATAGCTAAAACTTTTCTCAACAATAAAAGGACTTCAGGGTGAATCACTATTCCTGAACTCAAGCAATATTACAGAGCAATAATGATAAAAAACTGCATGGTATCGGTACAGAGACAGACAGAGAGACAAATGGAACAGAATTGAAGACCCAGAAATGAACCCACACACCTATGGGCACCTGATTTTTGAAAAAGGAGCCAAAACCATTCAATGGGAAAAAGATAGCATTTTCAGCAAATGGTGCTGGTTCAACTGGAGGTCAACATGTAGAAGAATGCAGATCGATCCATGCTTATCACCCTGTACAAACTTAAGTCCAAGTGGATCAAGGACCTCCACATCAAACCAGATACACTCAAACTAATAGAAGGAAAACTACGGCAGCATCTCGAACACATGGGCACTGGAAAAAATTTCCTGAACCAAAAACCAATGGCTTATGCTCTAAGATCAAGAATCGACAAATGGGATCTCATAAAACTGCAAAGCTTCTGTAAGGTAAGGACACTGTGGTTAGGACAAAATGGCAATCAATAGATTGGGAAAAGATCTTTACCAATCCTACAGCAGATAGAGGCCTTATATCCAAAATATACAAAGAACTCAAGAAGTTAGACTGCAGAGAGACAAATAACCCTATTAAAAAATGGTGTTCAGAGCTAAACAAAGAATTCACAGCTGAGGAATGCCGAATGGCTGAGAAACACCTAAAGAAATGTTCAACATCTTTAGTCATATGGGAAATGCAAATCAAAAGAACCCTGAGATTTCACCTCACACCAGTGAGAATGGCTAAGATCAACAACTCAGGTGACAGCAAATGCTGGTGAGGATGTGGAGGAAGAGGAACACTCCTTCATTGTTGGTGGGATTGCAGACTGGTACAATCATTCTGGAAATCAGCCTGGAGGTTCCTCAGAAAATTGGACATTGAACTACCTGAGGACCCAGCTATACCTCTGTTGTGGGTAACAAGTTGCCCCAACATATAAAAAAGACATGTGCTTCACTATGTTCATAGCAGCCTTATTTATAATAGCCAGAAGCCGGAAGGAATCCAGATGCCCTTCAACAGAGGAATGGATATAGAAAACGTGGTACATCTGCACAATGGAATATTACTCAGCTATCAAAAACAATGACTTTATGAAATTCATAGGCAAATGGATGGAACTGGAAAATATCATCCTGAGTGAGGTAACCCAATCACAGAAAAACACACATGGTATGCACTCATTGATAAGTGGCTATTAACCCAAATGCTTGAATTACCCTAGATGCATAGAACACATGAATATCAACACGGATGATCAAAATGTGAATGCTTCACTCCTTCTTTAAAAGGGGGAACAAGAATACCCTTGGCAGGGAATAGGGAGGCAAAAATTAAAACAGAGACAGAAGGAACACCCATTCAGAGCCTGCCCCACATGTGGCCCATACATATGCAGCCACCCAATTAGACAAGTTGGATGAAGCAAAGAAGAGCAGGCTGACAGGAGCTGGATGCAGGTCTCTCCTGAGAGACACAGCCAGAGTTCAGCAAATACAGAGGCGAATGCCAGCAGCAAACCACTGAACTGAGAATAGGACCCCCGTTGAAGGAATCAGAGAAAGAACTGGAAGAGCTTGAAGGGGCTCGAGACCCCATATGTACAACAATGCCAAGCAACTAGAGCTTCCAGGGACTAAGTCATTACCTAAAGACCATACATGGACTGACCCTGGGCTCCAACCTCATAGGTAGCAATGAATAGCCTAGTAAGGGCACCAGTGGAAGGGGAAGCCCTTGGTCCTGCCAAGACTGAACCCCCAGTGAACGTGATTGTTGGGGGGAGGGCAGCAATGGGGGGAGGGTGGGGAGGGGAACACCCATAAAGAAGGGGAGGGGGAGGGATTAGGGGGATGTTTGACCGGAAACCGGGAAAGGGAATAACATTTGAAATGTAAATAAGAAATACTCTAGTTAATAAAAAAATAAATAAAAATAATAAGTTAAAAAAATAGAAGCTACACTTCCATATCCCCCTGTAGAGAGAATTGTGACCATTAGTCATGTAGAAGTAGAAAGACTCCCTCCTACTTGTAAATGAGGTATTCCCAAGTTCTCAGGTTGAGCTCCTGCTGTCAGACCCTGACCCACCTGAAAGCTGTATATAAGAATCCTATGCAGAAAGATTAAAGGTTTGCAAGACATACTCAGACATCTGAGAGCTTCTGTTCAAAGAGCCATAATGCTGCCACTTGGGGAACAGACCTGATCCCCTGAAATCACTGCCAGAAGCTTCCCCTAAGATAACTTCTAGGAGGAAATTAATTTCCCCAGCATTGTGCTTTCCCACACACACTGTTGTTCTTGAGTGTTGTATGAATAAATCTTGGTGTTTTACTTAATTATTCAAAACAATATTATGTGATACAGATGTCTTGCTTCTTAGTATTTTCTTTAATTAATAATTGGAAAATCTCTGTGCACAGGCTTCCCATTTGTCTTTTTGTAGTATATCACATCAAAACTCTTCCTTTCTCAAAAGTTATTTGGCTTCCTGAAAATCTTTGATTATCACACTCAAGATTATGTACTATTTATTATGTGATTTGCCCACATGTCTGAGACACATATCAAAAGTAATGTCTCTGGCCCAGATGATGCAACTTTGTAAGTTTGGAGGATATTGCTAAATCGATGTCTACATAGCATGTCTGGGAATGATACGCCCCATTTACCATATCTAAAGAGCTAATCATTTTAGTTGGACAAAATATGACTTTGGGGAAGGTTTATTTTTTTGAAAACCCTTTTAGATATTAACATTTAATGCTACATTGTGTTCTCTCTCTTTATGGGAGAGTAAGAGAGCAAGAGAGTGAGAGAGTGAGAAAGCAAGAGAGCGAGAGAGCGAGAGAGCATAAGAACACGTATGAATTCATAGTAAGCCAACAAAATCTGACTGACAAGGTTCCTCATGGACATCCATCATGGTTTTATGAAGCAAAGCCCTAAGGCTTCCTCTCTCCTCTATTCCTCCATACTGAGGGTATAAGAACAAAATAGCATACCTGATTTTCTCCATGAGTTCTATGAGTTAAACTTGGGGTTCAGTGCTGCCAGGCAAGCAGTTTACTGAGAAAGATATTTCCCTAACCTCTTGTATTCCTTTTATATTGATGCTCATTACCACAGTTATAAAACTTGTCATTCATCATTGTGATTATTTCTCTATGAACTAAAAAGACTAGTAAGTGAGATATCTTGGGCATCCATCCAGTAATTGCCTCACTGTTCACACAGAGGACAACCCCCACATTCTATACAAATTAATTATCAACATATTTCATATGCCGCCTCCATGTTCTCTCTATTTTTCTTATATGGCACTTCTCATTTTATGGGAAGTAAATACCTGCACATACACATAGTGCTATACAGCAAGTACATTCAGAAATTATCTGCCAGTTCCCTTTTAAGAATTTATTTTTCTCCCTAAGCAATTGTTCTTCAAATAAAAGTCAACTCACAGCCCTAATAAATGAGTTAACACTTTAGACGGTTTATGAGTTTTATAATATTCCCTCATATGGGAGAGCTAAATCCTTTCTATGGTTCTGATTAAATAATTTAAACTCCAAGGCTTCTCAGAAATCAATTCATGCCAACCTACAGCTTTCAGATGTGAAATAAAGGCCAGAGAGCTAGAAATTGTAAATAGTCACATCATAGACAGTAGTTACCTTCAAATGAAAACAAGGGCTTCTGCCACAAGGGAAAAGCTTCCTTTCTCATTGTTCTCTAGCTCAAATGGTCAAGTATGAAATGATAGTCTCAAACTGAAAAAAAATATTTTGAAGAATTAAGTATTCACTAATGGGGTACTTTAAACTAGAAAGTACCTCTTTTTTTTCTTTATCACTTGTGGTGTGTGTGTGTGTGTGTGTGTGTGTGTGTGTGTGTGTGTATGCACACATGCATTCATGCACACATGTATAGACATTTATAGATGACACAATTAACATGTGGAATGGGACCATCTCAGATGTTCATCCTCAATCTCTACCTGTTGCAGGTAGATCTCTCTTCGTACAATAGTGTTTCTGTCAGAATAACTTGCCCATGAGCTTTGGAGCTATTGTTTCACCACTTGAATGCTGGGATTGCACATGTCAGACAAGGGAATTTTAGGATTAAAGCTGGACTTGACCTGGAAGGTTTCTCTTCGTAAACTAGCTCTCACTACATCCAAAGTTGTTAGGCAAACTGCCAAGGGAACAAACCAATTAAAAGCCCTACCCAGTTCTAAATGGTATGAAACACAATGAGTAGCACAGCAACATACATCTAAGGGTGTTCACACTTATACAGAACTTATATTTCATGGGTAACTAATATCCACAAAGTTGGTGAAAAAGCTTTCTCAATAAAGGGGAATCCATACCCAATACTATAAATCTAGCCAATTATATGTGACTGTATATATGATAATACTAATTAATAATTAAAGGAGAGTAGATCATAAAGTTGAGAGGGAGTGGTCATCAAGGGAAGATGGAACTGAAGAAAATGTGGTACACAAATGTTATAAAAACAGAACTTATGTATAAAATTCTTTAAAATTAAAATTACTTTAAAAAATGTGGAGAAAACAACACATGTTCTTTCAAATTAAAAAAGCCACTCTCATTACACATGTACACTGCTGAATTTATTGCTTCTCTTGGCCACTGGCTTCTGAACTCTGGTCCTCACTTTTGTATAATACTTCACCTACTGAGCCACCTCCTTATCTCTCAGTTTGTACTTTAATTTAACACTAACTAAGCATATACACAGATTAGATGGAGTTTCAGAAATCATATCTCCTGGATTGAGGGTCAAGTTGCACGGGCTAGATTCCACTGATAATTATGACTTTCATCTGTATAGTCACTGGGGTATTAGCAATTGGCAACATGCAGCTGAGTATTGCACTCATCAGTTAGTATTGCGATCCTTCTTAACCATCACTCTTCCTCCTGAGTCTCTGCAGTCAAGAGCGGGTTCTGTGGGAAGAGGCTAAATAAGATCTAGTAACACTTTTTCCATCTAGATGCATCTCTGATCACAGAGCTTCGCAGAAAATGGTTGAAGTATGAGAGATGACTCTGACTTCAGCTGGGATATTAGAGAAATGGTTGGCTGTTTGCAGGAGTTTGTAGAACAGTGAAGTTGGACAGAGGGACAGAGCAGTGATGGATGAGATGTGAGAGCCCTCAGGGAATCCTGGCAACAAAGAAGAACGTTTTCCTTTGACACTTCAAGAGCTGCTGCCAAAATGATGCAGCCATTGTCTAATTTAAACTTTAAATGGATGTTTCTGACTTCCAGATTGATACTTCCATCCAAAACAACAGGAGATAAAACAAAAACACTTTTATAGTGAAAATGATGATGGCTTAGAGCAGAGTGACATTGGAGATAACTATGATTTCTCTCTCCCTCTTTCTCCATTATATACAGGTACACATATTCAGTAATGCATAGTTGATAGTATATGATTACATGGAGTAATAATTTTGGATATATGTACACCTTATCGTATGTTATCCTGCAGTAAAGCAATAGGCATATCTATTAGCTCAAATTATTTTATATTTTCCTTTTTAGGGTCTGATGATTTGGGGTTTTAGTTTGGCATTGCTTTCTATATTGTGTTTCTGTTAATCACTGCATTGAATGAATGAATGCCTTATCTTAAAAGTTTTACATGCACATTATAGTTGTCTTTAGCTACTTTCTTACTCGCTATGATAATGACAACTTTGAAGGAAGGAGAGAATAAATTTAGCTAACAGTTTAAGGATATAGTACAGGAAAACTAGGAGAATAAAGTGGGGAGAAGTTTGACATGACTAGTCACTTTGAATCTATGGTCAAAAAAGGAGAACATCTGTTTGATTCAGCTCAGATACCAGTGTATGACTTAGTATCCCACATCGTTGAGGTAGGTGTTCCCTACTTAGTGTATATCTCCCTTATAGGAATGCAAGGAAGTTTGTCTCCAAAGTGATTCTAGATCCAATCAATTTGTCAATCAATGCTAATTATCACCAGGGTATTACTATGTATATTATATAATATATTTTATAGTGGATCTCTAGATCATAATGATTTTTATATATAATTCTTTAAATATTTTTAAGATTAAAGCTTATAACTTTTATAAATATGAAAGGAAGAAAAGACTAAGGCTATAAGGAAGGTGGGGATGGAATGGAGGGTTTGAAGAGGGCATACTGGAAATGGGAACATTTGAAATGCAAATAAATAAAATAACCAATTAAAAAAAGAGTAAGTCTCTATCAGTGACAGTTAAACTGCTGTGCTCTGAGATTTCCAAGGCTAAGTCTAGAGCATTTTTAGGAAAAACAATACCTTATTTCAATGAGTTGAGTTAGTATCACTGCCATAGTTACAAATGATATAAGGGTAATAAAAGAGGTGATGTATATGCTTAGAGTGCAATAGAGGACACTGAAATTGTACATTTAGGAATAAGAGTAGGTTTTTTAAGTTAGGTGCAAGAGTCAACATATGAACAAATGTGTCTGGGGTCCTCCACTGGGTAGAAAGGGAATTCAAACCATGAGGTGTCTAGGGTGGCCCTGTAGAGTGAAGAGAACATATTTCCTTTTAGTTTCCTGGTCATCTAGTTCTCTCTCCTGTCTTCCCACATACTTGATCCTGGTTCCTTTCACCATCTCCTTTCTTTCTCAATCTGCTTGCTATTGCCACCTCAGTACTGAGGTCCTACCAAAGGTTCAGAGAATATCCGAACATCATTTTCTCTATTCACTGCCTCACCTTTCCTGAGACTTGAAGCCCTGGCACTTATTGCCTCTCCCTTTTTTGGGAATGAGCCAGCACATTTACTCAAATATTTCTGAGCTTAATAACTTCACCAAAAATTTATGACTTTTTAAGTATAGGCCAATATTTGGAATTATGATTTTAAATCTTCCTGCTACCTAGACCTAGAAACAATGATTAATTTCTTCCTTTCCTAATGAACAAAGAAATTTTATCTATACTAAAACCATGGAGACAAACCTCTGTCCTAAATGTGCTTATCACTAAAGGTAGAATAATGGAAGAAAGCCTTTGGTATTTCTCCATTTCTTGAGTTCAGTGCCCTTCCTACACAGAAAAGAGAAGTCCAGAAAGGTGACATAATGCTCTACAGGATTTAGTGGTAAAAGTCTATGTTTTCATGACTGGGCCACGGTCTTTATTCCTGCTCCTGGATAACACTTTATCCTTTACAGATGATCCCGGGAGCTCACTTTCTAAGACCAGTGAGCTACATAACTACTGTGAGGTTAGTACCTCCCAGAGGAAAGGCTGGTATGCCACTCTGAAGAATAAGTATAAAATTTGGGAGAAGGTAAGTATGAGACCCCTAACATTTCCTGGGAACTTCATCTTTCTTCTTTGATGGTTGTGTGTGTGTGTGTTTGCACTCGTGTGTGTGTGTGTGTGTGTGTGTGTGTGTGTGTTGTGTGCATATACATTTCTGTGAACAACCACAGTTGACAGTTGACATTGGGAAAATTTATTGTTTCCCACCCTTATTCATTGAGGGCTTATATCTGGGATGGTCCTAGAACTCACCAATTTGTTCTGCATAGCCAGCCAGCTAGATGCAGGCATCCACTGTTTCTGTGGACCACTATGTCCACACAGCATTTATACTCATTCAATTAGCAATCAAGACATTTCTGCACAGATATCCTAAACTGTCACTCTGTTTGGCAGTCGCTCAGTGAACATGGTATTTTCAGATAATTTCCAGGATATATCAAATTAAACATTATAGCCAACTAAAATAATCCTCAAACCCCTTGTAAAGGTGAAAGAAGAAAAAATGACACTACTAAGATGTCCTTTGGGTACCCATGCATTGTAGAAGTCTTGTCACCATGTCTTTCCTTCTGTTTCTCTCTCTCTCTCTCTCTCTCTCTCTCTCTCTCTCTCTCTCTCTCTCTCTCTACTTCTCTCTCTCTCTCTCACACACACACACACACACACACACACACACGCACACACACACACCACGTAACTAAGAATTGAAAGAACAAAATAGGCAGAGAATACTTTTAACACAGGAAGCCCCTTTCTGTATGATTCATGCATGTATTAGGCCATAACCGAAGGACTGAATTTTAAATGAATGCTGAAGATTTCTTTTCTTCTCTAGAGTAACACAATCAGAGTCATTATTTCTTATACATGGATGAAGTAATATCTGATGAGAAATAGTCAGAATTAGCCAGTGTAATTTGCAGTCAAGAAGGTAGAAAGTAGAAAGGAAATCTACCTAATGCCAGGAAGGTTTGCTGCTTTTGCAGTGAGACATTAACTCAGCATTTTTAAAATATTACATAAAATTCTGAATAAAGCTTTGAATGAGAAATGCTTCATGCATTCAACTCTGGTCATTTTTTGGAAGCTCAGACTTGATGATATATGTATTCTAGCCCCTGTAATTTTACCCTTAAACATCTGTGACTGAATAGGGAAATAAAGAATTAGCTCTTTGTGTGTGTGTGTGTGTGTGTGTGTGTGTGTGTGTGTGTGTGAGAGAGAGAGAGAGAGATTTATGTATATTAGAGGAGTCTCTAAAAAGTTTTTATATAAATTATTTATAAATAATTATATTATTTCTATAAATTATTTTTTCTTTCACCTTTACATGGGTTTGAGGCACTAGTTAGTGCATTCTTGTATTCCCACCATTCTGCCAACTGAGGTAAGAGGATATTGATTTGAAGGGCAACCTAAACTACAGAGTAAGGTCCCAACTTAGAAAGAAAGGCATCATAAAGGAAGCAAATTAGCATGCTATTCACATTTTCTTTCTAAAGCTGCTGTTTTTTCAGCTCTTTAAACTCCAGAAACCAAAGTTGTTGAAGGGTTGAACAAAGCAACATTCTCAAAGAAATATATGCTTGAATTGGAAAAAATGGTATATTTTATGACTATGGACATCTTATCAAAAGCAATCAAAAGATTTAATGCAATCCCCATCAAAATTCCAACAAATTTTTTCGTAAACCTTGATAGAGTCATTCTCAACTACATATGGGAAATAAATGCCAGGATAGCCAAAGAAATCCTGACAATAAAAGAACTTTGGGAAGAATCACTATCCCTGACCTCAAGCTATACTTTACAACAATAGTGATTAAAAACTGCATGGTAATGGTGCAGAAAAGTTACACTGATTAATGGAATTGGATCTAAACACGAAGAAATAAAGCTATACACCTATGGATACTTGATTTTTGATTAGGAAGCTAAAACTGTAAAGTGAAAAGAAAACACAAAAGAAAAAGAAAGGAAAGGAAAGAAAGTATCTTCAACCAATGCCGCTGGTCTAGCTGGATGTCTACATGTGAAAGAATGCAAATAGATCCATATTTATCACCCTGTACAAAACTCAAGTCTAAGTGGATCAAAAACCTCAACATAAAACCAGATACATTAACTTCATAGAAAGAAGGTGGGAAATAGCCTTGAAAACACTGGTATGACAGATAATTTCCTCAACGGAACACCAGTGGCTAAGTTTCTAAGCTCAACAATTAAGAGATGGGAACTCATAAAACTGAAAACGTTCCATAAGGCAAAGGTTTTTCACCAACCCCACTCAGCCCAAAGGCTAATGTCCAAAATTTATGAAGTACTCAAGACATTAAACACTCACAATCCAAATAACTCAGGTAAAAATTGTGGTGCAGAACTAAACAGAATTCTCAACAAAAGAATCTCAAGTGTTCAAGAAACACTTAAAGAAATATTTAAAGTTCTTAGTCACCAGAGAAATGCAAATCAAAAAAATCCAATAATCCATTTAACATACGTCAGAAGGGCTAAGATCAAAAACTTAAGTTTTAAAAAATGCTAGGGAGGATATGGAGCAAGGAGAACAATTTTCCTTTGCCTGTGGGAGTGCAAACTTGTACTACTACTTTGTAAATCAATTAAGCAGTTTCACAAAGACTGAGAATAGTTCAACCTCAAGACCTAGCTATACCACTCCTGAGCATAAACCCAAATGGTAATCCAACATGTCAGAAAGACACTTGCTCAACTATGTTCATAGCAATTTTATTCATAATGGCCAGCAACTGGAAATAACATAGATGTCCCTCACCTGAAGAAGGGATAAAGAATATATGGGACATCTATGCAATAGGATATTATTTAGTTACTAAAAACCATCACATCATGAATTTTCAGTTAAATGGATGGGACTTGAGAATATCTGCCTTCTGAGGTAATCCAGCCCCAAAAGGACATGTACGGTGTGTACTCACTTATAAGTAGATATCAGCGATAAGAAACAGTATACCTATGGTACACTCCAAGGACCCAAAGAAGCCAAACAAGAAGAAAGGCCCAAATAAGGTTGCTTTGATCCCACTCAGAATGGGGAATAAAATATTTATAAGAAGGAGATTGAAGGAGGGATATGGGTGGGACAGGGGATGTAAAGGGTGATGGGGAGGTTCTGATTAGATATGTGGAGAAACAGGGAGACATGGCCAGGTGGACATGAGAATTTAAGGAAATCATCAACTGACTGGGATTGAGGAGATAGGAGGCATTTCCGAGGTGTGCAGAGACCTGGAACAAAAGAGGCACCCGAAAATCAATGGTGGTGACTTAGAGGTAGCTCACAGCATTGGAGATATGGAACATGAAAATACTACCTACCTCTACTATAGCCTGACAGAATTCCTAGTGAAATGTTAGCAACAGCAAAGCACCAGGAAATGCTGACTTCAAGAAATGTAGAGATAGTAGATGGAGCAAAGACTGGAATAATAGCCAGCTATAACTGGCCCAACTTGAGACCTATCCCATGGGCAAGACCAATTGTATCAGGAATTGAAATGACAAAATTATTCCCAGTTATGCTTACAGACAGGAATCTAACTTGGTTTTCTTCTGAGAGGCTCCACCCAGCAGCTCACTCAGATGCAGACACCCACAGCCAAAGAGTGGATGGAGCTTTGTGAATCTTATGGAAGAATAGGAGGGAAGATTCTGAGCCTCAAAGGTGGTAGAAACTCCAAAGGAAGGCCAACAGAGTCAAAGATCCTGTACTCTTGTGGCTCTCAAACAGTAAAACATCAACCAAAGAGCATACATACACATGACCAAGGTCTTGAAGCACATATGTAACAGATGCACAACTTGGTCTTCAGGTGGATTTCAAACAATTGGAGCAGGGACTATGCCAAAAGTGATTTTGCCTGTCCATAGAATATATTCTTCTACATGGGTTACTTTGTCTGGTTTCAGTAGGAGAGTATATTCCTATTTGGGAAGAGACTTGATATGCCACGGTTGGGGAATACCCAGAGGTGTCCCCACTCACTTAAAGGAGAAATGAAAGAGGGCTGGAGAAATGGTTGTGAGAAGGGGTGACTAGGAGGGGTGCAGTGACCAGGAGTTAAGTGGAAAAAAAACTTACAAAAAGGCAAACCAATTTCCAGATACACGTTTTCTGAACAGAAATTCTATAATGAAGGGTGTTGCTAACTTTATTCATGACACATCTCACACACAGACACTTCTTTTCATTTAATATGCCCTCATAAGTACTCCTACCTATCCCCAGAGAAGTACATCAATTTCTAATTATTTTGTCAACTAATAACTTTTATAAATTGGGTTTGTGGTTTGCTCCACTGTGTGTGTGTGTGTGTGTGTGTGTGTGTGTGTGTGTGTGTGTGTGTGTTTGATTGTATGTGGGTATATACCATTCTGGCACATGTGTGGAGTTCAGAGATCAACCTCAGTGTTCAACCTCACTTTTCTCTTTGTCTGAGACAGGGTTTCTTGCTTTTTTACCCATGTTAACACCACACTAGATGGTTCAGTGTCTTTTGGGGATTCTCCTGTCTAATCCTTCAGTCTCCTTGTAGAGTGCTGGGATTCAGATGTGCTGTTTCTCCAGCTTTAAGTGGTTTCTTGGATCCTATCCTAGTCTTCAAACTTTTGAGACAAGTGCTTCATTCACATAGATACCTTTCTGGAACCCAATTTTTTGGATATAGGATCTTATTATATGACTTATGCTGGTCTCAAACTCAAGATTCTATTGCAGCTGCCTGGAAGGCTGAGATTATAGTCATATATAATAACACTCATATGTCTTCTGATGTTTTATATAATTGTTTTAAAGATTTATTTGTTTTGTGTGTATGAAATGATTTTCCAGCACTTGGCAAGTGCATCATGTACATGCCTGGTACTCTTAGAGGTCAGAAGAAGTTGTTGAATTCCCAAGAACTGGAGTTATTGATGCACTACTATATAATTGCTAGAAAATAAACCTGGTTCCTGTGAGAATATCAGGTGGTCTTAACCATTAAACTATATCTCTCTCCTCTCATATTTTTATCCTCACCTTATCCAGTTGAAAGGGCTCCTCCTTTAACTTTCTCCCTTATAGTTCTTATGGTCCTCTTATAGAAATATTTGCTTTATCTATGAGAACCTTTCAGTGAAATCCATAATATCTCAGAAATATCATGCACTTCCTTTATCCTCCCAGGAGTCCTCAGTGGCTTGTAATTTACAATTCTTGGAGGAAAGGCTTTGCCAGGAGGCAATCCTTATAGGCATTTAAAGGGAGTACAATAAAAATGAAATTTTAACCACCCTCCTGGAGTGTAGGGAGGCTCAATTTAGAGAACTAAAAGAAAGATTATAGATTGAACTGGGATAAGAAAAAAAAATTGAGTGAGTTCAAAAAAACCTGAGTAGCAGGCAAGATATAATGAATAGTTATTATGACGCAAGGCAGGTGAATACATAGTGTACATAATAGGTGTTGTATTTAATGCTGTTCAGGGCCTTCTCCCCAGTTTTTGGTCATTCAGCTCCTGGATAAAAGAAACCCATAACCTTTATGTGTATAATCAGACATTTTCCACACTAATCCTGGGCATATACATACTCTCTATGCTATGGAAATGTTTCCTATCAATAGCCCATGTTGGCTAGTCCTGGGTCCATACATTCTTGACTCTTAACCCCAGACATCATTTTCCTCTCTCTACCTTCTTTTCTTTCTCCCCTTGTCTCCCTCAACCCCCAACCCTGAGAACATCAAGCCCTGACTATCTCAATTTGCCCAGCTATAGGTTGTAGACCAACCTGAAATAACTTGAAGGTAAGGTCACATAACTTCGGTCTATGTGAAGACGCTCTAGTTTTTGGGGCAACCAGAAACTATTCGTAGGATGATATCATACAGCTGAAGGAAGGTACAAGATAGAATGAGGCCTGTCACTGGGCAAGACAGAAGGGGTGGGAGAAAAGTGTGATAGAAGAGGAGGAGACTGGAATGGAAGGAGACTGACTGAAGAGGAAGCTGTGAGAGTACATGGAGACTGATGTTAAGGGTCTACTCTGTATCTTTGCCTTCATAGTTCTAATATTTTAGAGTTTGTGCTTGAACAGAAACTGATAATCCTTAGTGGGAAATCAAGATTAATTTTAGCTAATAGCTCAAAGGGAAAGAGTGCTTGCAGCAAAAGATTGCAACCTGCTTTGGGTTTTATCCAGAACCAATGTATAAGAATACATTTGGTTGCATGTGTATGAGACCATAGCATCTGGCCAGAGATTCTCAATTTCAGAGAAAGAATCATCCATAAGCCTGTGGATAGCCAGGCTGGTCATGAGGAACACCAGGAACAACAAGGAGAATGGACACAGTACCCGTTAGAAAATGTCTCTCTGATTCCCACATGTGTAGCATTGCACCTGTTTGCACAGGTAGCCAAACTTACAATGACATGTTCATGCATCTGCATGCACACATGCATACACACACAGACACACAGACAGATAGACAGACACACACACACATACACATACACATACACACACAAATAATTTTTTTAAAAAATGTTTATGTATTTATGTGTATGGATGCTGTGCCTACAGAGTATGTCTATGAACCATATCTGTGTTTAGTGTCCATAATGGTCAGAAAAGGGTCAAATGCCCCAGGACCAGAAATACAGATATTTGGAAGCTGCGGTGTGTATACTAGAAATAGTACCATTGTCCCCTTGAAGAGTAGCCCATACCCTTAGCCCCTGGGGCCATTTTTCAGGCCCCATAAGTAAATTATTAAAAATTCAATAAAAAATTAACTTAAGTGTTTTAATAACTATCCTGAAAGCATAATAAGTCTAGCACAGGTTTAGAAAACAAGCCATTCTGTGCTGAATACACAGTGTATCATGGGTGGTAAGCTCCATGCATAGGGCTGTCCAACATGCCTTTAACAAAGAAACATCATTATCTTTTCAACTCCTGTCTAAACCTACTGTTTTCAGGCTGTTTACCAGCATGCATTCTCTTCTGGCACCCCTGAAAATATTTAATCCTATTTGTGGTTTGCTTATTTCTGTACTTATCCTCCTTATATGCATTTCTCATTTTGATTGTTAGAGCCAGAATGTTTATGCTTAAATCTGAAGTCTGTGGCTGCTATGTTGAGTTTTCAAGCTTCCTGTTCAGCACACTGTATATCCTCTAAGGAAAAGGACTAAATAGGATGGGGCCTAGTCACATGGCTAATTCCATGTACATATTATACAGTGATCATTCCTTCCATGTGTCTAAATAAGTTCAAGCAACCAGATTCCCAGTGACAAATACTTTTCTACAATTGGAAGAAGTGGATAATAGTTATATACATTATCCAACTAGGGAAAATTCTTAGAAATATCCTCATATTCCTTCTTGATGCCAGAGACAGAAAGGAGGAAGTCCAAGTACCAGATGTGACTCTATTAGATAACTAATTAGAAATTCACAAGCCAAAAGCTCACTGAACATGAACCCCTTCCTCCTTTTGTTTTAAAATCTCCTTCTTGTGTCCCTGGTAAAATACCAACTTTTAAGGAAGGCAGAAATATCAAAAACCATTGCTCACAATTCCCAGCAACCATGTTGTGGCTCACAATCATGTATAATGGGATCTGATGCCATTTTCAGACATGCAGAGTTATATGCAGATAGAGTATTCATACATTATATAAATAAATAAATCTAAAAAAGGAATTTGTGATCCCATGGTGTGGTGGGTTAAATGTGAAATATTTGTCCAAAGCTCATGTTTTTGGGCACTGTTTGGGAAGGTTTTGAAACTTTTGGGGGTGGAAACTTGATGGAGGAAGTGGGTCTTGTGACTTTATAAATGAGCTACATTTCCTATTCATACTCTGTTTCCTGGATATCAATGCAATGTGAAAACCTGCCTTCTGATTCTGCTTTTATGCCTTCTATGCCTGCCGGCATTCTTTCCCCATGATGGATTCTTTTTTCTGATACTGAATAAACTCCCATAAACTGCTTTAACTGGACCTTACTTTCATTACAGCAATTAGAATATAACTCTGATGCACAGTTAATCATAAGCAACCCCCATTTCAAGTAGTTTGGTCAGGATGATAACCCCCTTTACTAAAGACCCATGATAATGAGGAAAATGAACATGGTTTTATAGAAGATATAATCAGATGGTAGTATAATGAACTCCTCATTGAGATAGGCATTCTTAGGCCTCAGGAATCCCTTCCCCAATGTATTTGTTTTTACACACTGCTTGTACCTTGCTGCTTTGAGTGCAATTTCTTTGCTATGTTTCTACCACATTTGTTTAGACATTGATCAAAAAATCCTTATATGTGATTGCTATGAGACTGAACATTCTCATACTCTTAGAGAATAGCACCCTTGCTCCAGTATTTTTTTTTTCCGGAGCTGGGGACCGAACCCAGGGCCTTGCGCTTGCTAGGCAAGCGCTCTACCACTGAACTAAATCCCCAACCCCCAATATTTTTATCTTGATTGTTCATGTAATAGGATCTGGGCAGGGACTGTGAGGATATTTCTAAGAAGGAATAACTCAAGGAAGAGTTTCTGCAGAATGATCTGTGCTTTCAAGTAGCTCAAACACAAAGGAAAAACATCAATGATGCTCTGTGCCTGCTTTCATGTTTGCAGGGTGAGAGGACATGCCTCTGCTGCCATCAACATCAGACTTAAGTTTCTCAGATTTGACCCTCTGGACCGAAGACCACTGATTCTCCAGGGATCTCTACCCCTTCACATTCAGATTGGAACTGATGAGGTATAGAACTTTATAAAATGAGCAATATTTGCTTCTCAATGCACCCAGCAATCAAATGGCCATGGTTGGACACCAACTCCATGCTGCTTGCAATCCATTTGAATAAATGCAAGATTAAATATATACATTCCATTATTTCTGTTTCTCTACAGAATTGCTGCTTCACACACTTCACTCTTGGCTTCATGAGTACCTCCTTTATTGAACTTAGATATTTTTTAAAATTCTGATTCAGAAAAGATAACTGTCTCCCTCCCTTTGTTCATCTTCCTCTTTCTGGGATGTGCAAAGACCTTCAGCTTCACCACAGGTTGCCTGCTTTGTTTTTTTTACTCTAAAACTACAACAAATGTGTCTTCAACCTGCTGTCTGAATCCATTTAAATATATATATATATATATATATATATATATATATATATACAGACAACAGTTGGTGGTTTATTCTGAGTAATTTGAATCAGGATTTCAAGAACCATAGGTAGTGATAGAGCCTAATTAGGACAACTCAAATGAGCATCAAAGACTTTCTTTCCAGGGACTATGGGCAGAGAGCTGTGACTCTATCCCCTAGAGAACTTTTTAGATTGGAAATACGAAAAAAATCTCTGTCTCCTTTTCATCTATTTATAACACTCTGAATTTTAGGTAAAATGGGTCTTTTAAAATGTACTCACACTAAAGGAGTTAGAAAAAAGGGGATAAGAAAAGAGAAATGCATGCCCCATCCAAGTATACTCTCTTTCTATAAAGAGTATAGTCCCACCTTTGCTAATGCTTCTTAGTTCAGAGGCTTGCATTTCCCATATACTGAGTTGAGGTAACATTGGTGTTTGCTCAGGTACTTCACATCTAAATGACCTCCTTAATTCTGACCCTCTATTTTTCTGCCTCTAGTCTTGTTTTGCTTTTTTGTTTGTTTGATTGCTTGTTTTTTTTTTACTTTCATTGTCTGATTCACTTATGATCTACATTTCCCTAACAATCACATTTATCTGTCAATAAACTTTCCTTATCTACTTTTGTGTTTAGCATTCATTTGTTATTTGTATCTATCAAATATGCATGCATACGCACACACACACACACACACACATATAAATCTAGAACACTAGAACTAGACTTCTACAGGTATATTTACTCCAATGTCTCTCCATTCCTTTCCCCGACTCTGACCCTGAGACTCTCATTTTGTTAGTATCCTGGAACCCCAGCCTTTCCACAAAATAGTAACAGGTCTTTAGAATAAGTTTGAACTTTAATCAGAAGGGTAGACAGTGATAGCTTGTTGTAACCTATATTTTCACAAAATACTCCTCAGGAAAGGGGCATTTTTGTTTGGTTTAGTCCACACATTCACTGCCTTTAGAGTTCCAGCAATAATGGCTCAGAACATATATCTCCATGTCCAAATAGGAAACTTGATTTTAATAGAAATTCTCTCTCTCTCTCTCTCTCTCTCTCTCTCTCTCTCTCTCTCTCTCTCTCTCTCACACACACACACACACACACATCTCTCTGACTACAGATCAAGATATAAAGTTCTCAGCTACTTCTTCAGCACCATACTTGCTGCCATGTTCTTTGTCATGATAATGGACTCTGATACTGTGAGCAAACAATTACATTCTTTCCTTCATATGACTTGTCTTGGACATAGTATCTCTTCAGAGCAATAAAGCACTGCCACTTCATTTAATTGCTTACTGCCAGGTTTTTGGTCTCTTCGATATGGACTGTAACTTAAAAACTGTGGAATAAAGTGAGTCTTCCTTTGCATAGAGAAATGTATAAGGCAGATGTTTCATTATTAAGAAATGGGCGTTGTAGTAATGGTAGGTCTGGCTGGTTTCTGATGACAGCTATGTGCTCTCTGAAATCTCTTCAGTAATTCTGTTTGAGGGCATTCAATATTGCTGTGATATTGGGATATCTCTCTTACTAAAAATGGAAGAGCAAGGGTATAGCGATGCCTCAGGGTTAAAAGTTGGTGTTGCTCTTTCAATGAACCAGAGTTCAGTTCTCAGCAAACTATTTCACAGTGGACAATTGTCTACAACTCCAGTTGCAAGAAAACTAACACACTTTTTCTGTCCTCATAAGCTGCACTCTCAGTCCTTTATTTTCTTTGTTGTAGTTGAATGGTGAGGAAAGGGGGGCTTTTGATAGTTTTCACTAGGATTGGAGGAACTATTCATTCTTTCCTTGTGGAGATAACATAGGCTTTGTATACATTTTTGATATTTGTCTTTCAATGCACTATAAATTCCTAAAAGCAAGAACAGTCATCTGCTTTAAGATTACTAATTGATAGGTATGTTTATCAATAAGAAAACATTAAAAATTTAGGGACTAAAGTAACTGTATGAGGAGGAAGAGGCCAATATGCATCTTGTCATTCATTCAACAAACGGAAGCTGATGATCTGCCATGTTTGGTAGTGCGCCAAATATCAGGGACAGATAAGAAAATAAACATTATGCCATTTCTTTTTACAAAAGGCAAGTGGTAGATAGTCCAGAAGGCAGGATGCATATTCTGTTTGGGGAGCTTGATTATGGACCAGAAGATGTGTGATAGTAAGAAAAGGATCGTCTATCAGGTCGCACCTACAGTCAGAGAAGACAGGCCTTTGCACATGTCTGGGAGAAATCATATGCAGGAGAGCAACACTGAGTGTGGGCTGTTCTGTTCTATGGGCTGTAGTCCTGGAATACAAAACAGAAGAAAATGATCTGAGCACCAGCATTCACCCCTCTTTGCTCCCTGACTGGATGCAGTGTGACTAGGAGCCTCTCAGGTTCCTGCTTCAGAGACTTCCCCACACATGGTGGACTCCACCCTCAAATTGTGAGCCAAAGTAAACCCTTCCTTTAAATTGTTTTCTCAGGTATTTATCAGAGAGATAAACAACTAATACAAGAGGCAAAACATCCTCTCTGCCCAGAGAAGAAAGGCAATGGGAAGTTCCATGAGAAAGTGACGAACATCAAATGCCTCCTGAGTCTCAGACTTACAGAAGCAGAAATGGAATTAAGTAGGAAAGGTTACCATTGTCAAAAGTGAAAGCTGGAAGAAGGTTTTGGGATGCTCCCTGGTTTTAGGTTTAAGATAATGTAACCATGGAACTAGAGACTCTCAGCAAACAAAGTAAGCTAGGACCAGGATCAGGATTCTGCCCTTGTGTTTTATGAGGAAACCTTTTCTTATTCCCAGATAGGATAACAGGGATTGAGGAGGTGAAAGTACAGGCTGCTCTCAAAACTCTTTACTTGCTCTATGAGCAGCTCAAAAATTAACATACAGAATTTTTCACGTTTTTGTTTGTTTGTTTTACAAAAAAAAATCAAGCCTTCTGTGGACCATAAAGCAGCAGGATCATCTGTTCATTTCTGGGCACATTGAGTTACATTCACTTTTCTTTCTTTCTTTTTTTTTTTTTTTTTTTTTTTTTTTTTTTTTTTTTTTTTTTTTTTTTTTTTTTGTTTTGGTCATGAAGATGCTTCTTGTTTTCCTTTGTCATTCATATCTTTAACCAATAACATTTCAAAATTTACTAGAATTGCCTTTGCAGTCATTTATGGGTATCTCCCTCATTTTACCATAGAAATATGACCTAACACTTTACTATTCTAGATATGATAGTCTCACACTCCTCTTTTTTCCCTGCAGAATGTGAGTGGTGTGTGTGTGTGTGTGTGTGTGTGTGTGTGTGTGTGTGTGTGTGTGTAAATATGAATGCATCTCAGGCACTGTTTATCTTGTTTTTTGAGTTTTTTTTTTTGCTTTGTTCTATTTTGTTTATGTTTTTTTTTTTTGAAATATGTCTCTTATTGGCCTAAGACTTACAAATGCTTGAAATGTTTAGGCAGTGAGCCCCAGGTTTCTCTTTGTCTCCTTCTTCCCTAATGAGATTATAAGAGCACAACATTGTGTCCATGACCCATCTGCTCTTTGTAGTAGGTTTTTGAGATTAAATTAAGAAACGCATGGTTTCAAGGCAAGTACTTTATCAACTAGCTGTGTGTCATTTACCAGTCTCAAATTTTTACTTAGCTTATGTGTCTCTACTAGCTTATGAAGTAGTAGAAATGGTATTCTATTAAGTTGGGTAACTCTAGAACCTCTCATAAAGCCCTATGCAGTAGGCTACTAATAAAACTAAGCAGAATAAATTCACATATGACTACTCCAGCCTCACCTGAAGACTTTGTTTTAGTATAAGCATTAGAGGAGTAGAGAAACTAACTGTTAAACTTTATAATAAGACAGTGCTGTAGATTGAAGTATACTTTTCTCAAAATCATATGTGGAGTAAGTCATGGGTCAATGTGGCTATAATCCTAATATTAGAAAGGCAGAGGCAGGGAGATTATAAGTTTGAGGATGCAAAGTACTCCCAAAGCTTCCCCAAAGCACCCATATGCCTATATAGAACTTTTAGCAGAAAATTAATGTTAAGTTGTTCTATCAACAAGATTAAATCTGATGTAACATCATCTTTACAAAAAGAGAGAAATTTTACATATACATTTTATAGAGAACTTATTAGAGTGGTTTAGCTTTACAAGCTGCAATTTAGCCATGAATTCAGTAGTTTTCAAAGTGATTTAAGGACAGCAGTCCCGCTCCTCAAAGAATGACTTTTTACAGAAGCACAGTCCAAGTTTTCAGAGTGTTTTTTTGGGGGGGTGGGGGGTTGGGGGGGGCTGAGTAGTCTGAGTAGTCCAGCTACTCAGACAATGGCTATTAAAGTCTAAGAATTCAGTAGTTTCTCAGTCCACAAGGCCAGGCATCTCAGTTTACCCCAGAATCTTAAAGAAGTCTCAAATACTAATTATGGGATGGAGTTGCCACCAGTATGAGGGCAAGCTGGCAAAGATTCAAAGCTTCCTTCTACATCTTTTCTGTAGACTGTCACAAGTGAATGGTGTGGCCCAGATTAAATATGGATCTTCTCACCTCAAAAGATCCTGATTAAAATTGGGCCTTCCCACTACAAATGATTTAATTAAGAAAAACCCCTCACAGGCAAACCTAGCCACTTAGATTTTAGTTAACTCCAGATGTAGCTGACAACAAAAATAACCATGACCAATGCTGGACAGACAGTGGGTAAATGTCATGTGAGAAAGCGAAAGAAGTGGCCAGTCATAGGAAGGAGGAGATGAATGTACCAGCACCACGATATTGGAATTGTAGTTTCTCAGATCTATAACAAACATCTGTGTATAAAAGCACCATGATAAGCTATCTCTGCTCAAGCTGACTTAAGTAAGTGCCAGTGAAAAAAATCTATCAGAGTCCATAATAATTAATCTCCAATAATAAATTGCCTTACTAACTTTCTGTGGCAAAGAGATGTGTGTGTGTGAGTGTGTGTGTGTGTGTGTGTGTGTGTGTGTGTGTGTATGTGTGTAAATACCCACAAAAACTAAGGATGGCAACTTTTCAAGGGCTATTTTCCTAAATGACATAGAAAGAAGAAAGGCAGCTGAGCACCAGCAGTCATCTTTTTGTTTTTCTGACTAGATGCCCTCTGTGCAGCTGCCTCACGCCCCTACTGCTATGACTTACCTGATATGTTTAATATGTCTTAAGTCTATGAACCAAAATAAAAATGTTCTATATTAAATTTCTTTTGTTTGTAGTTTGTCATACTGAGATCAACAAACATATTAGCTAATTCAAATGTTCAGGAAACACAAAGGTAAAATCTAAGAAAGAATAAAAGCTGTACGATTCTCATCAGAGGTGACGACCAACTCATCTGAAGGGTCTCTAGAAGATTCTTTAATATTATCAGAGTGATAATATAATCACTTGTTGCTGAACACTAAACAGACACAGACTGGTTTTATTTACAGATACTTTCTACTTTTTTATATCCATTTGTGAAATAGATATGCTTAGTTGTTTTTATATAAGAATTAAATCTTGGGTGACTATTTGATGCTACAGGAAAATATGCCTGAATTTTTAAGAGGTGATGCTATTTTGATCTTGGAATAATCAGAATACCATTTTTCACCCATTCATGTATAAAATAGCAAAATATGAAAATGGTCTTTCAGAGATTATTTGAACAGTCCACTTTTAATACACAATTTAAAATGAAATGAAAACTCTCAACAAGATAGTTCAGTGGGTTAAAGTGCTTCTTCCCATTACTGAAGACTTAGTTTCAATCTCTGGGACCCACATAGGAGAAACTGTTCTCTGACCCTCCTACACACACTGAAGAAACAATGATGAAGTAGAATTTTCTTAGGAATTCATAGTTATCTGTACCTGGACCCAAGACAATCACTGTAAGGACTTTGACATAGCCTGGTTCAGTCAGAGTCTTCTTTCCTCTAGTCTTAGTTATTTTTTGTATTACTATGAAGAAATATCCCGACCAATGCTTTTTATGAAAGAAAATATGTGATGAGAATGGTTTATAGTTTCAGAAGGTGAGTCCATGACTGTCATGGTGGGGAGCATAATGGGGAAGCAGGCAGAGACTGCTGAAACTGAGAGCTTATATCTGATCAACAAGTTTAGGCAAAGAAGGGGGATAGATAGATAGATAGATAGATAGATAGATAGATAGATAGATAGATAGATAGATAGTATGAGAACCCAATGTGGTCTTTTCAACCCCATAGCCAATTTCTGACTCAAAGTCCACGCTTGATGACACATCTCCTCTAAGAACACACTGAACCCATCAACAACACACCGTTTAAATCCTTCATAGGGACCAATCATTCAAACATATGATCCTAAAGTGTTATTCTAATTCAAATCACCAAGCCTTGAGAACTGGTGGTCAGTGCTGTTAAATGTGGAGTGAGAATGACAGTCTTTAGTTGTGAGGTCAAGCTATTTAAAGACGCTTGACACTGTCCCTGAAATCATTCCTTTTCTTTCTTTCTTTCTTTCTTTCTTTCTTTCTTTCTTTCTTTCTTCTTTCTCTTTTTTCTTTCTTTTTCTTGATTTCTTTCTTCTTGATTTTTTTCTTTCATTCTTGATGGATTTTTTGCTTTTCTTTCTTTCTTTCTTTCTTTCTTTCTTTCTTTCTTTCTTTCTTTCTTTTTCTTTTCTTTTTTTTTTATTAACTTGAGTATTTCCCATCTACACTTCGAATGTTATTCCCTTTCCCGGTTTTTTTCCGGGCAAACATCCACCGAATCCCTCCCCCTCCCCTTCTTTATGGGCGATCCCCTCCCCACCCTGCCCCCTTGCCGCCCTCCCCCAAACAATCACGCTCACTGGGGGTTCAGTACCAGCAGGACCAAGGGCCTCCCCTCCCACTGGCGATCCCACTAAGATACCCATTGCTACCTATGAGGTAAGAGTCCAGGGTCAGTCCATGTACAGTCTCCAGGCAGTGGCCCAGTCCTTGGAAGCTCTAGTTGCTTGGCATTGTTGTTCACAAGGAGCCTCGAGCCCCCCCAAGCTCCTCTAGCTCCCCCTCTGACTCCCTCAACGGGGGTCCTACTCTCAGCCCAGTGGTCTGCTGCTGGCATTCACCTCCGCACCTGCTGCACTCTGGCTGCATCTCTCAGGAGAGATCCACATCAGGCTCCCGTCGGCCTGCATCTCCCTGCCTCATCCATCCCATCCAATTGGATGGCAGTACAAGCATGGGCCACATGTGGGGCAGGCTCCGAATGGATGTTTCCTCTGTCTCCGTCCCAATCTTTGCCTCTCTATTCCCTGCCAAGGGTATTCTTGTTCCCCCTTTTAAAGAAGGAGTGAAACATTTACTTTTTGATCATCCATCTTGAATTTCATGTGTTCTATGCATCTAGGGTAATTCAAGCATTTGGGCTAATAGCCACTTATCAATGAGTGCATACCATGTGTGTCTTTCTGTGATTGGGTTACCTCACTCAGGATGATATTTTCCAGTTCCAACCAATTGTCTATGAATTTCATAAAGGCATTGTTTTTGATAGCTGAGTAATATTCCATTGTGTAGATGTACCACATTTACTGTAACCATTCCTCAGTTGAAGGGCATCTGGGTTCTTTCCAGCTTCTGGCTATCATAAATAAGGCTGCTATGAACATAGTGGACCACGTGTCTTTTTTATATGTTGGGGCATCTTGTGGGTATATGCCCAAGAGAGGTATAATTGGATCCTCAGGTATTTCAATGTCCAATTTTCTGAGGAACCTCCAGACTGATTTCCAGAATGGTTTTACCAGTCTGCAATCCCACCAACAATGGAGGAGTGTTCCTCTTTCTCCACAACCTTGCCAGCATCTGCTGTCACCTGAGTTTTTGATCTTAGCCATTCTCACTGGTGTGAGGTGAAATCTCAGGGTTGTTTTGATTTGCATTTCCCTTATGACTAAAGATGTTGAACATTTCTTTAGGTGTTTCTCAGCCATTCGGCATTCCTCAGCTGTGAATTCTTTGTTTAGTTCTGAACCCCATTTTTTAATATGGTTATTTGTCTCCCTCCAGTCTAACTTCTTGAGTTCTTTGTATATTTTGGATATAAGCCCTCTATCTGTTGTAGGATTGGTAAAGATCTTTTCCAAATCTGTTGCTTTTCGTTTTGTCCTAACCACAGTGTCTTTTGCCTTACAGAAGCTTTGCAGTTTTATGAGATCCCATTTGTCGATTCTTGATCTTAGAGCATAAGCCATTGGTGTTTTGTTCAGGAAATTTTTTCCAGTGCCCATGTGTTCGAGATGCTGCCCTAGTTTTTCTTCTGTTAGTTTGAGTGTATCTGGCTTGATGTGGAGGTCCTTGATCCACTTGGACTTAAGATTTGTACAAGGTGATAAGCATGGATCAATTTGCATACTTCTACATGTTGACCTCCAGTTGAACCAGCACCATTTGCTGAAAATGCTATCCTTTTTCCATTTGATGGCTTTGGCTCCTTTGTCAAAATTCAGGTGCCCATAGGTGTGTGGGTTCATTTCTGGGTCTTCAATTCTGTTCCATTGGTTTATCTGTCTGTCTCTGTACCAATACCATGCAGTTTTTATCACTATCGCTCTGTAATATTGCTTGAGGTCAGGGATAGTGATTCCCCCTGAAGTCCTTTTATTGTTGAGAATAGTTTTAGCTATCCTGGGTTTTTTGTTATTCCAGATGAATTTGCAAATTGTTATGTCTAACTCTTTGAAGAATTGGATTGGTATTTTGATAGGGATTGCATTGAATCTGTAGATCGCTTTTGGTAAAATGGCCATTTTTACTATATTAATTCTGCCAATCCATGAGCATGGGAGATCTTTCCATCTTCTGAGGTCTTCTTCAGTTTTTTTCTTCAGAGGCTTGAAGTACTTATCACATAGTTCTTTCACTTGCTTGGTTAGAGTCACACCGAGGTACATTATATTGTTTAGGTCTATTATGAAAGGTGTCGTTTCCCTAATTTCTTTCTCGGCTTGTTTCTCTTTTGAGTAGAGGAGGGATACTGATTTATTTGAATTAATTTTATACCCAGCCACATTGCTGAAGTTGTTTATCAGCTTTAGTAGTTCTCTGGTGGAACTTTTGGGATCACTTAAATAAACTATCATATCATCTGCAAATAGTGATATTTTACTTCTTCCTTACCAATCTGATTTCCTTTTGTTGCTCTGGCTAGAACTTCAAGAACTATATTGAATAAGTAGGGAGAGAGTGGGCAGCCTTGTTTAGTCCCTGATTTTAGTGGGATTGCTTCAAGTTTCTCTCCATTTAGTTTAATGTTAGCCACTGGTTTGCTGTATATGGCTTTTACTATGTTTAGGTATGGGCCTTGAATTCCTATGCTTTCCAGGACTTTTATCATGAAGGGGTGTTGAATTTTGTCAAATGCTTTCTCAGCGTCTAATGAAATGATGATGTGGTTTTGTTCTTTCAATTTGTTTATACAATAGATCACGTTGATGGTTTTCCGTATATTAAACCATCCCTGCATGCCTGGGATGAAGCCTACTTGATCATGGTGGATGATTGTTTTGATGTGCTCTTGGATTCAGTTTGCCAGAATTTATTTGACTATTTTTGCGTCGATATTCATAAGGGAAATTGGTCTGATGTTCTCTTTCTTTGTTGGGTCTTTGTGTGGTTTAGGTATAAGAGTAATTGTGGCTTCGTAGAAGGAATTCGGTAGCGGTCCATCTGTTTCAATTTTGTGGAATAGTTTGGATAGTATTGGTATGAGGTCTTCTATGAAGGTCTGATAGAATTCTGCACCAAACCTGTCTGGACCTGGGCTCTTTTTGGTTGGAAGACCTTTAATGACTGCTTCTATTTCCTTAGGTGTTATGGGGTTGTTTAACTGGTTTATCTGATCCTGATTTAACTTCCGTACCTGGTATCTGTCTAGGAAATTGTCCATTTCCTGCAGATTTTCAAGTTTTGTTGAATATAGGCTTTTATAGTAAGATCTGATGATTTTTTGAATTGCCTCTGAATCTGTAGTTATGTCTCCCTTTTCATTTCTGATTTTGTTAATTTGGAAACACACTCTGTGTCCTCTCGTTAGTCCGGCTAAGGGTTTATCTATCTTGTTGATTTTCTCCAAGAACCAACTTTTGGTTCTGTTGATTCTTTCTATGATCCTTTTTGTTTCTACTTGGCTGATTTCAGCTCTGAGTTTGATTATTTCCTGTCTTCTACTCCTCCTGGGTGTATTTGCTTCTTTTTGTTCTAGAGTTTTTAGGTGTGCTGTCAAGCTGCTGACATATGCTCTTTCCTGTTTCTTTCTGCAGGCACTCAGAGCTATGAGTTTTCCTCTTAGCACAGCTTTCATTGTGTCCCATAAGTTTGGGTATGTTGTACCTTCATTTTCATTAAATTCTAAAAAGTTTTTAATTTCTTTCTTTATTTCTTCCTTGACCAGGTTATCATTGAGTAGAGCATTGTTCAACTTCCATGTATATGTGGGCATTCTTCCCTTATTGTTATTGAAGACCAGCTTTAGGCCGTGGTGGTCTGATAGCACGCATGGGATTATTTCTATCTTTCTGTACCTGTTGAGGCCTGTTTTTTGACCATTTATATGGTCAATTTTGGAGAAAGTACCATGAGGAGCTGAGAAGAAGGTATATCTTTTTGCTTTAGGATAGAATGTTCTATAAATATCCGTTAAGTCCATTTGGCTCATGACTTCTCTTAGTTTGTCTACGTCTCTGTTTAATTTCTTTTTCCATGATCTGTCCATTGATGAGAGTGGGGTGTTGAAATCTCCTACTATTATTGTGTAAGGTGCAATGTGTGTTTTGAGCTTCAGTAAGGTTTCTTTAACTTATGTAGGTGCCCTTGTATTTGGGGCATATATATTTAGGATTGAGAGTTCATCTTGGTGGATTTTTCTTTTGATGAATATGAAGTGACCTTCCTTATCTTTTTTGATGACTTTTAGTTGAAAATTGATTTTATTTGATATTAGAATGGCTACTCCAGCTTGCTTTTTCCGACCATTTGCTTGGAAAGTTGATTTCCAGCCTTTCACTCTGAGGTAGTGTCTTTCTTTGTCTCTGAGATGTGTTTCCTGTAGGCAGCAGAATGCAGGGTCCTCATTGTGTATCCAGTTTGTTAATCTACGTCTTTTTATTGGGGAGTTGAGGCCACTGATGTTGAGAGTTATTAAGGAATAGTGATTATTGCTTCCTGTTATATTCATATTTGGATGGGAGGTTATGTTTGTGTGCTTTTCTTCTCTTTGTTTTGTTGCCAAGACGATTAGTTTCTTGCTTCTTCTAGGGTATAGCTTGCCTCCTTATGTTGGGCTTTACCATCTATTATCCTTTGTAGTGCTGGATTTGTAGAACGATATTGTGTAAATTTGGTTTTGTCATGGAATATCTTGGTTTCTCCATCTATGTTAATTGAGAGTTTTGGAGGATACAGTAACCTGGGCTGGCATTTGTGTTCTCTTAGGGTCTGTATGGCAACTGTCCTGGATCTTCTGGCTTTCATAGTCTCTGGCGAAAAGTCTGTTGTGATCCTGATAGGTCTGCCTTTATATGTTACTTGACCTTTTTCACTTACTGCTTTTAATATTCTTTCTTTATTTTGTGCATTTGGTGTTTTGACTATTATGTGTCGGGAGGTGTTTCTTTTCTGGTCCAATCTATTTGGAGTTCTGTAGGCTTCCTGTATGCCTATGGGTATCTCTTTTTTTAGGTTAGGGAAGTTTTCTTCTATGATTTTGTTGATGGTATTTACTGGTCCTTTGAGCTGGGAGTCTTCACTGTCTTCTATACCTATTATCCTTAGGTTTGGTCTTCTCATTGAGTCCTGGATTTCCTGTATGTTCCAGTAGCTTTTTCTGCTTTACATTATCTTTGACTGTTGAGTCAATGATTTCTATGGTATCTTCTGCTCCTGAGATTCTCTCTTCCATCTCTTGTATTCTGTTGGTGATGCTTGTATCTATGGCTCCTTGTCTCTTCCTTTGGTTTTCTATATCCAGGGTTGTTTCCATGTGTTCTTTCTTGATTGCTTCTATTTCCATTTTTAATTCCTTCAGTTGTTTGATTGTGTTTTCCTGGAATTCTTTCAGGGATTTTTGTGATTCCTCTCTGTAGGATTCTACTTGTTTATTTATGTTTTCCTGTGTTTCTCTAAGGGAGTTCTTCAAGTCTTTCTTGAAGTCCTCCAGCATCATGATCAAATATGATTTTGAAACTAGATCTTGCTTTTCTGGTGTGTTTGGATATTCCGTTTTTGCTTTTGTGGGAGAATTGGGCTCCGATGATGCCATGTAGTCTTGGTTTCTGTTGCTTGGGTTCCTGTGCTTGCCTCTCGCCTTCAGATTTTCTCTAGTGTTACTTTGTTCTGCTATTTCTGACAGTGGCTAGACTGTGCTATAAGCCTGTGTGTCAGGAGTGCTGTAGACCTGTTTTCCTGTTTTCATTCAGCCAGTTATGGGGACAGAGTGTTCTGCTTTCGGGCGTGTAGTTTTTCCTATCTACAGGTCTTCAGCTGTTCCTGTGGGCCTGTGTGTTGAGTTCACCACGCAGGTTGCTTACAGCAGAAAAGTTGTTCTTACCTGGGGTCCGGAGGCTCATGTTTGCTGGTGGCGTGTTGCTTATGACCTCTCTGCGGCGGCAGCAACCAGGAAGATCTGCGCTGCCCTTTCTGGGAGCTTCTGTGCACCAGGTTTCCAGATGGCGTTTGGTGTTTTCCTCTGGAGTCAGAGATGTGGGCCGAGTCTAGACTCTTCTGGTTTCCCAGGTGTGTCTGCCTCTCTGAAGGTTTAGCTCTCCCTCCCATGGGATTTGGGTTCAGAGAACTGTTTATACGGTTGGTCCCTTCAGGTTCTGGTGGTGTCTCAGACGCAGTGGATTTCCTGCTCCTGTGCTCTTATCTAAGGGAAGACAGAGGCCGTATACAGTTTCCTCTTGGGCCAGGGATGTGGGCAGTGGTGGACAGTGTTGGTGGTCTCTTCCGCTCTGCAGTCTCAGGAGTGCCCACCTGTCTCGGCGATGAGCTCTCTGTCCCACGGGGTTTGGGGGCAGTGAACTGCTGCGGGTAGGTATCCGCGTGTTTGGGACTCCCCTGCTTTCTTTCTTTATTCTTTCCTTTCTTCCTTCCTTCCTTCCTTCCTTCTTTTCTTTTTATTTTAGATTTATTTATTTATTTATTTATTTATTTATTTATTTATGTGAGTGCACTCTCACTGTCTTCCGACACACCAGAAGAGTTCATCAGATTGTATGACAGATGGTTGTGAGCCATCATGTGGTTGCTGGAAGATAAAGTCAGGACCTCTGCAAGAGCATTCAATGCTCTTAAGCATTGGGCCATCTCTTTAGATTTATTCTCAATTTTTCTTAATGAAAGTTTTCCCTAAATCCTATAAGAACCTTTCCAACTTTCTAATAGGAACATTGTTTGAAAAGATCAAAAAATATAAAGTTTTTTTTTAAAAAAAATACTGAAAGAGCCATCAGGAATATTAATGAAGCCTGTTTTCTTTTCTCCCAGAAAACAAGGGCTCTCACCGGAGCTGTAATGGAAAGTTGTGGTTCTGACCAGCGATGACATTTCCTTCAGGATGGATGAAGAGATAAAAGGTATTATTAGTAGGAAAGAATGACTTTACCTATTTCAATAACTACCACTTTTTTTTCCTCACTAAGGATAGCTACTTCTTTCACCCTTCTTCCTGTTTCAGAAAATAAACAGTTACACAGTCAATGTGTGCCACAAACATATGTGCATGTGACTGTATACAAGCCTCACATATATCAACACTTAGGTTCTTTCTCAGAAATCACAACATGTAGCTTTCATTTTCTTATCTAACACAAGGGCCTGAGAATAACCTTACACATGGATTTTATTTCTGATAGTGGGAAAAGAGATCTATAGATACCCAATCTACTATCCATATCAATTAAGTTAGTTGTCCAAAAACTTTTCAAATAAAAACTTCCTAAAACAAACTTCCATTCCCTTTGTAAAATAAAAAGTATATGTTGAGGTTAAAAAGATGCCTAGTAAGCACTTGCTAGGCAAAGAGTTCAAATCCACAACACCGCATAAGAGTTGAACATAGATGGCCTTGATTCCTGAAGGGTCAGTACTGGGATTGGATACATCAGATTACAAAAGCTAACTGGACACCTAATCTAGTTGAGATCATGTCCTTTGTGTTCAAGAAGGGATCCTGTCTCAAAAAATGAGGTAGGAGCCTACAAGATGAATAATAGCTATTGTAGTTCATTGTTGACAACATGAGTGTGGCCCTAGGATCCCATGGTGTAAGGAGAGGCCCAGTTCCTGAATATTGTCATCTAGTTTCTTCCCCCATACTTTCTTTGGGATGAAACACACACACACACACACACACACACACACAGAGAGAGAGAGAGAGAGACAGAGAGAGAGAGAGAGAGAGACAGAGACAGAGACAGAGACAGAGAGATGGAGAGAGACAGAGAGAAACAGAGATAGACATGTACAGAGCACACAGAATATTTCCAGTATGTTGTGGTTTGCCCTGAAGTTATCTGTATTTTGATGCTAATTCCACTTCCCCAAGGACTAGCTGCCTAGTACTCAGTAATCAAGTGACTTCACCAGAACCTTCTCCCCATTGAATTCATAAAGTACAGGTGAGGGGCAGGTACAGGATAGAAGGAGGCCTGTCATTGGAGGAAAAGGAAGGATGGGTGGGAGAGAAGTTTGAAGGAAGAGGAGGAGACTAGAACTGAAAGGAGAATCAGGTGGGAGAGAGAAGCCGTGGCAGGATGATCGAGGCTGACATAAAGATTCCGCTCTGTGTATTTACAGGTTGTTATTAAGGTTCCTAAGGGATGGATGGTACTGGGCTTTGTATGTTTCAGTGCGCAATTATATCTTACCAATTGGGTCAAAGATTATTGTGTCGTGTGTTCTTTAATGTGTAGAATTAAGTATAATGGAGTGTGGGGCGACTGGTCTGAGTAGCCATGGAGTTAGGATGTGTTTCGGACAAGATATCTAGCAGATATCTTGGGGCACCGTGGTGCTGGACCTAGCGGGATAAAAGACAAAATTTTTTTATTTTTATATTTTTTTCTAAAGATTTAATTAAGTGAGTATACTGTAGCTGTCCTCAGACACACCAGAAGAAGGCATCGAACTCATCACAGATGGTTGTGAGCCACCATGTGGCTGCTGGGAACCAAACCCAGGACCTCCGGAAGAGCAGCCATCTCCCTCAACCGCTGAGCCATCTCTCCAGCCCTATTTTTATATTTTTACAACACCACCAGTATATTCTATCTGTAGATTTTTGTCCCAGTGGTATTAGATATACCTGTGGGATAGAACAGAGCCCTTCCTTAAGGTCTGTTGACCCTCTGCAGAGCTCCTGTTGTCTTTTATATGTGAGTTGTCCCTGTGGGAAACTGGTTGGGCAAAGTAGGGCCATAGGATACAGAAATAATGTATAGTAATTACAGAATACTTAGAAATTGGGGGTATGAGGAAGCACAGCACCATGTTTTAGGAGGCTCCATTGTGGATCACAGAAGCTTTCAGTTGTCACTTAACAAGTTTACCCAAAGATTTCCCTCTCCATCCAATAACATGAAAAAATATTTATCTTTCCCTTCCTACTCCTACAGCCCTTGTGAAGTTCAAATATAAACACAGAGATGGCTTATTATACTCAATTAAAATGGATTTGGAAGATGTCTTTTAGTGTCAGTCAGGCACTGATTCCTGCTGTAACTCTTCAGTCAATATTTCCCTAAAGTGATTAATCCATCTCTAAGTATCTGTAGCAGATGCTAGGCTCTGTAACCAATCAATCCAATTTACTCAGTATCAACAACTTTCATCAGTTGTACTTCTATACCATGGAAAATAAAAAACCTAATGCAGCAAGTCCAAACTGCTTAGTTCTTGCACATTGTCATTGGTACCTGTAGCCAATTTGTCTGACTGAAGACTAATGCTCTTTCCTCTTTTGTAACACCTCTTTTCCAAGTCAGCATGAGACTATTTCCATATAGGCATGTGTCATATATATGGGTCCACATTCACAGATCTACTCACACATCACAGCGTTCACTTGAAGACACACACACACACACACACACACACACACACACTCACTAAATAAAATTAAATAAAAAAAATAACAAAGGCTGAAGATAAAGCTCATCCAGCAGACTGCTTGCCTAGAATACATGCTGTTTAGGTTTGCTGCCCAGTACTTCATATACTGGGTAGGGTGAAAACACCTATTTTTCTAGTACTCTAGAATTGGATGGACAAAGGTGGGTTGGGAGTTAACATGAGTTCAGTCTAAGATACTTGAGCCTTGTTTCTTGAATTTTTGTATTTTTTAAACTGTCTATCTATCTATCTATCTATCTATCTATCTAATTTAGACATACCTACTAAAGTTAAGTTGTTAAGAAAATTATGGGATAAAAGTGTAGCTTAGTAGATCGTTTAACTTGCATTCACAAAGCACTGGGTTGAGTCCCTAGTTATAAATCAAGTAGACACACTGTTACACAGCTATAATTTTGTCTCCTGAGATGTGGAGGCAGGACTATCAGAAGTTCCATGCCTTACTTGATTACATAACGAATTCAAGGGCATAAGACAATTTCCCAAATTGAAGGACTGATTTAAAAAAAAAACTAAAAGAAATCAGAACAGAGACTAAAGAACGGTTTGGAGACATGGTTGGAGGTATTGATAAGTGGTCAAGACTGGCGCCACTGGAATAGCACACACCAAATATCATATGTCCAAGTACTATTTTTTTAAATGTCTCTCAGTACTGGAAGACAACTAAGTGGGTAATAAATAATGTTTGTTCTGCAAGCTTGTGCACTTGAGTTTGAGAAATCTGATCACAGCTGTGTGTGCTTATACACATTGAGGGACAAACACAAGTAAAACCTGAGAGTTCTCTATCTAGCCAGACAAGCCAAAATAGTGAGCTTTCAGTTCAGTGAAAAATGGGAAGCCATAGAGAAATATTCCAGATATCCTGTTTTAGACTTCGTCTGATTTCCATTCACTTGCTTGCACTGTATAAACAGACATCACAAACACCACATTTACATACAGAGCATACAACACAGGGACACACACATACACACACAGACACACACACACACACACATAGACACACACACACACACACACACATAGACACACACACACACACACACACACACAGACCAGCTGGGCACCAAAAGGAGACACTTCATTCATGACAGAGAAGTTCAAGTAGGCCTTATCTTTCTTCATGGAAATTAATTGGTTTGTGTCATGGCTTGCTGAAGAGCTGTGCATTATGATCACTAGCATCCGGCTCCCTGTAGCAATGAATATTGTCAGAACGATGTTCCCTAACTGTAAACTTTGTACAACTTGCTTGGCTGCTTAGCAATGGTTTTTATGCTTAGATTTAGGGCACATTGGCAAGAGTTGAAATGATCCCCTAGAAAGATCTTTGCTAAATGATATAGGAGACTGCAAAAGTGATGGAGGAACAGAAGAGCAGTAAACAACAAGGGCGACACCATCTATCTGCCTTGTTTCTCTCCATTGTTCCCAATTCCTTGCTAAAGACTAGAGGAACAATATATGATTGTTCTCTGCTTCCTGACTGCCGATAGAATATGATGAACCAGTCTGTGCTTCATGCTTTCCCCACTGCTATGGACTACATCCCTCTGGAACTATTAAACATTTTCTCTCATAAGCTGCTTTGGACATAATATTTATTAATAGCAATAGAAAAGGAACTAACACAGTTTGCTTGCATCCATGTAAAATGATCTTTCTGCAAAGGAGGCAATCAAGGGAGTGAGAAGGCATGGCAGAGGAGAAATGGAGAGTAAGGGAAAGACAGCAAAGGATGTCACTTGTTCTCCTTTTATTTTGTGACTTTACTTTGGGCAAAAGTAATCAAAGGAAAGTTTATTTTGGCTTAACATTCTATATCATAATCCAGCAAGGAGATAATGTTAAGGAAGAAATTTGAAGGAAAACTTGCTTTCTATTCTATCAGTTATCATTTATCACCTATCACTAAATAAATCACTTCACTGCCAAAGAAGTACAGTAGGAACCATGAAGCATGCTGCTTGATCATGACCTCACAGGCTAGTTTATAATTACTAGCTTTCTTATATAAGTTAGGATGACCTGCCTATGGATGGTGCCATCCAGAGTGAGCTCAAATCTCTTACACACACAAAAAAATTAACATAGTTTCCTCCAGACACACTACAGGTTGATCTAGGGAATTCATCAACAGAAAGTCTTTTATCATTTGATACTATTTCATGTCAAGTTGACTGCTAAAGCTAACCAGGGCAGCAAATAACTGTTTTATTTGTGTTTTATATAGTTTTCAGAAGTTCATACGGTCTTAAGTCACATAATTTTGATTCTGTCAAAAACAATTTCACAAATTTTGTGTGGTGAAAGTCACTAGGAAGACAAATCTGAAAAAGACAGACAAATCTTGAAGAAAGATTTGTAAAGGAATGGCCATTCTCAGGATTTTTTTGGGAGGTGCAGAAAGGAGGCCAAATTTGAACAATCATTTGAACACCAAGAAGCTATGGCACATATAACATATATAATGGTTTAATGGAGTCACTGAGGGAATTTGCCCTTGTAGATTCACAAAGTCATTGATTCTCCAAAGCAAGACTTTTATATAGCCTTTAAACATTTTTCCATACACTTCATACTAGCTTTAGATTACTTAAAATGTGCCCTGTGGTTTAAGTGTCATGTGAATATTGACTATTCCTTCTGTTTAGGAAATAATGACAAGGGATATCAATATGTACTGAGTAGACATGGAAATTTTACTATTGCAATAGGTATGGTCTGCCATTGGTAGAAACTGGAGGGTACAGTAAGGGACATATTAAAAGCATGCTTTTCTTTTTCTGAAAAGTCATAGTTTATAATACAGTGATTTTCCAGCTATTATCTCACAAGGACAGGAGTTGTGTATTCCCCTTTATAGGTTTTCTGCCACACAAAGGTTCATTCCATAATAATTGGGGCTTTCAGAATTGATTGAATAGTGAGAAAATTAATGACCAAGGTATTCTTCAAAGAAATATTTTGTGACCAGAGGCCTCTTCTCTTAAGTAATTTGAGGGCCTGTCAAGTTGACAATCAATATTAACTCTGGAACTATAGTGTAAATCTTGTTTCTCTCTACTTAAAACCAGCTTTCCACCATCTCAACCCATTAAAAATGAGATTGAGAACACTCATGGGTGCGTAAGAATTTCTCCAAGGCTTCTCCGACACTCTGTGCTTGGGCCTAAGTTTTCTCCTGGTTTGCTCCAACTATTGTCCTGCTTTTCCACTCCTCCTACCCCCATCCTTGATTTTATTTTTTCTCTGCCAGATGTCAGCACAATATTGTCATTTTGAATAAATTGTCATGGAAATACAGTTTAGGTCACTTGCTAAAAATTTGACCATTCCATTCACCAAATATTTCACATTTGTAGCAACATAATTATAGTTACTTGTGATTCTGAAGACTTGCTCAATTATTTTCTTAATTATTCTCATTAATAGAACAACCAACATGTAAAAATCAGAGCATTTGTCTATTTTGATCACAAAGCATGCTTCTGGCAAAAATAGAATGTGTTCTGATGGGAATGGAGATAAGAGCCGAATTTATATGGGTCTTTGGACTCTATGCCTCATCCATTACTTTAAATTATTTTTAAAAATCTGTATTTTTCATCACATGTAACTGCAAAGTGTAATGTGATAAATATATTATTATTGTATAGAAACAGATGATAGCAAAAATTTCCTCAATTTTTTCTGAATGGAGCACCTCACTTGATGGTCATAAGTTTTACTAACTGGTGTTTCTGACCTTGGGATGACTAAGGAATTTCCATTCTGTACCATTGACCCACATTAGTAGACATTGGCCACTGTCCAAACTGCCAGAAAGGTGAAACCGTAGCAATCTGCACCATCTTCAGATTGGTTTATGGCTATGAGAAAATTCACCACTTGCCAAGGCTTCTATAATCTTATTTCTGCTGTAAGCTGAATAAGACAGCTTGTGTTCTCTGAGAGAGACAGTTTCTTATGTAGCTGAGGGGAGGGAAGCATTTTCTTGTGAAGCTGTAAATTTTACATGAATGAAATAATTCTGATCTCCATCTTTAAAAATCTTTCCCTTAGCCCACTCTGGGTGGCATGCCTTTTATTTGGCTTTAAGGCTGTTGCTTTAATAAAAATTCAGATAAAAAGAATTTGAAATGATTCTCTGGTCATCTCCCTGTTGTCTGGAACTCCATAACAACCTCGGAAAATGGTTTAGACCTTTCAGTGGCTCTGGAATGGGGAAACTGCCTCTTCGGGGGTTGAAAGGCTATACACAAGAGCTTGCCAGGAGGATCCATCTGGGTTTAAAAAACCTTCATCTGAAAATGTTTTAGGCATGAATACACGGATTTGTGTGTACATATCATCAGATCATCTGGCTAGATGTGCACACAGCTTTTATCCTACTGGAGTAAGTCCTAGAAAGTAATACATAGCCTTTCTCTTTCTGTTTCCCATATGAGAATAAGTGATTTAGTGACTTCTACAGATGACAACAAAAATAGATCTGCAGACAATCCTTGGGCAGGAGTAAGGGAATTGCCAAGGCCTAGTGGAAGACAGAGTTTTGTCAACTTTTCCTAGGGAAAAACAAAATCTTATTCACCCAGGTAGCCAGTAATTTCAGACTAAAGTATAGTTATTTTTTAATCCAACAGGTTGAGACCAATGCATTTATCAGACTTCTTTAAAGGTCATACAAGAGTGATTACTTTTAGGAGCCCAGGAGACCTCCAAACAGTTAGGTCACTGCAAAGTTCCATCCTTTCACCAGTGAGGACGTCATGGAAGAAGCCACTACACCTGAACTTCAATTAACAATCAACTTCATTTTTATTCTCCAAACATCACTTGCATCTGAGGATGCAGGAGGAGAAGTAAAGCTGCTATCTCTGGTGAAATTCTGATGATTCTTATCTACTTTGTAATATTAATAGTTTCATTACCATCACCATAGACTAGGATTTCCCTGTGTGGTTCCACTTTAGCTTCCATGGTTACTAGATGTGAAGTTGTCGAAGACAGCCTTTTGTTATAACCTGAGGAAAACCTCCATACCACAGTTGATAGAAGACAAACCATGATACTTTAAGTGTGATATCAAACAGGTAAGCTGGGGAAGGAACAACCAATAGGTAGGGGCTGTCAATTTTATGAATGCAAAAATTAAATGTGTTTAGTCAATACTAAGAACAAACCCAGGATTCATTTCCACAGAAGACAAGCTGAGCAGTAGAAAATGATGAGGACTTCAGAGGAAGGGTGTATTTCACCAAGTGTACTAGTTTAGAGGCTTGGAAATTAACTCACCTTCTCAATGTTGACTTATTCCCGTTACAGGAATACTATGCATTGCCAGTGAAAAATAACTCCATACATTTAGAGATCACTAGTGAAAAAAAAAACTCTTTAATATAGTGTGGGTCTCACTCTGGCTATTGCCCATGCTAGAAAATTTTGCTAAATTATGTAAAATTTAGTATTGTATATTTCACATATGCTTCCATCCTTATATGTCTCTCAAGTCTGAGCCCCAGGTTACATTTTCAGCAGTTTAAATGGAGACTAGTCTGCAGGTCTAGCCACTTGGGGACCTGGGAGATTAACACAGCAAAAAATATTGCCAGAATTGTTTCTTCTGCACACAAAGTTTGTTCTTATTAAATAGTTGTTATGTGGGTTTTCTTGCCCACCTGGCAGAATTGTACTTTCACTGATACAAATACAGGGGATATAATGGTAGTTATGACCCAGTGCTACAGCCTTGAGATGTCCCTTAGAGGCAAATTCTTTAACGTGGGAATGAGCTTAAGGGAGGATTATAAGTCACGATTGTCTCATCTGTCGGGGTCAGAGTCTAATTGAAGTACAATCTTGGTGAATAAGCATTAGCAGAAAAGTTATCAGCAACTCTAAACTTCAATTATGCCACAAAATTCCCTTTTCTGTAGTTCCAAATACTCTTGGTTTATGTACCACTTTCAGCCTTATTAAAGATAGCTCTTCTTTAGCTTAATTCTACTTTGTATAAGTTAATATTTACTAAGGACATTATTAGTAAATCCTTCATAGCATCAATTTTAATATTTTAGGTTTCTCCTGCTTGAATTATATCCAGAATCTGGTTGATAATGAAGCTTCTAAACCTACAGATACAGAAGACAGGCAACTTCTGTGAAACAGATCAAAAGGCAAGGGAGATTCATTCATTTGTGTGCATATGTAAAGGGACACCAGATTTCAACTCTGGGTAACATTTTCTGTTTCTTTCCACCCTAAGCTTTAAAACTGGATCTTCCTAATTCAGTTAGGCTTTCTGGTCCATCAGCCTCCAGAATCCTTTTGCCTGTGTTTCCCCAAAGCTGCAGATGCAGGTAACCACTACTCCTCTTGTTTTTAATTGAAAGTAGGAAGACAAACTAAGGTCCTCATCTTTGTGCAACAAGTACTTAGTCCATTGTGCTATTTTTCTCATCATCATTCATTCTTTCATTTAAAGTAGTAAATATTCCATGTAGTACTTTCTAGGATGCCATAACAAAGTACCACAGACTGAATGGCTTAGCCTATAGACATGTTTGTACATTTCTAGAAGTGGGAATTGAGGGTCAAGGTTCCAATGACTAATGTTGAGGCATCTTATCCTTTGTAGGTAGCTGCATTACAGTTGTGTTGTCCTGACATTTCTCCCTCTTACTAGTTAATTATATCTTTATCTAACTGTCTTTAAGCTTAAAGGAACTATTTCCAAATATAGTCATCTTGAGAGTAATGATTTCAATATATAAATGTGACTGAGAGGGTATACAATTTGTCCATAACATTCCACATCAGTTTAATTTTCTCATAAGGTGTTACCTGTAGTAAATATTTTCCCCTGCATACCATGAAGAAGACTTTTAAAGTGGACCTACAAATCAGTTATATGAAGTATCATGACAAAATTTCAGGAGAAATTAGAAGTATCTGAGGCTGGGGAGATGGATATGTCAGTAAAGTTCTTTGACATGAAGATATGAGTTACATCCAAGCATGTGGCAAGCCAAGCATGGTGGCATGTTCCTGTAATCCTGGAATTTGGAAGAAAAAGATGAGGTGCCTGGGACAGCCAACTAATCAGTATAGTTAAATCAATAAGTTTTAGTTCTACTAAAAGAAGACCACATCTCAAAAATAAGGTACAACTTAATTGAAAAGAGGCATTAAGGGCTGGAGAGAGGGCTGGCAGCTCTTTCACAGGTCCTGAGCTTATTTCCCAGCAACCAAGTGGTGGCTTAGAACACTGGAATCTGATGCCCCCTTCTGCCATGCAGGTGTACATTCAAACAGAGCACTCATATATAAAATACGTAAGTAAATCTTAAGAAAATAGAATAAAGAAAAGTAGCATCAGACATCTGCCTCTGTCCTACACACCCAAGCATAAACACATTCATGAGCCCATTTGTAAAGAGAAATATGAAACACACAAGAGGGCAGGAGAGAAAGGGGAGAGAAGGAGGGAAGGAGAGAGAGACCACATAGGAACAGTATGATTCCATGATATAGGAGAGGTGATGGAATATGCTCTGGTAGGAGCTTTGAAGACAGGTCTGCAGCATGTTTCTAACAAATGGGACATTGAATCACTGTTCTCCCTGTTTTTAACAAAAAAGTGTAAGAGTGACTGTTAGAAGAATGAAGAGTAGTAAACTAATTGATTGTCATAGTTTAAAATGATAATATATGTGATATAATAGAGATCATTTTCCCTGAAGATTTGATTTCAGTAGGAGAGCCAATAACAATAGAGTCATAAAAACTCCATTAGGGGATCTGCTGTAGGAATACAGGTATGATGGAAAAGGATTGAAAAGATAAAACAGTGTTAGTTCACAGATGGAAAGGGTGTAATAGTTTAAGAGGTTGATCGATACTATACTTTATTTAGCAAATACAGCTGTCTAATTTTTGCAGAATATATACTGCCTCTGCAAAGAAAATGAAGATTCACTGATCATGAAATGTAAGCATCATGCAGTCCATCATCTAAGCAAAAGAGTTGTCCCTGTAAAGCATGATACCGAGTCACTTAAAGACTAAAGCCCAAATGTAACTGAAAACAAGCGTGTTCTTGGATATAATACCTTGTTCTGAGAGTGCATAGAAAAGCTCAACCAACATATGCCTTTCTTCTTTTTTAAAATTTTAATTACATTTCTTTATTCACTTGTTTATTTGGAAGAGGAGAATACATGGCACTGTTTGTGTGTGTGTGTGTGTGTGTGTGTGTGTGTGTGTGTGTGTGTGTGTGTGTTACAGAGATCAGAAGGTACCTGCAGTCTTTGGATTTCTATTTCTATTTTTTGGTCCTAGAGATCAAACTTAGGTTATCGGTCTTGTCTACAGGTGCCTTGGCACTTTGATTCATCTTGACAACCCATTTTTACATAATTTTTTCTTTTATTTTTAATTAGCATATTCTATTCATACAACATAGATTTCATTACATTTGCAAGCATGTGTAGTGCATTTTAATTGTGTTTTCATTTTCCACCATGCTAATTTCTTTACTCTCTTTCTACTTTCTAACTAGTCCTCTGAATACTCTCATGCCCCTTCTGATCCAGTGAAGATCAGTCATTAGAGATGTTTACAGAATAAAGAATAGCCACATTTCTACTGATCTCCACAATCTCTCTCTCTCTCTCTCTCTCTCTCTCTCTCTCTCTCTCTCTCTCTCTCTCTCTCTCTCTCTCTCTTTTCCATGAAAATCACATGCCTCTTCTCCTCCAGGACAAGATGTTGCTGGACCCAGATTTGGGAAAGTTTTGTGCACAGGAGTATAGCTCCCGAGAATTTGCAAGTGTAATCACTTGTCATTGGCCCCACACTTAGCCCCCTGAAGAGCCTGCTGAGAAACCAATGTTACTCAGGCAAGACCCGATTCCAAGTCTTGCAGGCTACAGAGGGCTGAGAGAGTGCAAGGATGAATGTTTGCAAGTTACCTATATATAAGTTCCTGCACATAGTTTTTCCCACAATCCTTGTCTGCCCCTTCATCTAACCTGCAGCTTTCATGACCATCTTCCCCTACACAAAGATTCAGCTGTCCCTTGGTCTAGCAGATGTCATGACCTTCCTCCATGTCACTTATTCCTTGAGCCTGATAATATTTTCTGTGGAATCAAGATGGAGGCAGACAATTTGAAGATGACAACTGCTTGGAACCCCATTCATCATGAGCTATTTACTTACCCTGTTCTGTCAATGCACTTAGAAATGTGAGATACCCAACTTCACTGAACTGCTCCAAGTAAAGTAAAAGGTTATTGTGACCTTTAGGGCCCCAACAATCCATAGGAACTCCCTATTTGTCAATCACATCATGAACCATATCCCAGATCTAGTGTACCAATTCAGCCCTGACTATTAGGTACATATCAGTACAAAACAGTGTAGGCTGAGTCACTCTTTGGGGAAAGTTCCCTGTTTGTGATCTTATGCTCATATATGATTGACATGGGTTAAAGCCAGTGCTGTCAATTTGACGTAACCAAGAATCACTTGTTAGCATGGCCTCTTTATTCTCCTGGGAAATTATGTTGATGATAACAATTGGGGCATGGAGTATCCAATTGCATGGGCAGGGCCATTTCTAACTGGGAACTGGGAACAGTACTCTTTTAACTGGGTAAAAGTAACTGGGCTTTTGTGTGTATTGGCTGTTCTTTGTTCTCTTTGGATATATTGTGAGCCGCTACTGCAAATTCATACCTTAATTTCTCTGCCATGATGGACCATTTTCTTGACTACAAATCAGAATTAAGTTTTCTTGCCTAAGTTGTCTTTGTCAGAGTATTTTATCATGGCAACAGGAAAAGAAACTAAAATAACATGTACATGATTCAAATCAGAAACATCTTAGGAAATAACATTCACAATGAACCAAAGGTTCCAGTACCCAGATTATCAATCAAAAGAGAAAAATACCCTCAATCCCCACCCCTAGCATTTACCTCTTGCTGCTGTAACCAAAAGAAAAGACTTGTGCTATAAGCAGAATTTTGGACCAGTCCTGCTATTTCTTGCACCTTTGCTTCTGAATAAGAGTCTTCATGACTTTTCCATTTGTGGATTTCTTTAATTCTTTGAACAGGGAACACTACCTAGCAACACCATCATCTTAAATAGATCAGGTAGGCCTCCTTTTGAGAGTGAATTACTGTGGGGGTTTATGGACTGTTCGTATTCTTTCCAAGAAAGAGGGGGAACAAGGATCAATGGACCTTTGCCAGAGTATTGATTTATTGCTGCTATTCAGGTGTATAAAATGTTTCCCAAATTGCATTTAGATGGCTTGGACTAGAGTACCTAGGATGGGGAATAATAGGAAAAGAAAGTTCAACCTATGAGGCTATGTAAAAGACAGAATCCATGCTGAGTGAATATATATAGCAAAATTCTAGTTGCCCACACCCATTTGAGTAACTTCACAACCATCATGTGTACTGAATTGTTTTATACTGTCAATTTAGGACAACCAAGTTCACAATTAAAGAGTGAGTCTCTACTGAGGAATTAACTGGATCTAATATGTCTGAATGCAAACATAATCTCCAATAGGTGGTATAACACCTGGGCAGATGATTCTAGGCTGTAGAATAAAGCTAGCTGTTCTAAGCTAGTAAGCAGCATTCTCCAATGTTTATGCTTTAAGCCCAGACCTTGAGCTCCTGCCTCAGTTTCTCTGGATCATATACTACATCCTGTAGGATGACACTCATTCTTTTCTTGCCAAGTTGGTTTTGCTTATAATGTTTATTACAGCTACAGAGACCCAACTAGAACAATAAGTATGCCCAATAAAGTCACTCGTTTCCTAGGAAGGACAGATGCTGTTCATACAAACCCCCCCCCCAGGAAAGGGAGTTTCACAATATACCCAGCTGAAAAGAGAACACTGGTACCTAACCACATTCCTTTTTACCTGTATGTGGGTGGGGAGCTCTTTCTGTTTTTTTGTTTGTTTGTTTGTTTATTTGTTTGTTTGGTTTTGAAAGATCCATATAGAGGCTTCAAATGACAACCCTCCTAGGTGCTCCCTCAGTGTCCATCATTATTTATCAGATTTATTTTCCATCTTTCCTATCATGCATCTCCATTATTGCTGAAATATTTTTGCTCCATGATAGTGGTTGAAGCCAGTGCAGTAGAGGCCAAGTGTATGCCCATTGCCACTTCTTCATACACAAAATGTGTCAAGACTCAGCTGTCTCACTTCTGAGAAGGAGCTGGAAATATATTTAGATCATGGATATGAATATGATTTTACAAATTTGTAGTACCATTGTGACACAAAGACTTCATCTACCAAAATATTCTTTGAATTCTTTAACTTCCGGACTCATTTGGATTTGGGAAGAACCATGCTCCCTGCGATTGGAACCTATCAGTGAACTGATGTCCTAACTTAACAAAACACGGATTTCCAGCTGAGTTCCAGGATTCACTCTTCTCTGCCATGTTACCTGTTCTCTCATGTTCTTGCTGCTGTGCCATGCTTACCATAATGGTTTATAATCCTGAAGTAGAAATAAGCTCTTCATTCCTTATATTTATGTGGTCAAGCATTTGCCTTAGCACAAAGTCACTTATATACTCTGTACCATAAGGCAATAGTTTACATAGCCATCTAGGCTCCAACTTTCTAAGAAACAGTAGTCTATGAAACAGATTGTTGCACTTAGACTTGATGTTTTAGACAATTGTAACATGGGCAATAAGTGATCAGTATTTAAACTAATTAGAATTGGTAACACAAAGTAAATTGCTATTTTATAAAGAAGAAAAAAAGAGAAGAATATAAAGGTAATTGTGTGTGAATAGCCTGGAATGATGCTTCCTGAACGAGTGGGAAGTTTTTGATGTTAGAAGTTAGGCAAATGGAGACATATATTCACCAGAATAGAATACTGAGAGAAATTTTTCTCATGAAAGTTTGGTGAATATATGACCTAAAAGAAGACCTAGGAAGTCAGAACATGGAAAGAAGAATTGGGAGAATGAAAATAGTGTGAGGGTTTGTTGTTTCGTGCTTGTATAAATTGGAGTTTTCTGTAGTTATACACTATAAGGAGGGTTTAGAAAAAGTTTAAAGAGCTACCATCAGCTCAGCAAAACAGAAGAGTTAGGTAAAGTCACTCAGTTTAATGGTCCAAATGAGTTATAGCTTTATCCCATGCATTTTCACACAAAAGTTATTCACATCCAACTGAGAAGGGTATCTGATGAATGGAAGATGTGGAAACAGAGGATGATAGTAAGCGTGAGTATATGTGTCTACTTCCAAGTAATACCACCCCTAATCAAATTAAAACATTGCAAGCTGTAGCAAGTAGAACTGGCTTGTCCCACAGTCTCTCCTTTATGGAATTGACACCATGTATCCATTAGCTCTCTTGTCCATGTTTCAACTTAGTGCCCTGGATATGGATGTGTATATGTACATGGAGTTAGTTAGATGGCATTAGCTTTATTAATTACTTACTTAAAAGTTCAAGATCTTTCTTTTTGTTGGAGCCATATGTAGTTTCTTGTAAGACTGCCATGTAACTGGTCATAAAGTAGATTCAGTATTGGCAGGACTTCAGAGTGTCTTCTCAAGGAATGGATGAAAATTTCATGGTGTGATGTCAACAGAAAGGCAATAACAGTTGAGACTGCATGTGAGTGGGTACAGGGTATATGCTTGGTGACATAATGGTAAGAGTACAGCAACACTTCCTCAACACTGTATTTTCCACATTGTCCTTGGCAGCATAAGCTGAACTGGTGGCAATCTTATTGGAATCTGACTCTTACTAGGATCCTTAATAGCAGACAACAGTTATGTTCCCCATTCTGGAACTAATTTCCCCTTCGTTGTGAAGCTTGTTATATCTAGCAAGGCAGAAGATATTCTACCCCACCCCCAAGAATTTTAGTGAATTTGCTTTTAAAATTATGTCACTAAATCACACGTGTTTCAAGTGTGTTTTTCTTTTCTTTTATATATTTTTGTTTTCTTTCCTTTTGTATGTATGTGGGTAGGTATTTCCATGTATTAGGGCTCTGGTGTGTGTGTGGGGCCACACACATACACACACACACACACACACACACAGACACACACACACACACACACACACACACTCACACACACATAATTTCTGTGAAAGCTTGATGTCAGTTTTAGAGCATTTTCCTCAGGAGATTTTCACCTTATTTATTAAGGTAGAATATTCTAGAATGTTGTTGTGACTAGTAAAGATAATCAGCCTTCTCAGGGGTTTCCTTGTCACCCCCTCCACAAGACAAGATTACAAGAAGACTCCTGTATTCACATACAACAGGAATAGACTTTCTTCTAATTCTTAGAATGCTACATCCTGGACATCATTCTTGCTCTCTAGGCTACCCATCCTCTACTACTTAAGATGGTTGAGCACTGGCTATACTACAGTCTTCTAGCAGTTAGTGTTGTCAAGCTGACAAAATCCTACCACCTGAGACGGGGTTCTGGGAATGTTTTGGGGGTATCTTCTTGATTGTTATTTGATGTGTGAAGTTTTGTAGTATTTAAATTGGAATATTCCCATAGTATCATATATTTGATTACTTGGTTATTAGACAGTGGAATTACTTAAAAAGGATTGGGATGTGGCCTTATTTGAGGCACAGTGTCACTGGGAGTGGGCTTAGGAGTTTCAAAAGCTCAAGACAGGCCCAATGTCTGCTGTGTGCAGATCCAGATTTAATACTTTCAACTAGTTCTTGTGGACAATATCTATGCACAGCCCTCCATGCTTCTGACCATGATGACAATGGATTCTACCTCTGAAACTGTAAGCAAGCATCAGTTGTTTGTTTACATTTTGAAGAGCCATATCATTGTGTCTCTTCAATGCAATAGGACAAGGCTCTTCTTAATTGTTGGCTAGACCTTTCCTGGGCTGGGCATTATGGCCTGTTTAAAATCTACAATGTAAGCTGAGCATTAGCTTGCATTCATCTCTATGCTTCCTTATTGCAGATGTGATATGGGCAGCTCCTGTATACTCCTGTGGTCTTACTTTCCAACTATGATGGACGGTAAACTAGAACTATGAGCCAAATAAGCTCATCTTCCTTAAGCTGCCTTGGTTAGAGCACTATATTGTAGGAACAGAAACTAAGGCAAATCTGCACATTGCATTTCAGAGAGACCTATTTGGACCCCTCAATATATATCTAACTTTATTCCCAGCATTTTATGAAACCCTAAATGGTTTCATTTATTTCACAACATGGGCATTGGTTAATTTTCTCATTATTTTGTTTATTGTGACTATGCTTATCAGTTGGCTCCCAAGCCTTACTCCTGGACATCAGTATTTTGTTCAAATATGCACAATTAAAAAATCTCTTAAGTGAATATCTTTAATGGGATAATAGCATATTGTGTGTATCACTTATAAAAGTGAAACTGGGTGCAGTGAGAGCATCAGCAGCAGGATAAGTATAACATAGATCACTTTTGTCATTATTGAATTACTATTATAGACATGTGTTTGTATACATGACTGTGTATTTGTGGGTAAACACAAACTCTAAGAGGGCAACTTGTAAGAGTTGGTTCTTTTATTATTTGTTGTGTATTCCAGGAATTAAACTCTGTTTACTAAGTTGGGATTAAGTGCCTATACCTTCTAAATCAGTCACTGGCCTAAAGTAGTAGATAGTTTAAGATCTAACTACAGAATAGTTTAATATTCAAAAGAAAATAAGCAAGCTAACTATTCACCTTACTAATTATTTTAATCACTGTTAATTTTGTCATGCTTCATTGTTGCAGTTTAAAAATTGAATAATTTGGTTTGGAGGTGAACTCAATAATTCCTTGATGGGTGAAACTGTTCATTGATTCAACATAGAACATACTTCTATAAGCTATTAATGTTTCAGGCCAATTCAGAGAAAGTACAAATTAAATGGATCATCAGTCTTGAATCATTGTAATAATATTTCAAATATTCAAGCCCATATTATTTTGAAATGAATTATTTTTGTCTCTTTATACAATTTCGCCCTTTTTCTTTTGATTAATATTTTTACACAATAAGATTTGTTAAATAGATTCTCTCTATGATTCATGTACAAGTTTCACTAAATTAAGGTTTATTCAAATTCACAGGATTTACTAATTTTATTCTCCTATGATTCAGAAGATGTATTGATCTAATTAGGAATTAGGAGCTGCATCAAAATGTTCTTCAAAAAAGACATGAGATTGTAGCACACAATCAGAGATTACTGAAATTTAATTTGGGACTATTTAAGTATATATCTTTTAGTTTTTTCAGTCCCTCCCTTGCTTTTGTTGGAAGGCTTTCAATATGATCCTTTTTGCTTTTATTTCAGTAACTGTAATTTTCTAAACACATTCACGTGTGTGCAAGCACACACACAGCCATGCACATGAACACACACACAAACACACACAACACACACACACACACACACACACACACACACACACACACACAAACCAAACCAGCAAACAAAAAAGCCTATAGCTTTTTTGGTTTAACATTTGTTGTATAATTTGAAAAAAATAATTTGTTGCGGTTCAAAGATACTGGAAAATGTCTCCAAATTAAGTAAATCTCCATAAAAGAAAACATATGTAAACTGTGCATGTATTCTTCACACTGATACATGACTATGAGTGGGTTGTAGATTCCCATTGATAAGATATAGTGGCTACCCTGCCACTATGCTTGGTCATAAAGGATGCATAGATTTTTTCACAGAGGCCATCCTCACAATTATACCTTCTTTTCTTTAATACCAATATTTAGTTTAGTTGCTATTTAAATGGCGTTAAGGAAGTATATTGTAGTTCAACACTGAAAAAGCATGGCTTACAAGGAATAACAGTTCGAGGCTGAAATTGTTGTGGTTCCCACACATGTGTAACTCAAAGCAATCCTCAGAAGACAAATTCTGAGTTTGTAAATATAATGGCCTGTTTCCATTACATCTGTTTGTTTTCTAAGAAGTATATTGTAATGGAAAGAAGGATATTCTAACCATTGGAAGGATCACTTCAATTTGTACAAGATTAAATTTTTGGGAGAACAAAAGTTCTTGTATGTTCATTCATTGGTTTAATTATAGTAATAACTTATTTAGTTATCACCAAATGGTAAGCACTGGGAATAGACTAGTAAGCAGCCCCATGCCGTTTGAATATGGCATTCCTTCACTTGTGTTGTTTCAAGAACTGTAACACAAGAAGACACCTTAAATCGAATATGATCAGAAGTTTATCTTCAGACTGGGCTTGCTAAAGTAGAATGTTTATCCTTCCAACCAGGGACTGTACTTTCTACAAGAATTACAAGAGCTGGGAGAAGCCTGACTAGAACAGTCTAACTGGATTTTAAAGTGTTATGCTTTCTTACAAATCCAAGAAGTTTTTAAATGTCAGTAAAAGATAGCTTTGTTTCTTGTAAAATTGTTGAATGATAAATAAAGACTAGGGAGATTATTCAATTAGTACAGTCCTTGTTCAGAAAGAATGAGGCATGAGTTGGTAACCCAGAACCCATGTAAAGAAATATAATTGCACACACTAGTGCATGCTTGTAATCCCATTTCTGGGAAGGGGGCTAGATATATCACTGGGGGTAATGGATCATACAGTTTGGTTAACCTCACAAGCTCCAGGACAGTTATAATCTCTATTTTAAAATAATACTGGAGTAATGAGATCCAAGACTGTCTGCTAGCTTCATATGTACTATCTACACACACACACACACACACACACACACACACACACACTGCCCACAAGCAAATTTTCATTTTTCCATTCAGTCTGAATATGTCATAAATTTGATATTAGATATCATCCACCATTACTCTTCTGCCTTGTTCACTAGAAATACAAGGCTATCCAACTATCATTTACATGAGCTCTGGGCATCCAAACTCTGATCATCAACAGGAAACCCTTTAGCAATTGAGAAATCTATCCAGATTCACCTAATAAATCATAAAATTAGAGGAAAAAATAATCATGATACTATTATTACAAAAAGATTTATAGAAAAAAATATTACATGTATAGGTAGAACAAATAAAAAGCTTTATTACTAGTTAAAACCATTTGTGTACATTAGCTTTATTATCACACTGCAAGGAAAAAAATTAATCAATAGTCTTACCCAGCTGTGAACTCTGTGAACTACAGACCTTAACAACTGACCTTGTAATTTATGTTCATTAATTCAATAGTGCTATGATTGTACAAGAGTAAGAAAACTTTTTGATTGGATTAAGTCTTCTACACAAGACACAACTCATACCTGATACTGTTAATTGGGCAAACCCTCATGAGTGGATAGATAGGTCCAAGGTCCTTCGGGTAACCTAGTACTTTTATGCTACCAAATGTAAATGGATATAATATTAAACTTCACACCAGTGGCTTGTCTTTATAGTCATAAATTAGATCTCTTAATTTTCATTAGAGAAGCTTCTTTTTGCAGTATTTAACAAGTAACTAACAGACGCACACTGATTAGCATTCAATATTAATAGAGTGTAGAGTGCTCCACCGTCTGTCATTTATATCATTCCACCTCCTCATTTAGCACATGAATTCAGTGACCATTACTGCATGAATAAGACTTTCAATGATCACCTAGTCAAAATATTAGCCTATATGGGGAAGTAGGTAAGAAATCACGTACCTAGTTGATGACTGCTGAAAGAGGGAAAATCATTTTCTTCAGGGATGCAGGGCCCAAGGGGCAACTTATGATCCAGTAAATGACCATGGACATAAGGGCAGTTCTAAGTGACCTCAATAAGTTTTTTTTTCTTTGCACATCTAGAGGTCAATATAGTGAAGATGATATGGATGAGTTAGAAGGGAGGGAATGGGGATGGATTGATCAAAACAGTACGCATGTATGAAATTCCAAATGATTTTTGAAAGCTATTAAATTGCCAAATTACAGCCAATACCACAGAGACAGTGTTTCAGCATTCAAACAGAACATGTCAAAATTTCTGCCATGCTTTTATTGGCCTCTCTCCTTCCATCTCCGTCTGTAAAATGTTGATAGCACTTCTACTGCATGGTATCTTAATAACATTGAAAATGCACATCCAGAGAGACTTGGCTCATTATTTTGTTAACCAGTAGAGGAATTTCTAAATATTTCATCTAAAACTAAATCTAGTGATTTTGTGACCAATCAATACTCCTTTATTTTAGTAATATAATGATAGGTGATAAATTCATGCACATTTTTATCTATTATCAACTGTTTTATAGAGGTACAAACACATAGTTGTTCTTCTAATTTACTTTTAGCTATATTTTAGCTTTCTATTTCATTAAAAATAATTACTCTTTAAGCAATTTAGTACATACTAACTTTGCTTCGTTGACAGAAATGCAAGTTTTGGTTAACTGATCTCAGAAGAAAATAAAGAAACCAAAACAACCTATACACATATAAAGACTGAAATACCAATATCTAACAGCACCACAGATACAATTTCAATAGAGAACATTGTTTTCATTGCTGTCATAGACACATAACTAGGCACAATGACCCTATATTGATAGATTCAAGAAAGGGGGTTATGGTGAACTAGAACACTAAATTAGAATAGTCTCAAATCTTATGACTTTATAGAAGACCCTAAAATGACATCCAGTGAAAAGTTATTTTTTAACCCATATTTGGCTAATATTGATTGGTTCATTTATTTATTTTTTAAGAAACATTTGCTATATATCTATTTCCTATGGCACAGTCTTGTCTTTGTCAGCATGGTACTGGAACAGATATACTTCTATGACCATACAATTTACATTCCAGAACCAGAAAGATGGAAAATATGGTATACTGTTCTAAATATATCATTTTAGAGGTGGATTAGATTTAGAGGAGGAGATGCCAAACTCCTGTATTGGGAAGCGGCTTTAAGTGCTATGGACAGAATAAATGGAGATCAGATCTGACTAGGTAGGAACTTTGCACTTTTTGTAAATTAGTTTTAATTTTGTATGTACATTTATAAGTGTGTGTACATGGATATTATTGTGCATTGTCAGTGTTCATTGTCAAATGGTTTTTTTCAGTTAGTCTCTGCAGTTATTTGAATAACAAGGGCTCCAATTGACTCACAGGGAATGGCATTATTAGATGTGTAGCCTTGTTGGAGTCAATGTGGCCTTGTTAGAGGAAGAATGTTGCTGGATGTAGGCTTTGTGATATCAGATGCTCAAGCCAGACCCTGTGTTTCACACTTTTTCTACTGTATGCATATCAAGATGTAGAACTCTTGGCTACCTATTTAGCACCATGTCTTCCTGCAGGCCTTCATGCTTCCCACTCTGATTAAATGAACTAAACCTCTTAATTGTAAGACAGGATCAATGAAATGTATTCTTATATAAGAGTTGCCATGGTCATGGTATCTCTTCACAATAATAGAAAGCCTAAAAAAGACAGCCTCTATATTATCTGTTTACACAAGGTCTCTTGGTGAACCCGAAGTTCATAGATTCAGTGATGTTGCCTGGCCAACAATGCCAGGTATCCTCTTGTCTATCCAGAACTAGCATTGCAGAACTAAAACAAGACAGTTGTAGCTTCCTCTTCAAGGTTTGTTTTATGATACAGAGTCTCATGCACAAACGGGTTCATATTTGTTCTAGAGTTCATTGTGACCTTAAGCTCCTGATTCTCTTGCTTTTCTAAGCACAGGTCCTGGAATTAGAAGTGAGCCATTATGCCCACTTCATGAGGAGCTGGGGATGGACTATAAGGCTTCATGAGTGGTATGCACTTTACCTAGTGAAGTACATATCAAGTCCTAATTTTTTCTCTATTGTTTAGTGTTTTGAGGATTTTTGGTTTAGATTTATTTATTTTCCATATATAAATACACTATACAAGAGGACATTGGACCACTTTACAGATGGTTGTGAGCCACCACGTTGTTGCTGGGAATCAAATTTAGAACCTCTGGAAGAGAAGTTATTGCCTTTAACCACTTCCATCTTTCCAGCCCTTAACCCCTAATGTTTTTGATCAAAATATGTTTTCATAGACTATGAAGCTTCAACCCCATTATACAAAGAACTACTGACAATTGAATAAAGCTGGGAGTAAGACTGGTGATCTTCCCCAGAGTGGAGCACAGTTGGTTTTCCAGCATCAAAATGTCAGAGCTAAAAACAAATACCATAAGTAACATTTTATGGATTTAATAGCTTATATTTAGGAATGCATGCATATACATATACATATGTATATGTATATGTATGTATGTGTATATGTGTGTGTATTCACATATATATACAAATATATATATATGTATATATATATATATATGGATATATGTAACAATATTTAGTGGAAAAAAGAGGTGAAATAATTGGAGGAGAGCAGGGAGAAGTATATGAGAAAGTATGGAGGAAAGGATAGAAAGGGGAATTAATGTTATTAAAATAAAATCTCAAAAATAAAGAATACAAACAAATTAATTTTTTTCAAAATTAGTATTACTAAAACCCATGTAAAATCTGAACATTGTACTTAATATGCAAACCAGAGAGAGATTTGTCTGAAGCCCTGATAATTGTGACTAAATAGAACTTATCCTAAGTTCTAGCTAAGAAGTGTTACGTTTTAAACCTGTGACAAATCAGAAGTGGGAGGAAATGAAGATTAGACCCTTTTACAGCTGGTTCAATGAGCAGAAACAGAGACTGCTCTTGGTAGTTGCAGTTATATTGTTAAATTTGGATTGTTGTTAAGTGTTTCATTTGATATTTAGACAGACTGAAAAATACAATGAATTAGGGATCCCACCAAAGAATCAGGAAGCAACAGGGATGGGGTGAGAAGGAAGAATTACCTATGAAGTTTATAAGCCTCGAGGCTGCAAATCATCTGTCATTCTTTCCTCACTCTGCCCCTTCCAAACTGAGTCCTTACTTTCTGCCTTTATTATAGGATGCAGCTTTCAGAAGGTAATGACCTTCAGCCTAGCTTGTCATCTACTCTACAGGGACAAGGGCAGTAGCTGCTAGGCAGAAGACTGTGGAGGTTACTATTTCACTGACCTCTTTGTCCAGCAAGTATTTCCAGTGCTGATTGATCCTCTGTGTGCATAGGAATCTGGAAATGAATACTGTGAATATGCGGCTGGATAAAGCTTCCATCCATCAGAGTAGCTGTGCCCTCTGTGAGATGCTGTTTTGAGACTAGCCCTTAGCAGGAGGAAAATAGTCTCTTCAACATTAAATTCCTACCTTGAAATTGTGACCTGGATTGAACTCCAGTGACATCCAACTAATAGAGTATATTGGATAAAACTCAAGTGTTCATATGGCTAAATGTGTTTCATAAATGAACATCTATGGAAAAGGAAGGTACCAGAACCTCTGGTTAGTAGGTTTTCTTTTAGGAGAGAAGCCAGCAGGAGAAGTCTGGGCTGGTACACTGAGAGAGAAGAGGCAGTTTGGGCACTTGTCATAATGATGCATCCAGGGACATCAGCAGATTGTTATGAGGGGCTTTGGCAGTGGAAAAGCTGAAAATCAATTAGTTTTACTGTGTTCCATCTTCTGTCAGGAATCCCCAGGAGATTCAGGGTATCTTAGTGCAAAACAATTTTGCTGGCTTCCTTATACATCCTAATTGCAGGAGAACAACCTGACATGCAGATGCTAGAGTAGGGCCTGCTGCAGACCATGGAATCAGAAGGTCTGTAAGCAGATCCTAGGTGGTCATAAATTGGTGAAATTTTTCAAGTAAGTCCAAATACCAAAAAATTTAAGAGTCTCATCTCTACAGCAGAAGTGGAGATTCATCCCTGTTCTCCCAGTTGAGCCCTAGATGGACAGAATAGGCTGGGTCCTGAGAAGTCTTGATTGAGTTGGAAAAGAGGGAGATGAAGCTATGGAAAAGGTCAACATGATCAAGAGCAAGCAAGATGTGAGCTGAATCAGGAATCATCAATTAGACAGCTTCATGGATCAGGAAAAATCATGTAACCTCTGGCTTTTACTTTTGTCATTGATATAAATAAAGAAAAAATATCCAATTTGGAGAGCTATTTTCAAAAGAATATCTATAATAAGCTCTACCAACTTGTTGTATAATCAGTAAATAATACAAATTACCTTAAAACATTCTTACTAATATAGATATTAATTCTATATGGTTGCATATATGTGTTCACATGTGTGTACAGGAACACATGTATGCATTTGAATGTAGAGCCTAGAAGACATCCTTGGACTTCATTCTTTGGATGTCTCATCCATCTTGGACTTTTGAGACAGAGCTTGTCACAATAAAGGATCTCATCTAATTGACTTTTTACTGAACCCTAGGGATCCTCCTATCTTCATTTCCACAAGGCTGAGATATGGCCGTGCGCACACATGCGCGCGCGCGCGCACACACACACACACACACACACACACACACACACACATACACCACATGTACACATATGTATTATTTTCTTATAAAATATCACCTGACCATAGTATTCACTTTTCCCAGCCCTACCCCCACCTTCCTTCTTCCCCAAATCCATGCTTCCTCCATTTCCCAACAGAAAACAGCAGGCCTTAAACAGACTACAACCAAATACTGAGAGGACCAAGTTAGTCAGAGCCATGGTGACTCCATGACAGGCCGCACACTGGCAGTTTGGAAGAATAGGCCTTAGTTTTTGTTTCCCAGATATGAGAACCCAGATCCAGGAAGCTGTAGTCAGCCTGTGGCAAGCTAATTTGAGAACACTTTGTCATCTTGCTTGAAGTAAGAATAGGTAGCTAGAAAGTATAAGCAACCCCCTGGGAAGAAGTCTCCAGAGCCTAACCAATTGTAGAATCAGTCAGACCCATAGAGAGAGATCACCAATCAAGGTAAAGAAGCACATACCATTCCTTGGAATTCGTCTAACTGACAATAAATGCTGGACCTGTCAGTCTATTAGAGTTTTCCATTCTGAAATGAAGAGATCCTGGCATTCAGAAAATTCAGTTGAATAAATTCTCTTTGCTTTTGCGTACTAGTTGAAACTGGCTATCATTCTTGTGTTCTTAGACAGTAACAACACAACAAAACAAAGACCAAACTTAGACAAGGCAACCTAACAGGAGGGAAGAGATCTGAAAAAGTAGGTAAAAGAGTCAGAAATAATTCACTCCTAAATTTATGATTCCCATACAATACATCAAGGTAACAGCCACAACATATACATAGAAGTGAGATATGGCCTTTTAAAAGCAGATTTAGCTTTGGATTTTCTCTCTCTCTCTCTCTCTCTCTCTCTCTCTCTCTCTCTCTCTCTCTCTCTCTCTCTCTCTCTCTGTTATAGTGAACCGACAAAGGTAAGAAGATAGACAGTATTCCTCTGGAACCAGGGTTATAGAGAGTCATGAGCTGCCCGACATGGTACCTGCAAATAGCAGTATATGCTCTTAACTGAGGAACCACAACTCAGCAAACCTGTTTTTTTGACATGAGTTCTGGGAACTGAATTCAAATCTTCCTGATTACTAATTGAGCCATCTCTCTAGGCTAGTTTTTTTTCTCCATTATGAGTGTAAAGATATCAGAAAGAAAGAGTTAATAGAGTTTGAACTCATTGTCTTTCACAAGGTTCTAGAAATGTGACTCTTGTTCAACAAACCGCACCATTGCATTGCACTAGGTGGAGACCTGGGGATGGGAAACCATGAGTGATGGATACAGTGCAGTTAGCATGTGGAAGCTACTTTACAGTTTAATACAACTCTACACAACCACATTGCACTCTATTTATTACTTATTCTATATACCATAAAGTTTGTTTAATTTTATAAGAAAAATTCTATGAACTAGAGCTAATCTTTGTCCAAGATATTCCTAAAGTTGGCAAGTCAAGCTGCCAAAATGACCCTAGCACATAAAAGGAATTATTCTGAATCTTTTGAACTGTATTGACATCGTTGTTATAAAATTTCCTGGATAATACCAGAGAAGGAAGATATTGCAGCTTGGGAGGTAGGGGAATTCCAGGGCTTTGAGGTATGAATGAGTGGGTGATAGTAGAAGCATCTTAATAGAAGCAGGGGGAGGGAGGAAAAGGGATAACATTTGAAAAGTAAACATAAAATATCCAATAATAAATAAATAAATAAATAAATAAATAAATAAATAAATAAGTGTGTTCTGGCAGGTCTAATTTTGCAAATGGAATCCTGGGATATAACTCAGGTTCTAATATTTATATAGCAGCTTCTTTACTCACTGAGCTCTCCTCAATCCTGTGTGAACTATCTTTTCATTTAGAGTATTTTCCATGATTGTGGATTCCAAAGATTAATGGGGGAAGAAGGTAACTCTAAGTCCTAATATCATTTTATGGTATCTACATAGACATTGTTTACTGAACATCACAACTCAATTATTATATATCTCTGTTATAACTCTATTATTCCCTTTGCAAATTAAGTATATGAAAGGTATTATATTAGATATTAAATACAAAGCATATATCTACTTTGACAAAAATCTGGAATTCAAATACAAGATCATCTTATTTCAAAGCTTTTTTTTGTCACCATTTGCCTTTCTTATGAGTAAAGGCTTGTTTGAATTCTCCATGTATGTTCTTGGAACTTTGGAAGCATTAAGAAAGGTCTGAAGTACACCTCAAAATCTACACTCTCATTAGCCTAATTTAACCAAACTTATGAACAGTTGATTCATTTGGGGACAAAGAGGAGATAACAAAAAGTGAATTCTGAGTGTCAGTATTACCTTTCTGCAGATATATGTCAGGCTACTATCTGCTCAGTGAGAAAGAGTCTGGGTTTATGCAGGAGAAAGGTCCTACTCTTCAACTTTAGTCTGCGAATTTAGAGCTAAAAAACAATCCTTTTACTTACCTCCTTAAAAGGTTCCATCCACCCTTTGTACTGACAAGAAGCACCCTTGCACCCATTCTGAGAAGCCACCACAGAAGCAGCAAAGGGAAACACATTTTTTAACTCTCGCCTAACTGGTCTCAGGAGAATACAAATGTGTCAAGCTTCCTGGATTAGCTGTCTTGTTCCTTGAGGAAGATTTTCACAGTAAAGTTACAAGTGTACTAACAATGTTCTTTTAAATATGTCCACATGCAAAAAAAAACTAAAAGTATTTTTTGAGGAAAATAAATTGAAACTGTATTGAAGAACATGTTTTTAATCGGTGTTTCTTATTAAGTAATTACTTATTACTATATATTTCACAGAATGGTAATTGAGAATAATTTTTTTAAAACCTCAGAATGTTAACAGAAGCACAATGGATAAGAATTTAAGAAATAAGTAAACAGAATTAATGATGATTGATTTATTTAAAGCAATTTTTTTCATGAGTACTTTCCTTTTCTTTTCTCTTATTTGATAATTTTTATTTACATTTCAAATGTTATTCCCAATTCCGATTTTCTGGAATAAGTCACCATCCCATTCCCCTCTCCTTCTTTTAGAAGTGTGTTCTCCCCATTCATAACCCCGCAACATTCCCCTACACTGGAGTTTCCAGCCTTGGCAGGACCAAGGGTTTCTCCTTCCATTGATGCTCAACAAGGCCATCCTCTGCTACATATGCAGCTGGAACCATGGATCAGTCCATGTAAACTTTTTGGGTAGTGGTTTAGTAACTGGGAGCTCTGGTTGGTTGGCATTGTTGTTCTAATGGGGTTGAAATCCCCTTCAGCTTTTTCAATTCTTTCTCTAATTCCTCCAACTGGGGATCCATTCTCAGTTCAATGGTTTGCTGCTACCATTCACCTATGTATTTGACATGATCTGGCTGTACCTCTCATGAGACAACTATATCCAGCTCCTGCCAGCATACACTTCTTAGCTTCATCAATCCTATCTAGTTTTGGTGGCTGTATGTATATGAGCTGTATACCCATGTTGGGCAAGTTCTGAATGGCCATTTTTTCAGTCTCTGCTCCAAACATTGCCTTCATGTCCCCTCTTATGAATACTTTTGTTTCCCCTTTTAAGAAGGGTGAAACTTTCACACTTTGGTTTTGATAGCTGACTAGTACTCCATTATGTAGATGTACCACATTTTTTTGTATCCATTCCTGTGTTGAAGGGAATCTGGGTTCTTTCCAGCTTCTGACTATTATAAATAAGTCTACTATGAATATAGTGGAGCATGTGTCTTTGTTGTATATTGGAGCATCTTTTGGGTATAAAACCTGGAGACGTATAGCTGGGTCCTCAGATAGTGCTGAAAGACCCACCCCATGAGTCTTAACTCAGAGCTGCAACAGGCTTGAACGAGCCCAGGCACGCCCAGATAGCTAGGGCCAAGTCACCGTTAAAACTAACATACCATAAAAGGAAAGGAATACAGAACAGACTAAGAGTACCGGATCTGGCAGGAAGGGATAAGCCCCTAGCCCCCGACATTCAGGACGTCCCAGCCCGCACGTACTCTTTTACCATGTTACAACCTCATTCGAATATGATTCAAACCTGCCAATGTGTGTAGCTATACCTTATTACTTCATCATGTGAAATAACCAATCATATGTGAACATGTCTATATGCCTCATTTAAATCCACCAATCCCCGTAACTATGCATCTGCTTCTGTACTCTCGCTTCTGCTTCCCCAAACCCTATAAAAGCCCCATGCTGGAGCTGCTGGGGCAAGTCCTCCGAAGATACTGTGTGCCCGCAGGTACCTGTGTTTTCCAACAAACCCTCTTGCTGATTGCATCCGAGTGGCCTCGGCTCGGTCATTGGGCGCTCGGGGTCTCCTCCTGAGGGAAAGGTCCTCTCCGGAGGTCTTTCAGTGCAATGTCCAATTTTCTGAGAAACCTCAAGACTGATTCCCAGAGTACCAGTTTGTAATCCCACCAACAATGGAAGAGTGTTCCTCTTTCTCCACATCCTTGCCAGTATGTGTTGTCACCTGAGTTTTGATCTTAGCCATTCTGTCTGATGTGTGCTTTAATCTCACGGTTGTTTTGATCTGTATTTCCCTAATGACTAAGGATGTCAAGCATTTCTTTAGGTACTTCTCAACCATTCAATATTCATCAGCAGAGATTTATTTGTTTAACTCTGTACCCCATTTTTAATAAGGTTATTTGGCTCTCTGGAATCTAACTTCTTGAGTTCTTTGTATATTTCAGATATTAGCCCTCTATCAGATGTATGATCGATAAAGATCTTTTACCAATCTGTTGGTTGCTGTTTTGTCCTAATGTCAGTCGCCAGTGCATTACTGAAGCTTTGCAGTTTTATGAGGTCCTATTTGTAGATTCTTGTCCTTTGAGCATAAGCCATTGGTGTTGTGTTCAGGACATTTTTCCCTGTGTCCCTGTGATCAAGACTCTTCCCCACTTTTTCTTCTATTAGTTTGAGTATATCTGGTTTGATGTGGAGGCCCTTGATCCACTTGGACTTAAACTTTATACAGGGCTATAAGAATGGGTTGATTTACATAATTCTACATGGTGACTTCCAGTTGAACCAGTACCATTTGTTGAAAATGCTATCTTTTTCCCATTGGATGGTTTTAGCTTCTTTGTCAAAGATCAAGTGACCAAGGGGTGTTGGTTCATTTCTGGGTCTTCATTTCTATTCCACTGATCTACCTGGCAGTCTCTGTACCAATGCCATACATTTTTTATTACTGTTGCTTTGTAATACTGCTTGAGGTCAGTTATGATGATTCCCCCAGAAGTTCTTTTATTGTTGCAGACTTTTTTGCTATCCTGGGTTGTTTTTTTTTTTTTTTTTTTTTTTTTTGTTATTCCAAATGAATTTGCAAGTTGCTCTTTCTTACTCTATGAAGAGTTGAGCTGGAATATTTATGGGGATTGCATTCAATCTATAAATTGCTTTTGGAAAAATGGCCATTTCTACTATATTAATCCTTCCAATCCATGAGCATGGGAAGTCGTTCCATCTTCTGAGATCTTCTTTAACTTCCTTCTTCAGAGACTTGAAGTTCTTATCATACAAATCTTTCACTTGCTTGGCTACAGTCACACCAAGGTATTTTATGTTATTTGGGACTATTATGGAGGGTGTCATTTCTCTAACTTCTTTTTCAGACTGTTTATCCTTTGAGTAGAGGAAGGCTACATATTTGTTTGTGTTAATTTTATACCCATCCTCTTTGCTGAAGTTGTGTATTAGGCTTATTAGTTCTCTGGTAGAGCTTTTAGGGTCACTTGCGCATACTATCATATAATCTGCAAATACATATATTTGACTTATTCCTTTCCAATTTGTATCCCATTGACTTCCTTTTGTTGTCTGACTGCTCTGGCTAGGAATTTGAGTACTATATTGGATAAGTAGGGAGAGAGAGCAGCCTTGTCTAGTACCTGATTTTAGTCGGATTGCTGCAAGTTTCTATCTAATTTAATATTAGCTACTGGTTTGCTGTATATTGCTTTTTCAATGGTTAAGCATGGGCCTTGAATTTCTGACCTTTCCGAGACTTTTATCATGAAGGGGTATTGAATTTTATCAAATCCTTTCTCAGCATCTAATGAAATGGTCATGTGTCCCCCTTCTCCCCCCACCTTTTAGTTTGCTTATATAGTGGATTATGTTGATGAATTTCCTTATATTGAACAATCCCTGCATTCCTGGAATGAAGCCTACTTGATCCTGATGGATGATCGTTTTGATGTGCCCTGGAATTCAGTTTGTGAGAATTTTATTGAGTATTTTTGCATCAATATTCACAGGGAAATTGGTCTGAAGTTCACTTTCTTTGTTGGGTCTTTGTGTGGTTTAGGCATAAGGTAATTGTGGCTTCATAGAAGGAATTGGGGAGTTCTCTGTGTGTTCCTATTTTTTTGGAATAGTTTGGACACTATCTGTATAAGGTCTTCTATGAAGGTCTGATAGAATTATGCACTAAACCTTTCTGTTCTTGGGATCTTTTTTGTTGGGGGACTTTTAATAACTGCTTCTATTACTATACAAGTTATGGGGATGTTTAGATGGTTTTATCTGTTGATGATTTAACTTTGGTAATTGTCTAGGAAATTTTCCATTTCCTCCAGATTTTCCAGTTTTGTTGAATATGGGCTTTTGTAGTAGGATTTGATTTTTTTTTTTGCATTTCCACAGATTCTGTTGTTATGATTCCCTTTTCATTTTGGTTATAATAATTTGGATACACTCTCTGTGCCCCCTGGTTAGTCTGGCTAAGTGTTTATCTATCTTGTTCATTTTCTCGAAGAACCAGCTCCTGGTTTTGTTGATTCCTTGTATAATCATTTATGTTTCTACTTGGTTTCTTTCTACCCTGAGGTTGATTATTTCCTACCTTCTACTACTCTTGGGGTATTTGCTTCTTTTTGTTCTAGAGCTTTTAAGAGTGCTATCAAGCTTTTAATGTATGCTTTCTCCTGTTTCTTTTTGGAGGCACTCAGAGCTATCCGTTTTCCTCTTAGCACTGCCTTCATTGTGTCCCTTAAGTTTTAATATATTGGGCCTTCATTTTCATTAAAGTATAAAAAGTCTTTAATTTCTTTCTTTGTTTCTTCTTTGACCAAGTTATCAATGAGTAGGGTGTTGTTCAACTTCCATGCTTATGTGGGTAATCTGTCGTTATTTTTGTAATTGAAGACCAGCCTTAGTCCCTGGTGATATGATAGGATGCATCAGATTTTTTCTATTGTCTTGCATCTGTTGTGGCCTGTTTTGTGGTAGATTATATAGTCAATTTAGAGAAGGTAATATGAGGTGCTGAGAAGAAGGTATATTTTTTGTTTTAGGATAAAATGTTCTATAAATGTCTGTTGAATCCATTTAGTTCATAACTTCTTTTAGTTTCTCAATGTCTCTCTTTAGTTTCTCTTTCCATGATCTCTCCTATGATGAGAGTGAGGTGTTGAAATCTACTACTATTATTGTATGAGGTCCAATGGGTTCTTTGAGCTTTAGTAAGGTTACTTTTATGAATGTAGGTGTTATTGAATTTGGAGCATAGATATTTAGGACTGAGAGTTCATATTGGTATCTTTTCCTTTGTCGAATATGAAGTGTCTTTCTTTAACTTTTTTGATAACATTTGGTTGAAAGTTGATTTTATTTGATATTAAAATGACTACTCCAGATTGTTTCTTCGGACCATTTGCATGGAAAAAATTTTTTTTCTTGACTTTTACTCTGAGGTAATGGGTGGGTTTTCTGTATGCAGTAAAAAGGTGGGTTTTCTTTATGTATTCAGTATCTTAGTCAAAGTCTTTTTATTGGGGAATTGATTCCATTGATGTTAAAAAATATTAAGAAACAGTTATTGTTGTTTTCTGTTATTTTTGTTGTTAGAGGTGTTATTATATTTGTGTGTCTCTCTTCTTTCAGTAATCTCTTTGCAAGGAGATTACTTTATTGCTTTTTCTAGGGTGTCTTGGAGTTTTCATCTATTATCTTTTGTAGGGCTGGATTTATAGAAAGATATTTTGTAAATTTGTTCTTGTCATGGAATAGCTTGGTTTCCTCATCTATGTTAATTGAGAGTTTTGCTGGATATAGTAGCTTAGGTTGGCACTTGTGTTCTCCTATGGTCTGTATGATATCTGCCCAGGATCTTCTGGCTTTTATGGACTCTGGTGAGATGCCTGGTGCAATTCTCATAGGTCTGCCTTTGTATTTTACTTGACTTTTTCCCTTAATGCTTTTAATATTCTTTCTTTCTTTTGTGCATTTGGTGTTTTGTCTGTTATGTGATGGGAGGAATTTCATTTCTTGTCCAATCTATTTTTAGTTCTGTAGGCTTCTTGTACGTTTATGGGCATCTCTTCTTTAGGTTAGGGAAGTTTTCTTCTATAATTTTGTTGAAGATATTTACTGGCCCTTTATGTTGGGAGTCTTCACTCTTTTAGATACCTATTATCCTTAGGTTTCATCTTCTCACTTTGTCCTGGATTTCCTGGATGTTTTGGGCTAGGAGTTTTTGTGTTTTACACTTTCTTTGACAGTTGTGTCAATGTTTTCTATGGAATCTTATGCCCCTGAGATTCTGACTTCTATCTCTTGTATTCTGTTGGTGATGCTTACATCTATGACTCCTGATCTCTTTCCTTGGTTTTCTATCTCCAGGGTCATCTCCCTTTGTGCTTTCTTTATTGTTTCTATTTCCATTTCTAAATCTTGGATGGTTTTGTTCAATTCCTTAACCTGTTTGGTTTTCATATAATTCATGCAATTCTTTAAGTAATTTTTGTGTTTCCTCTTTAAGGGCTTCTATTTGTTTGTGTGTGTTGTCCTGTATTTATGTCCTTCTTAAAGTCCCCCATTATCATCTTAATAAGATGTGATTTTAAAATCAAATTTTGTTTTTACCGGTTTGTTTGGATATCTAGTAATTGCTTTGGTTGGAGAATTAGGCTCTGATAATGCAAATTAGTGTTGGGTTCTATTGCTTAGATTCCCAAGTTTGCCTCTTGCTAAGAAGTTGTCTCTGGTGTTAGCTTGTCTTGTTGTTTCTGACAGTGGCTTGACTCTCCTGTAGCCCTCTGTGTCAGCACTCCTGTAGACCTGTTTTCTTCCAGCCTGATCTGGGAAGAGAGAGCTCCTCCTAGTTTTGTGTGACCTCAAGCTTCCAGGAGGCTCTCTTGGCACAGAAGATTTGGTCTTATCTCTGCTCTCAGGTGGGTAGGTGCTCCTGGTTAAAGGCTTTCAGCTCTCAGTGAAGGCAGAAACATGAAGGGTCCTGCCCCTAACTGCTCCTTGAGTCCGTTGCCCAGAGGGTACAAATGGCACTAGGGGGTTTCCTCTTGTATCTGGAATGTGGACAGAAAGTAGTTGTCTCCTCTGTGTTTTCAGGATTGTTTGTACTTCTGAGGATCCGGCTCTCTCTCCCAAGAGATTTGGGTGCAGGGAACTGTTGGACAGGTTTAGTACAGTTCTGGGTGCACACAGAAACCAGCAGGTTCCTGCTGCTGACTGCTTCTATATTCCTGTATCCAGAGGCACTATGCAGTTTCCTCTTGGGCCAGGAATGTGAGCTGAAGTAGGCAAAAATGGTCGTTTCCTCTGAGGTCTCAGGATTGTCTGCACTTCTAGGAACCCTTCCCTTTATAACTTTAAAAGTGTGGCGCATGAAAAGGGGAGGGAAGTAGGTGTGGTAGAAAGCTGTCAACATTTCACTTTTCCCTGTTTGATCACTTTGCAGAAATTTTTCTGGCCTCAATTCACATGAAACCTCTGAAATGATACCTTTGTTGTGTGGCTGTGGATCTTTTTTTTTTCTTTTCCATCTTTATTAAATTGGGTATTTCTTATTTACATTTCAAATGTTATTCCCTTCCTGGTTTCCAGACCAACATCCCCCTAACCTCTCTCTCTCCCCTTCTACATGGCTGTTCCCCTCGCCCTCATCCCCCTCGTTATCACCCTTCCACCAAGAACCCAGTTGCTGTGGATCTTGTGATGCCCACATAGTGCTAAATTACACAGGAGCTCAACAACTGTGCTTCTAGTTATTAAGTGTTTCATTCCTGGTGTTAAAATAAAAGTGCTGTTCTAAAAGCTGTTTTTAACCTTTCCTTAGCCTATAGTTTCAGTTAGATAAATAGCTTAATGACTAGCTGCAAAGTGGTCATAGAAAGGTCTAGACAAAGACAGAGAAAGGCCAGGGGACAGCAAGTCTGTCTTTATATTAAGCAGTTGTTCTGTGGCAAAGAGGGCCTCAGTTTCATTCTTTAAAAATTGTTAAATAACTATGTGAAATTGTTATGTTTCTTTTAAATAATGAAGATTTTAAATTTAAAAATATTTTTATTCATGCTAATTGCAAACAATACTAGCTTTTATATTACATTCTCACAAATGTATTTAATGTATTTCAAGTACCTGATTACTGTCTCATCTTTTCCCCACTTCCAATTTCTCAGAAGTATATTATCAATTTTTTACGAATATATAAGTTACAAGTATTGAATCCAATAACACTGTTCTGAAATAAGGAACATAGTCCTTTACTTTGTCTCCTCCTCTTTCCCTTTCTCCTCTCCCTCTTCCTCTTCTTTGTCATTCTGGCATTATATGAAGGATGACAAATGCTAGACAAGTGACCATTAGGTCATATCCTTTATCCCATGCTCCTTTTAGAATTCTAGAAGCAGAATAAAAAGGGGAAGATGAATCAAAGGCAAAGCATTTCCACAGGGTTGGAGTCTCCAAAGAGAAGTCATCCAATATCCAGAGAACAACATCTGAATACAATAGAAAAAGCAACCAGAATCTGATATTCTCTTCTCCTTTTGGAATTATGATCATACATTTCACCAGAACTTCAGCAAATATTCTCTAAAAAATAAAAAGCTGTACAAATTCTATGGAACTTCTAACAGTGGTCACAAAGAAAGAGGTTTAGACATGTGAGACAAACTGGGAGATTAAGGTTGAAACTAGGACTTAAGACAACATAAAATAATAAATATATCCACAGGAGCCATTGTATTTTCAGTAATATTATACATGAATGTTTAAACTGTACATTTGGATATCTTAAAGAAAATGCTAATAAGCTTTAAAAGTGTAGGATGCTGATTAATACACATTTTCATCTGGTAAGCAATAAGTAATGTTTATGTAAAGGGATGAATGAAGGTAAGAATACATATGTAGGGAGGAAGAGATTATGGTAGGTAAATTCCTAAGTCCATCATATTCCACTTGTATGGTGGCATTACACCAGTCCTCCAAAGTAAGGATGTAGATCCCTCTATCCACCCTATGAAATGTTTTTTTGATAGCCCTAGGAAACTTCTGATCTTTCTGAGATTCACAAGCTTCTTTCCCAAAGTTATTTGAACAGTAACAATTGCTAGGGAAACAAGACTCTTCAAGATTGCAGCAGGTAAATGTAAGGATGCATCTTTTGTGGGTTGGCACTCATGTTTGGTTGCCTGTACAGTGCTTCATCTGTTTGTGAGTTAGTCAAGATCCTGCAATTTCTCTCATTCATACTCCTCTAGAAAACAACAATAATGTCACTAGTTCATTAACTTCAAATTGGGTAGAATAGTTTTGTTTCTTTGTTCTTTTTGTTGTTATTGGTTTTTTTTTTTTTGTATTGTTTAATTTTTGATCTGTTACTGATGCCCTACCTGCAGTAAGGAGATGGTGTTTACATTTTCTCGGGAAACACAACATAGTACCCACTATTCTTGCATACTCTCACTGCCCTATCCGTAGCCAAGTATGAATAGACTAATCTATGAATAGCACATTAAGAATTCAATAGTCTTGCAGGCATAATCCCCTAACTCACTTTCACTAAGGCAATGAGGAATTCATTTCTCTTGTATTTAATACAAAAGGAGAAGTAAATGTGCCCATACAACGAGGTTCTTGATAAGCATCAAATTATTGTCCCTGACCCTTAACATTAGGTTCAGAACGTTATTTCTAGCCAATGACCCCTCCATTTATTACATGAGATGAAAGCATTGTAACTAGCTGCTCTGTTTTCGGGAACATTGATGAATTTCGCACAAGAATGCATGGTGCTTCCTTGAAAAACTATGTGACTGGAACTTTTCTAGTTTATTTAAGACTTTCTAAGACTTGGCCACCCAATTAAGAAAACAACACATTTCTTATGGTTTTGTTTTTGTTTCTTGTTTGTTTGTTTAGGCAATGGGCAGTTATGGACAGGCTCAGAGAGGAAAAGTTGACATTCCTGGACTAGAAATCACATCTGGAGTTGAACTATCACCTATCAAATTGAAATATTCCATATTAAAGTTTCATCAAGACTCAGGAAGGAAATGAAATTTACAAGATTCATGAAATTAATAAAGATTACAATGCTCATGCACTCCTGAAATGGGGTTAAAAGGACCAAGATTATGTGAACAGCAAACAGTTGCTGAAGGAAGAAAGTCTCAGGTCATCACAAGGTGTGCACCAACACAGTATGTTCAAGTCATGCATACAACTACACAACTTTGGCTTCTGTGGGTCATCACTAAGAGTTAGATGGACTTTGCAGTGATTGAGTTTCCATTGAGTCATCCCTGCTGCTATACTTGTCTTCAGTAAGTTTCTTGGAAAACAGTCAAAATTACTAAGTTCATAAATCCAGATGACAGCAGATGCTGGTGAGGATGTGCAGAAAGAGGAATACTCCCCCATTGTTAGTGGGATTACAGACAAGTACAACCAGTCTGGAAACCAGTCTGGAGGTTTCTCAGAAAATTGAACGTAGTACTACCTGAGGACCCAGCTATACCACTCCTGTACATATACACAAAAGATGCTCCAACATAAAACAAGGACACATACTCCACTATGTTCATAGTGGCCTTATTTATAAAAGTCAGAAGCTGGAAAGAACCCAGATGTCTTTCAACCAAGAAATGGATACAGAAAATATGGTACATTTACACAATGGATATATTAAAAACTTAGCTATTAAAAACAATGACCACATGAAGCTCTTAGGCAGATGGATGGAACTAGAAAATATCATCCTCCGTGAGGTAACACAATTACAAATGGACAGACAGGATATGCACTTATTTATAAGTGTCTATAAGCCCAAAATCTTAGAATACCCAATACACAGTTTGCAGACTACATGAAGCTCAAGAAGAAGGAAGACCAAAGTGTGGATGCTTCAGTCTTTCTTTGAAAGGGGGAACAAAATACTCACAGGAGAAAATGCATAGACCAAGTGTAGAGCAGAGATTTAAGGAAAGGCCATCTAGAGACTGCCCCACCTGAAAATCCATCCCACATACTATTGTGGATGCTAAGAAATGCATGATGACAGGAGCCTGATTTTGCCTGTCTCTTAAGAAGCTCTGCCAGAGCTTTACTGACACAGACAACAATGCTCACAATTAACCATTTGACTGAGAACAGGGTCTCCAATGGAGGAGTTAGAAAAGGACTTAAGTAGCTATAGGGGTTTGCAATCGCCTAGAAGGAAGAACAATATGAATCAACCAGACACTCCAGAGCTCCCAGGGACTAAACCACCAACCAAAAGGTACATAGGAGTAGCCCATGGCTCCAGTCACATATGTAGCAAAGGATGGCTGTGTTGGCCAAAAATGGGATGAGAGGCCCGTGTTCCTGTGAAGGTTCGATGCTCCAGTTTAAGGAAGCCATAGAGGGGAGCTGGGAGGAAGTTGGTGGGTGGTTAGAAGAGCACCCTCATAGAAGCTGGGTGAGGGAGAATGGGATAGGTTGTTTCTGGAGGAAAAATCAAGAAAGTGGATAACATTTGAAATATAAATAAAGAAAATACCCAATTTAAAAAAAGGGGGGATGGCTTCCTGTTCTCCCTGCCACAACAACCACCAAAACCTGCTACTGTCAAGCTAAGGACAACCTCCCTGCTGGGACAATCCGGAGCTGCTTCCTTTTCTCTACTCCAGGGCTAGATGCTTTCTTCAGCAGCAGCAGACCCCCAAACCAGCTCCAGGGTTCCAAACCTATCAGACTGCACTTCTTATGAGCTAGTCTGGCATAAGTATCAGAAAGCAACTTGAAATTCTTTCTTAAATAAGGTGTTAGGAAAAGATTGATTCTCATGATTACTGAGGTTATGTCTGGCCTCCTCATGTGTACTATGACAGGCAAATGAACCATATATCCGTACAATATACAATATATTACATTCAATTTAAAAGTCCATTATGCACAATCTCTCCCACTGAGGACAGACAAAGCAGTCCAATTTGAAAGAGATCCAAAGGCAGGCAACAGAGTCTGAGTCAGAGACAACCCGGATTGCAGTTGGTAAACAAATATAAAATCCGAGCTGCAATCTGGTTCATATATGTAGGGGGCCTAGGTCCAGTGCATGCACGCTGTTTTTTGTTTGTTTGTTTGTTTGTTTGTTGTTTTGTTTTGTTTTTGTTTTTGTTTTTCCTGGTCAGTTTCTGGGAGTTAGTACGGACCCAGGTGGTTAGTTTGCTCCGTATGCCTTCTTGTGCTGTCCTTGACCCTCAACACATGCAACCAACCCCTGAGTGTGTGAGCTCACATGCACACACAAACACAAACACAAACACACACACACACATACACACACACACACACACACACACACACACACACTTCACAAAACTCCAGAGTTCCATATATTGTTTAGCAGTGTGTCTCTACATCTGTTTATATCAGCTGCTACTTAATCCTGATGAGACTTGATGTATCAGAGTGATTTGTTATTGGGGGTGAGGGGTTGGGGTGAGTCCATTTCTGTGAATAGGAGTGAAAACTGGAATGGGAGCAGGATGGTGGGAGGGTGGGTATGGGAGGAAAGGAGGGAGTGCTACCATCAGGATATAAAGTAAATTAATAAATTAATATTTAAAAAAATCACTATTAGTTAACCAAAATGATGAAATGACTTAAGACTGTACTAGTAGTGTGCACAGTTCGGTAGTAGAATTTGCAACCTGACCTTGTAAGAAAAAAAAATGAGAAATAGATAATGAGGGAGGAATTTTTTCTTTCACCTCTTATTCATTTCAAGTTCCTGCTATATCATTTACCTATCATTTAATAAAATAACCTTTGAAATTAGGAGACTATAGTAACATTCTAATACTATATGTGAGGCACTAAGGATAACAAGTCAATACTCACTGAGCAATCACTGTGCGATTGGCATTGCTTTGCTTCTATTGAGCACTAGCTCTTATTAATAAAGATCTAGTGTAGATCTAATACTCCTACATCATTCCTTTTTCTTTCTCTTTAGCTAGAAAATTTAAATGACTATTTTATGGCTAAAGAACTAGCAAGTATTATAGCAGACATAATTACTATTCTGAGTTAGTACTGCCATTTGAAGAACAAATTCAAGAGCTAAGATTTTGAGGGAAATTAAAGAACTGAATAGTCTTTGTTGTCATGTTCCAAATTCATGTTTATAATAACATTAATCATAACAATAAAATAGTATATGGTGTTGATTTCACAAATCCGTTAAGGTTTTTAGATACTATGTGTGAAGTACTGAATGTTGTAACAAAACACTTGACAAAAGCACCTTAAAGAAAAAATAGGGTTCATTTTGGCTGACAGTTTGAGGTTACAGTCCATCATGATGTAGAAGCCATGGCAGCAGGAGCATGAACAGCAGCTGACTAAAATGTGTTCATACTCTGAAAGCAATGAGTGGTAGGATTGATGGGAATCTTACTGTCTCACTTTTGTTAGGTCAAGACCCAGCCCATGGGATGTGTCAATCACATTTAGAATAGGTCTTTACCTCATTTATCCAGGTCTTCAAGGTTCTTGTAGACATATTCAGAGGTTTGTCTCTTAGATTATTGTAGATTCTATTGAGTTGACTACTATTGTTATACACATCCTACAGTACATTATTTAAGAATTACAAAATTTCATTAAGGTATATAGCTATATGTAATTTTACAGACAATGGAACAGACTCAGGCACTTGAAGAAATTAATTAACACACAGCCAAATAATTTTCTGGAAACTATTAAAATTTAACTGAATTTACTAACCCATTTTACTATGTTTGCATTGGTGAAGCTAGACTCACATTACTTTGACTCTATAATTCTAAAGTGAAGTATTCTCTCTGTGTCTTCCATGCCTTCCTCCAAGAAGATGGGGGAGAGACCGGATGGCTTCTGTATTTCCTTTTCTCTACACATACACTGGGTGAGTGTCTGGGTGTGTATATACATATAAATATATGTATGTACCCCAGTTCCTATAAAAAGAGCACTTCAATCCACTTTCATAAAATAGTTAAGAGTAGAGTTGAGTACCAAAAAATAGCTTTTTCATAAGCCAAAAACAACCCATTATATCTGAATTAAAGAAGATAAATGAAAACAGGAAGTGCAAATCAGAGATTGGGAAAACTAAAATGTTTCAGAAATAAGCTTTGTGGCTGCTTAATTTTTGATGATGACTATCAATAATGATATCTAAAATGTAAAGGACAAGAAAATTGTATATGTGGCAGAGAGCCATAGTTAAAACCTACAAATAGTCATTTCTGAAGTATAAAACTATTACTTAAAAACATGTATAAAATCAATTGTAAAAAAAAAACAATGAAAAGTAAATGGTTCTACTTTTTGTATGTGGTGTGTGTGTGTGTGTGTGTGTCTGTGTGTTTTGTGTGTGTGTGTGCGTATGTATGTATGTATGTATGTATGTACATGTCTGTGCATGTGGCATGTGGATGCAGACATGTGTACTGTGACTATGTGCATCACTGTGCAAATAATTTTTTTTTTTTTCCGGAGCTGGGGACCGAACCCAGGGCCTTGCGCTTCCTAGGCAAGCGCTCTACCACTGAGCTAAATCCCCAACCCCCACTGTGCAAATAATTATGAATGTAGGCATATGTTCAGATGACTATTTGGGGATGTGTGTGTGAAGGTGACTATGTGCATGTGTGTGCAGGTGACTGTATATATAGGTAACTATGTGTAGAGGCCAACCATTGTTCTCTACCTTATGTTATGAGTTGAAGTATCTCACAGAACCTGAAGCTCACCTTTTTACTGAGGTAAGCTTCAGAGATCCTGTTCTATCCACTTACTCAGAACTGGGATTACATAAAGCTGTTGTACCTGGAGCTTCATTCATTCGTTCATTCTAATATGGATAATTGAGAACTAACATTAGCTTCTCAGGTTTAACAGAGAAGGACTTTTGAACTGAACCCTCTCTCTTGCCCTTAAACCTTGACTTCCAATGCTATTTTAAAGTTCAAAACATATTTTCAGGCAGGTCACTGTTAGAATTCTCTGACTATACCTCCTTTGAATTCTATAAGTTGTGCATGCAGTTAAGTGATGTGTTTTATAAACCCTGCCTTCACCATGTACTATAGCAAATCTTGATTGTGAAGTTGACAATTGGGAAGAGACAATCTCTACTGAGGGATTGCCTCCATCACAGTGGCCTGTGTCATATATGTGGGGCATTTTCTTAATTGATAACTGATATAAGAACAAATAACCAAATATGGGTGTTGCCATGCTCTGAGCAAATGGGCCTGGGATGTATAAGGAAAATGGCAGAGCAGAAGTTAGAGCAAGCAAGCCAAGAAGCAACTTTCCTCCATGATCTCTACTTTAGCCCCTACTTCCAGATATCCTGCCATAAATTTCTCAGCTTCATTCAAAGATGTATAGTTGCCTGGACAACAAATAAATACTTTCTCTTCTCATGTTGATTTTGGTCAGTGCTTTACCATAGCAACAGAAAGTAAACTGCAATACCATGTCACATCTCTGTCTTTGACCTTCTCTTTCTAGTTGCTGAGTTATCACATTCACAGGTCCCTTGGCAAGTGTCTGACATTCTTAATTTGGTTTGCAGAAGGTGAGATGTGTTCTTTCCTATGATATAAGTCTTTCTTCTCTTGTGAAATCTACTATATTTCTATTCTAATTTTGTTGTGTGCTTCTATTAGACACACATGTAAATAGTACTTGCTCAGAATACTGTCTTGTTTCATTGAATCTATTCCCATTTTCATCTTACCTATACTTTCTATGGTAGTGATTTTGAACTGTTCTGGGAACCTAATACTCAATAATTATATGTGGGCAATAGCATAGGTGCAAGGTCACTGGTCATAGGAACAATACCTTTGTTAGACATAAAAATACAACTTTTACTATCCAGAGCTGAGATATTTGAAGACTCTAAAAATAATACCTGTACCTCTGCTCAGAAATAAAAGGGGGCAGTTTCTGGGTCAAAATTCCTAAGCAGGAACCTGATTTGAAATGTAGATATTGTGTCACTTATGCCCATATTCTAATAGTGAGAAAATTGCTCTTCTCACAGACATTTTTGTTTCAATAACAATGCTTTGTTTATAAAACATTTTATGTGCAGAACTTCATCAAATTTACAAATACAATTGTTTCCCAATCATACATACACAAGCATTCATATCCTCTCCTTTAATGTTTGGACAGACAAGACGTGCCCTTGAGAGCTTGGTATTTCCAGTGTATGTGAAGTTAGGCATAAGATATTTAATTTTCTGGTCAAGTTAACTGGATCTAGATAAACCTTCTGACCTGCCTCTCAGTTTCTTGATTGTGTTAATCAAGATGGAAAGACTCTCCCTAAGTGTGGGTGACACCATGCAACAGAGTTCACCTTTTCCTACTACCTGACTACACGTAAAATGAGACAACCCAGTTCATGATCCTGATTCCATGCACTCTCCACCAAGAAAAACTACATTAACAAACTGTAAACCACAGAAAACTTTTTTTCTTTATTTGACTCTGTCTAATATTTTCTTGGAGTAATAAGAACATTGAAGAATATAGAATATACATAGTCAGCTGCACTGTCTCTTCCAAGGAACTTGAGAATATAGTCTGAGGTGGTGTTACTATAATGTTACTATAGGATGATCTAATATTGGATTTTGAAAAATTATTTACAGGTAGATTACTTATACTTCTAGATCATTTGTAAGCATGAGAACTCTTCTAATTCTTATCCTAGTCTTTCTTTGGTAGCACCAATAAAAAGGGACTCAGTAGGCTCCCAAACCCCGTGGGAGAGAGAGCTCACCACAGAGACAGGTGGGCACTCCTGAGACTGCAGAGCAGAAGAGACCACCAACATTGCCCACACCTGCCCACATCCCTGGCCCAAGAGGAAACTGTATACGGCCTCTGGGTTCCCTTGGATAAGGGCACAGGTGCAGGAAATCCGCTGCATCTGAGACACCCCCAGAACCTGAAGGGACCAACCGGATAAACAGTTCTCTGCACCCAAATCCCGTGGGAGGGAGAGCTAAACCTTCAGAGAGGCAGACACGCCTGGGAAACCAGAAAAGTCCACACTCGGCCCAAATCTATAACTCCGGAGGAAAACACAAAACGCCATCTGGAACCCTGGTACACGGAAGCTCCCGGAAAGGGCGGTGCAGATCTTCCTTGTGGCCGCCACTGAGAGCTCTAAGCAACACCCCATGAGCAAACTTGAGCCTCGGGACAGCAGGTAAGACCAACTTTTCTGCTCCAAGCGACCTGCCTGGTGAACTCAACACACAGGCCCACAGGAACAGCTGAAGACTGTAGATAAGAAAAACTACACGCCCGAAAGCAGAACACTCTGTCCCCATAACTGATTGAAAGAAAACAGGAAAACAGGTCTAGAGCACTCCTGACTCACAGGCTTATAGTACAGTCTAGCCACTGTCAGAAATAGCAAAACAAAGTAACACTAGAGATAATCTGATGGCGAGAGGCAAGTGCAAGAACCCAAGCAACAGAAACCAAGACTACATGGAATCATTGGAGCCCAATTCTCCCACAAAAGCAAACACGGAATATCCAAACACACCAGAAAAGCAAGATCTAGTTTCAAAATCATATTTGATCATGATGCTGGAGGACTTCAAGAAAGACATGAAGAACTCCCTTAGAGAAACACAGAAAAACATAAATAAGCAAGTAGAAGCCTATAGAGAGGAAACACAAAAATCCCAGAAAGAATTCCAGGAAAACACAATCAAACAACTGAAGGAATTAAAAATGGAAATAGAAGCAATCAAGAAAGAACACATGGAAACAACCCTGGATATAGAAAACCAAAGGAAGAGACAAGGAGCCGTAGATACAAGCATCACCAACAGAATACAAGAGATAGAAGAGAGAATCTCAAGAGCAGAAGATTCCAAAGAAATCATCGACTCAACAGTCAAAGATAATGTGAAGCGGAAAAAGCTACTTGTCCAAAACATACAGGAAATCCAGGACTCAATGAGAAGATCAAACCTAAGGATAATAGGTATAGAAGAGAGTGAAGACTCCCAGCTCAAAGGACCAGTAAATATCTTCAACAAAATCATAGAAGAAAACTTCCCTAACCTAAAAAAAGAGATACCCATAGGCATACAAGAAGCCTACAGAACTCCAAATAGATTGGACCAGAAAAGAAACACCTCCCATCACATAATAGTCAAAACAGAAAACGCACAAAATAAAGAAAGAATATTAAAAGCAGTAAGGGAAAAAGGTCAAGTAACATATAAAGGCAGACCTATCAGAATCACACCAGACTTTTGCCAGAGACTATGAAAGCCAGAAGATCCTGGACAGATGTCATACAAACCCTAAGAGAACACAAATGCCAGACCAGGTTACTCTATCCTCCAAAACTCTCAATTAACATAGATGGAGAAACCAAGATATTCCATGACAAAACCAAATTTACACAATATCGTTCTACAAATCCAGCACTACAAAGGATAATAAATGGTAAAGCCGAACATAAGGAGGCAAGCTATACCCTAGAAAAAGCAAGAAACTAATCGTCTTGGCAACAAAACAAAGAGAAGAAAAGCACACAAACATAACCTCACATCCAAATATAAATATAACAGGAAGCAATAATCACTATTCCTTAATATCTCTCAACATCAATGGTCTCAACTCCCCAAGAAAAAGACATAGATTAACAAACTCGATACGCAATGATGACCCTGCATTCTGCTGCCTACAGGAAACATACCTCAGAGACAAAGAGACACTAAAGAGGCTGGAAATCAACTTTCCAAGCAAATGGTCAGAAGAAGCAAGCTGGAGTAGCCATTCTAATATCAGATAAAATCAATTTTCAACTAAAAGTCATCAAAAAAGATAAGGAAGGTCACTTCATATTCATCAAAGGAAAAATCCACCAAGATGAACTCTCAATCCTAAATATCTATGCCCCAAATACAAGGGCACCTACATACGTAAAAGAAACCTTACTAAAGCTCAAAACACACACTGCACCTCACACAATAGTAGTAGGAGATTTCACCACCCCACTCTCATCAATGGACAGATCATGGAAACAGAAATTAAACAGAGATGTAGACAAACTAAGAGAAGTCATGAACCAAATGGACTTAACAGATATTTATAGAACATTCTTTCCTAAAGCAAAAGGATATACCTTCTTCTCAGCTCCTCATTGTACTTTCTCCAAAATTGACCATATAATTGGTCAAAAACGGGCCACAACAGGTACAGAAAGATAGAAATAATCTCATGTGTGCTATGAGATGACCATGGCCTAAAACTGGTCTTCAATAACAATAAGGGAAGAACGCCCACATATATGTGGATGTTGAACAATGCTCTACTCAATGATAACCTGGTCAAGGAAGAAATAAAGAAATCAATTAAAGACTTCTTAGAATTTAATGAAAATGAAGGTACAACATACCCAAACTAATGGGACACAATGAAAGCTGTGCTAAGAGGAAAACTCATAGCTCTGAGTGCCTGTAGAAAGAAAGAGTGGAGAGCATATGTCACCAGCTAGACAGCACACCTAAAAGCTCTAGAACAAAAAGAAGCAAATACACCCAGGAGGAGTAGAAGACAGGAAATAATCAAACTCAGAGCTGCAATCAGCCAAGTAAAAACAAAAAGGACCATAGAAAGAATCAACACAACAAAAAGTTGGTTCTTGGAGAAAATCAACAAGATAGATAAACCCTTAGCCAGACAAACGAGGGGACACAGAGAGTGTTTCCAAATTAACAAAATCAGAAATGAAAAGGGAGACATAACTACAGATTCAAAGGTAATTCAAAAAATCATCAGATCTTACTACAAAAGCCTATATTCAACAAAACTTGAAAATCTGCAGGAAATGGACAAATTCCTAGACAGGTACCAGGTACCGAAGTTAAATCAGGAACAGATAAACCAGTTAAACAACCCCATAATTCCTAAGGAAATAGAAGCAGTCATTGAAGGTCTCCCAACCAAAAGGAGCCCAGGTCCAGACAGGATTAGTGCAGAATTTATCAGACCTTCATAGAAGACCCTCATACCAATACTATCCAAACTATTCCACAAAATTGAAACAGATGGAGCACTACCCGATTCCTTCTATGAAGCCACAATTACTCTTATACCTAAAACCACAAAAGACCCAACAAAGAAAGAGAACTTCAGACCAATTTCCCCTATGAACATCGACGCAAAAATACTCAATAAAATTCTTGCAAACCGAATCCAAGAGCACATCAAAACAATCATCCACCATGATCAAGTAGGCTTCATCCCAGGCATGCAGGGAAGGTTTAATATATGGAAAACCATCAATGTGATCCATTATATAAACAAACTGAAAGAACAAAACCACATGATCATTTTACTAGATACTGAGAACGCATTTGACAAAATTCAACACCCCTTCATGATAAAAGTCCTGGAAAGAAAAGGAATTCAAGGCCCATACCTAAACATAGTAAAAGTCATATACAGCAAACCAGTTGCTAACATTAAACTAAATGGAGAGAGACTTGAAGCAATCCCACTAAAATCAGGGACTAAACAAGGCTGCCCACTCTCCCCTACTTATTCAATATAGTTCTTGAAGTTCTAGCCAGAGCAATCAGACAACAAAAAGGAAATCAAGGGATACAGATTGGTAAAGAAGTCAAAATATCACTATTTGCAGATGATCTGATAGTATATTTAAGTGATCCCAAAAGTTCCACCAGAGAACTACTAAAGCTGATAAACAACTTCAGCAAAGTGGCTGGGTATAAAATTAACTCAAATAAATCAGTAGCCTTCCTCTACACAAAAGAGAAACAAGCCGAGAAAGAAACTAGGGAAACGACACCCTTCATAATAGACCCAAATAATATAAAGTGCCTCGGTGTGACTTTAACTAAGCAAGTAAAAGATCTGTACAATAAGAACTTCAAGACTCTGAAGAAAGAAATTGAAGAAGACCTCAGAAGATGGAAAGATCTCCCATGCTCATGGATTGGCAGGATCAATATAGTAAACATGGCCATTTTACCAAAAGCGATCTACAGATTCAATGCAATCCCCATCAAAATACCAATCCAATTCCTCAAAGAGTTAGACAGAACAATTTGCAAATTCATCTGGAATAACAAAAAACCTAGGATAGCTAAAGCTATTCTCAACAATAAAAGGACTTCAGGGGGAATCACTATCCCTGAACTCAAGCAGTATTACAGAGCAATAGTGATAAAAATTGCATGGTATTGGTACAGAGACAGACAGATAGACCAATGGAACAGAATTGAAGACCCAGAAATGAACCCACACACCTATGGGCACCTGATTTTTGACAAAGGAACCAAAACCATTCAATGGAAAAAAGATAGCATTTTCAGCAAATGGTGCTGGTTCAACTGGAGGTCAACATGTAGAAGAATGCAGATCAATCCATGCTTATCACCCTGTACAAAGCTTAAGTCCAAGTGGATATAGGACCTCCACATCAAACCAGATACACTCAAACTAATAGAAGAAAAACTAGGGCAGCATCTTGAACACATGGGCAAACACCAATGGCTTATGCTCTAAGATCAAGAATCGACAAATGGGATCTCATAAAACTGCAAAGCTTCTGTAAGGCAAAGGACACTGTGGTTAGGACAAAACGGCAACCTACAGATTGGGAAAAGATCTTTACAAATCCTACAACAGATAGAGGCCTTATATCCAAAATATACAAAGAACTCAAGAAGTTAGACTGGAGGGAGACAAATAACCCTATTAAAAAATGGGGTTCAGAAGTAAACAAAAATTCACAGCTGAGGAATGCCAAATGGCTGAGAAACTCCTAAAGAAATGTTCAACATCTTTAGTCATAGGGAAATGCAAATCAAAACAACCCCGAGATTTCACCTCACACCAGTGAGAATGGATAAGATCAAAAACTCAGGTGACAACAAATGCTGGCGAGGATGTGGAGAAAGAGGAACACTCCTCCATTGTTTTGGGATTGCAGACTATTAAAACCATTCTGGAAATCAGTCTGGAGGTTCCTCAGAAAATTGGTCATTGAACTACCTGAGGATCCAGCTATACCTCTCTTGGGCATATACCCACAAGATGCCCCAACATATAAAAAAGACACGTGCTCCACTATGTTCATAGCAGCCTTATTTATAATAGCCAGAAGCTGGAAAGAACCCAGATGCCCTTCAAGAGAGGAATGGATACAGAAAATGTGGTACATCTATACAATGGAATATTACTCAGCTATCAAAAACAATGACTTTATGAAATTCGTAGGCAAATGGTTGGAACTGGAAAATATTATCCTGAGTGAGGTAACCCAATCACAGAAAAACACATGTGGTATGCACTCACTGATAAGTGACTATTAGCCCAAATGCTTGAATTACCCTAGATGCATACAACACATGAAACTCAAGACAGATGATCAAAATGTGAATGCTTCACTCCTTTAAAAGGGGGAACATGAATATTCTTGGCAGGGAATAGAGAGGCAAAGATTAAAACAGAGACAGAAGGAACACCCATTCTGATCCTGCCCCACATGTGGCCCATACCTATACAGCCACCCAATTAGACAAGATGGATGAAGCAAAGAAGTGCAGGCTGACAGGAGCCGGATGTAAATCTCTCCTGAGAGACAGAGCCAGAATACAGCAAATACAGAGGCGAATGCCAGCAGCAAACCACTGAACTGAGAATAGGACCCCCGTTGAAGGAATCAGAGAAAGAACTGGAAGAGCTTGAAGGGGCTCGAGACCCATTATGAACAACAATGCCAAGCAACTAGAGCTTCCAGGGACTAAGCCACTACCTAAAGACTATACATGGACTGACCCTGGACTCTGATCTCATAGGTAGCAATGAATATCCTAGTAAGATCACCAGTGGAAGGGGAAGCCCTTGGTCCTGCTAAGTCTGAACCCCCAGTGAATGTGATCGTTGGGGGGAGGACGGCAATGGGGGGAGGATGGGGAGGGGAACACCCATAAAGAAGGGGAGGGGGAGGGGTTAGGGGGATGTTTGCCTGGAAACCGGGAAAGGGAATAACATTCGAAATGTAAATAAAAAATAGTCAAGTTAATAAAAAAATAAAATAAAATAAAATAAAAAGGGACTCAGTAGCCAGAAAATGTGTCCTCAATAATGTGCATGTTTCAAGCTTTGGATAGTGCCTGATCAGGTAAAGTGCTTGCCATAGAGGTATAGAAATCAGTTTGGATTCAAAAAGCATGGATAAAAGCAGGATGGATGAGGCAGTCTATCTTTAATCCCTATATCCAAGAGACAGAAATAATGGATCACCACACCAAGTTTGCTCTTAAAATTAGCTACAGACAGAAACTCTGTAACTTAGAGTGATAAAAGAAGATATCTTATGCCAACTACACATATGTGACTGTGCATATACAAACACACCACAAACACATACACACACACACACACACACACACACACACACACACACACACACACACCTGTATTTCCAATGAGATAAAGTGTTTTTGCTCTCACCTTTCTCTAACTTGCAGGCTTGAGCTGCTAAATATAATTACTTCTGTTCCTGTGCGTGTTGTCAGTTTGAGTTTTGCCTAGAATAAACAGGTAACCTCCAGCCAGGTTCAATTTTCCAACCAACTCATCTTCTGGCAGCCACATCTCTCTTTTGTTCAACTTACATTTACTTTCTCAGTCAGTGTACAAGACCTCCCTCTCTTACCACATTCTGCACTCAGAGGACAGGCAAGAAAAATCTCTCTCACAGGAGCTTACCTTGACCTCTATTTCCTGTTGACTGAGAAGCAAAGAAGCCCAGAGCTCATATCACTCACTGTGATATTTCTAGAGGGGAATCAGCAGGGTTCTACATGTTTTATCTTAACCTCAACTATCAGATAAATTATTCAGGATGCTCCGAAGTCCCAATTCATGGAGATCCCAAAGAAATAAGCCAGGCTCAGTTCACAGGGTTTTCATGATGGCAGCAGGACCCCCAAAGGATCCGTCTCTAGAAATCTTTTATTACGTACCTTTGAAAAGATTCCTTAACAGACTAGTCATCCACTATAGTGAATTAATTTTTCTTATGTTTTTGCTTAAAACACTAAGAATTCAGCCAGAAACAGTGGATGGGGCAGTAAGTTTCAAATTCAAGGTCTTAGTTAGCATTCCATTCCCTTTAGCTCTCTTCTGATGGTGGTATGCCTCCTCCAGTCCTTCAGATTCCAAGAGAATATGTTATGTACTCTTTTTCTTGATCATCTTCCTCACATCCTAATATGTTGTGCTTTACAGGTGATGAGACTACTTGTGACATATCCTCACCATTTCTCCATTCTACCTGTTACATGAGTATTTTTCTTTCTTCTGTATATGACATGGTCACCATATTAGAGCAGACAATGCCTTGGTCAAATAATCCAGACAACCAATGTAATTGCCATGTCTACAATCATCGATCTACTGGTATTCCTTTATTAAAAGAGGACATGACAAGAGCACACTGTTTGGTGCCCAACAATTATTCTTTCTGCCTTCACTCAACTGCAAGTAATTTTGAGAAATGCTAGAGAATAAAAGAATTTAAAGTTTAACTGAAATGCAACTTCATGATGCTACTTCTTAGAGATCATCATTCATGATTAGGGGAGCTTGAACCTGTAAGTAACTTCTACGTACTCTTAGTAAGCCCAAAGCTAAGTTAAAGTTTGATGGAATCATACTTTGTCTGTCATTGGTTCCTCATCTGATTTAAACTCTTATTTGTGTTTCCCAGGAAAAAAATTAAGACATCTTTAGTCTGCATCATTTTTAAATGTCTAGACCTGAGTGTTGCATGATGAATATTCCTGACCATCTCCTAAGGACTATGCCTGAAAAGCATAAACATCATGGGCACTTATGGGATAAATGCAGGAGCAACAGGCGGGGTATTTGGAAATGTGTGTCAGGTACTGGAAGAAGAGTATCAATACACAAACAAAATGTGTTCTGATTGGGTCCCGAACCCCTGTGGTATGAAAGCATACTTGTGAACAAGGAAGGAAAGATAAAAAAAATTATACATATTATTTCAGTTTTTAAAATATAATTTACAACTTTTACATAAATTAGCATATGGTATATGGACCTTTATTTATAATTTCATCTTTCATGTGTATGTGTTATGTGTTTTGTATGTGTATGTGTATGTGAATGTGTGTGCTTATGTTTATGTACCATGTAAATTCATATGTGGAAGCTAAAGGCGACTAACATTTGGTTCCTTGATCGCTGATTGCTCTAAACATTAGTTTTAGGACATGACCTCTATGGTGGTTAAATATGAATGGCCAACGGAGTGGCACTGTTAGGAGATGTGAATTTGTTGGAGAAGGATTGTCATTGTAAGGGTGAAATTTGAGGCCCTCCTCCTTAACTATCTGGAAGTCAGTCTTCTGTTTGTTTTCAAGACAAGATGTTAAACTCTCAGATCTTTCTCCAGCACCATGTCTTCCTGGACACTGCCATGCTTTCTGCCTTGATGACAATGGATGGAACTCTGAACTTCTAAGTTAGCCCTCATTAATTGTTGTCCTGAACATGAGTTGCCTTTGTCCTGGTCTTTTCATGGGAACCCTTTCTAAAACAGGACTTTATTGAATATGTAACTCATTGACTCTACTAGACTGGATGTCAATGAACTCCAGGTGTCTGCTTTTCACTGCCTCCCACCCCTGGTGTTAGAGATGCATACTGTCATGCCCAATTTCATGAGCTATAGGAAAGATATCTCCATGCCCTAATAATGTCATTCCTTTTTGTAACATGTGATAGCAGCCTACTTACAACACTGTGGTGACTGGACACATGAATACATTATGTAAACATCAATTGTGTCTACTTAACACACCTATCATTTCAAATGTTCATGGTAAAATCATTTAACAAATTTTATGTGCTGGCCATGTTGGAGTATACTAAATTATTATTAACTTCAATTGCCTTGGAATATACTAGATCACCAAAACTTATTCCTCTCTGTTCCAGTTTCATACCTGTTAATCCATATTAACAGGCCACCCTAATTCTTCCCAGCCTCTGTTGAGTACTCTTCTACTGTACATGTAGAAAAGACTTTTATTGCCTTCCATAGACATAGACATTACAGTATTTGTCTTTCTATGTCTAACTTAGTTCTCATAAAACAGTGCCTTCCAAGTTGATTCCAGTTGTCCTCTAATAAAAATTGTGACAATGCCCTGTCTCCATGATGCTAGGAGAATATGACCACCCTATGTCCACTGGATCATACTTCTTAGTCAATGTCAAACACATCCTTAAAATCACATCTACAATGTGAAGATAGTAATACAAGTCAATTTGGGGCTGGGATGACACCTAAGTCAGCAAAGTGCTTCCCACATATGAAAGAGGACTTGAGTTTTATCCTAAGGCCCTTGAAGATTTTTTGAATTCTACCATAGGAAAGTTGAGATATGCATATCTCTGGAGCTCACTAATCAGCCTCCTTGGTAAGTCCCTGGTGAGATCTCACTAGACAGGATGGATGGAAGGGTACCTGAGTGTACTAGTAACCTACATATTCACAAGCATGCACACACACACACACACACACACACACACACACACACACACAGATCCTCACACTGATATGAACCTAAGAGAGAGTACACAGAAATCTACACACACATACCTATGCTCACATCCATACACATACACAAAAACACTGTTCAATAGCTATTTCAGGCACTTAATTCCATACAATCTGCATCAAGATCATAAGAAAAATCAGTCATAAAGTTCACAATCATTCATTATATTCATAGTTGATCTTAGAAGGTAGAAAAGATATTATTATTATTATTATTATTATTATTATTATTATTATTATTATCTCACAACAGTTGAGTTTAATAATGCTGATGATTCTGTATACTTCTTCCAGGTTGTTTCCTATGTCTTGGGGATATAAGAGGCAAAGGAAGGTAGGGAGTATGTGTGACACTAACATCTATGAATGATATGGCCATTGCATTTTTCAACTCGTGGTAGCTATGATTACCTGCAAAAAATTTATGAAATATCTGGGCCTCAATATCCTCTCATAGAGGAAAATCTAACTCAGCTGTACTACCTTTTAGGAACTATAGGCAGCTAGTAGTTAAAGGGGAGTAAAAGACATTTTCTTTAGTGAAATAGCCACTGGCAAGGTTCACATGTTCCTGTAATAACCCCTCGTCCATGCTCCAGTAAGTAACTCTCATGATACTCTTTGGGTCATTCTCTAGAAACAAAGGACATGAAAATGTTCATGGTATCATTTGGGACATGAAAGGAGATCGGCTGAAGTGAGTGTAATTAGGAAGGCTAAGAGGCGCATGAATATGGTCTAAATATACATAAATTTATGAAAATTAAACCCACAATTTCAACCTTTCACACATAACTATATGGATGTGTGTGTGTGTGTGTGTGTGTGTGTGTGTGTGTATGTATGTGTGTGTCCCTATTGCAAATGTGGATGTGGATGCCAAAGCAGGACACCAAGTATCCTGTTCTGTCATTCTATCCCTTATTTCATTGAAACTGGTTCTCTCACAGAACATGGGACTGGTCTGGCAGTAAACAAGAAGAACTCTAACCATCCTGTTGTTTTCACCTGCAACAGCTCTGTGTGGCCATATCCGGATGTTATGAATTCTAGTATTTGAACTCAGATAAACATATACAGTGCACACTTGCTTCCCGAGCCAGCTTAGCAGATATGCATGTAATTTTATGTTCTTCTAAATAAGAGTCATTTTCCTAATGTTTCAAAGCAAAACCAGTGTGGATGGTTACAAAACACCATCATGTTCTTGACTTTGCCAGTATATATTTATCTAAAGACAGAGAACTTAGGCTTATATGGGAGTCACATCCCAATGTCCTGCATGAATGCTCAGGACTTTACACTTCTGAGTGTGTTTAACACTGCTGGAACCCTACTCTGAAGACCTGACTTTGAGACACATGGCAGATTATTATCCATGCTACATACCTCTCCGTGTGCACCAAGCAAACACCCTGAAGAAAGGGTTTTCAGAGTGTGAGTCAGCCCTTTAAACCACGTATTTTAAAGTATGAGAAGCAAGGTTATGTTGTTTTCTCTCTATTCATAGGCTTTCTGCTTTTTCTTCTTTAAAACAGTCTGCTTGATAGAAACATTCTCCCTCAAATTCTCCCAAGCTGTTTTCTTATATTCAGGACATTTTATATTTATCCAAAGATGCATATTTGAAAAATATAAATTCCTCATTAGATATTTATGATGTATAAAAATGCAAGTATTTTTCCTAGAAAAACATGCCATGAATTTTATTTATTACTGTGTCAAAAGCATTTCCCTTAATTTAATTCAAATTGTTAACAGAAATAGAAATTGAATCCCTAAAGTCTGACATATGTGGCCATCTTGTGCAATGTGCATATTTATACCTTAAAATTAAATGGCATACAAGCAGAAGCGTTATGCCCCCCAGAGCCTTCGAAGCTTTAATAATTCTGCCACCATCCATGGGATTGTTAGTCACAGGAGACTGTTTACTTGATTACTTGTCTATAAGGAGAACTACTTTTAGAGTAAGAATTAATCACCGTGGCCCCAAATATGAGAATTTGGCTGTTTTAGTTTTTAAATGTCCATACTACAAATTCTTGTCAGTCTTTACCCAAAGCTCAGTGAAGTGCCCACTTTATTCAGGACTCAGTTTTCCCCTTACCTAATATGCTTCTGGGATAGTGTTGTGGATCATCTTGACTAGCAGTTAAGAGAAATGCCTCTGGGTGAGTCTGTGAAAGTAAGTGCAGGAAGAAATAACTGAAGAGGGCAAGTCCTTTTTCCATAGTAGGCAGCAACTTCGTGGAAACAAATATATGGAGTAGGGAAAAGCTGCAGCTTCTGTCTCTGTAGCTTCATAGTTTGCAGGGAAGTGCAGCCACCACATGCTGTGGTATCTGCTGCTCTGCTCCACTAACATAGAAGTCTATCACTTGTAGTTTTCTCCTGAGGATCAAAGACTGTCTAGGAGTCCTCCAGACCCCCAGCAGGAGACTAGGAATGCTGCAGTATCTAGCCTTGCAGAGTAGCAGATATTTGGTTCTCAACCTTTCCAGCCTGTCTCAGGTTATTTTTAAAAGGCTTGGCTGTTAGCAGGCAAGGCAATCGAATGAATTCCCTATGTTTTAGATATTCAATCTTTAGGTATTGCTCCTCTAGAGAATCTTAACAAGTGAGCATTAATCAGTCCTCACTCTTCCCCCTGTTGCATGCATCTTCCATGCAGGAACAAAAGATGCATTAAACTTATGAATCTTAAAATAGAGTTTTATCATAAAAACTCTGTATCTCTGTGAGAGAGATACAGAGACAGAGAGACAGAGACAGAGAGACAGACAGAGATAAACAAAGACAGAGAGAGAGAGAGAGAGAATATGCCTACTTCCTAATGCTAATGAGGACAGTAAACAATTTTAAAGCATTCACGTCATGTCATGAATCTACCTTTGGTGTTATGAATCAATTTCATGCTTAAACTGGCAAATATGCATGAGGTTTCTATTCTAGAGAGGGGTGTTGTTTTGTAAAAAGAACAGGACACTATCTCTCCACTGTCCAGGAAGCAGCACACCAAAGACAAATCTATGCTTGTCAGCAGAATCCTAAATGCCTGGAGAGTCTGAGTTTGATGGCTTCCCATTATCTGGCCATGAATACCCAGGTATTAATATACAGAGAGTAAAAGAGGATATAAACTTCACAGTGCAGGAATTAAAGAAGAACAGACCATCAATCAAAGGCAACAGGAACAGGTCGTGTCAAGAGAAACTTTCACTAAAAATTCTCCTCTTCTGCTGAGGTGTCTACGGGACATCAATTTGTCCTACAGAAAGCTAGGGTCAAATGCAGTAAAGAAAATGAGATTTTTATGCATCAGAATGCCATGCATAAATCATTCTAAGGAGCTGCCAGACCTTTTTTTATAATACATAAGGTAAAATTTAACTTCTTCCAGAGACCTAGGCTTTGAACACCAGACTGAGATTTCTGAGATATCCATCCTTGAAGACTAATCATTTAGCAACTTCTCAGTCTTTATGCTATAAAACAGCTAGTGTTGGACAACTCACTTGCAACCCTTAAAGCAATCTAATAATCCTTCTTGCAATACACATTCCCTTGGAGGCTGTAGACTCCTCCTGGGATAAGTGGAAATAAAATAATCCCACTTTAAGGTTTTCGTGTTTCTCTGCCCCAGCAATACCCAGTGCATCATCATTTCTTCATGACTTTTTGCCCCATAGCTTTAAGCTTCTATCTTTATGAAGCATGCAGTATTTCCTTGCACTTTCTGTGAGTCTCTGTGTCTGATATACCCCAAAGAGGAGAAGTTGGGAATCCTATTCTTACTCAAGCCAACCAACAAGTCAGTTATTCCATGCTTATCAGTGGGGGGAGATACAGAACCCCTGCTATAGAAGGGATATAGAGACACTTTCAAACCAATGAAGATAGGAAGGGGAGGTCACTAAGTAGGGCACCACAATAGCACCAAAGAAACACAACCCCTGTTAAAGTGTGTGGTCTCCTCAGGTCTACCAATAGTCTATTGAATTGCCAATAAGTTTAGTTTTGGTTATACTATGTTATTCTACCTTTTAGTCTGTAGATTATGGCAGCAAGGAATCCATCTGTGAGCTGTTATCAATTCTGTCAGTTCTGTTCCTTTAGGAAACCCTGACTCTGACAGGCAAAGTTAAGCAGGTTGCTCAAAATTATACAGCTATGAATGCTGGGTACTTGATTGAGGCCCAGAGTGGTGTCTCATATATATCAGCTATGTGGTAGGAGTGGCAAGATAGCTAGCTATATAGCACAAAGCTGAAGTTACACATTTTGCCTCATCGTTTCATTGACCCAAAAATCCCCCAAAGCAACAATTCTTTCTAGGATTCTCATGATACAAATGTAAAAGTGAATGCTTATTAATTGTGTTTAGTCTTGCTAGGGCTATAGAAGCAGAAGTCAAGATCCCAGGCACCCAGTCCAACCAACTACCACCTAGATAATCCAGGGTGGCCACACACCCTGTTCAAATACCAGTGTCCTGTAATGCTTCCTTTACCATGAGCTTGTTGCATAGACTGTATCACAAAACCTTGCCAGAAGGTCTCTTTTTCTTTCTTTCTAATTTGCAATCATCTTTCTCAGGTATGTTTTTCCCTGTACATTCATTCTTGCCTCTCACAATGCTTTCACAAGACACTGGGCAAAGATTCTTGTTCATTAAATTTTTCATCTTTTCAATAAATTATTAGTGGTGGAAGAATGGTATTCAAGTGGCAGTTTAACTAGGTGAGCTCAAGGGATGGTTATATCATTAATTAAGCCAGTGAGAGAGTCAGGACCACCATCATCACAATGTGCAGAAAAGTTTTGCCATTCACTCAGACTTTAATAGAAGCAGAAGATGAAAAGCATTGATGAACTTCATTGAAAAGACAATATTCTTACGTAAGACATTCCATATGCCAAAGGCATACACAGTAGGGGCTTTAGTAAAGAACACTTTATTAAATGTGTCCTTTTGTACCTAAGAGATAGGAAAATACTTTTTTTTGGACCTATGTGGGATGCTCTAAGGTGTTTATTATAGTCTTTAAGCAAATTTTACCTTTTCCAAAAAGTAATGATTCATGCCTCTGACTAAAAATTCTTAAAGAAAAGTTTCTATCTTTAGGAAAAACACTGGGCAGGAGGTTTGGGGGTATTAGAAGAGTCATCTTATGTTGTGGTCCTGACAAGAATGAGGATATTTTAGAGCTGTTGTACCTTTCCTTAGTCTATCATACTATTGAAGTGATGGAACCCTAATAATTGACATTTGCCCTGAAATGTCGTGTTGGTACAGGAAAAAGGCTGGAATTCTTATCTTCCAAGGCAGAAAAGACAAAAATGGATCAGTAATAGTTGTGACATTTTATCCAGGAATCATTTCTTTTGCTCTTTTTAAAAACCTGAACCCCATCTCAAAACCTACAGATAGAATTTGAGGAAAACATAAGAGGATTCATGTCCAGTGTTTGCACACTGAATAAATCATGTCTTTTTTCAATAAATAGTAAAGGGATGCTGAAACTCCTGGCTGTGCAAGGTGCTGAGAATAAGTGATGGATTAGTCCTTCATCCTATTTTGATTTAAGCAAGGTACTTATTAAATCCCTCTCCAAAGCTCAAGGAGCATTTCTGAGGACATATCAGAAAGAATCTAAGAACGTGCAAAACTCAGGATGTCCTCCTTCTTAATACCTGAGTGGCATTCCTGTGTTTAAATGAACCACATTTTCTGTATCCATTCTTCTTTCATGGGACCTCTGGGTTGTTTCCAGCTTCTGTCTATCACAAATAAGGCCATGATGAACTTAGTGGAACACATGCTCCTGTGGTATGATGGGGCATCTTTTGGGTATATTCCCAAGAGTGGTATTGCTGGGTCTTTAGGTAGATTTATTTCAATTTTCTGTGAAAACTCCAAATTAATTTCCAGAGTGTTTGTACCATTTTACATTCCCACTAACAATGGAGGACTGTTCCTTTTTCCACATCCTGGCCAATATGTGTTGTCATCAGAGGTTTTGGTCTTTACCATTCTGATTGCTATTTTGTCCGCAAATGGATGGAACTAGAAAATCTCATCCTGAGCGAGGTAGTTAGATCCAAAAGGACATGCATGGTATGTACTTATTAATAGGTGGATATTAGCCAAAAATACCCAAGAATACCCAAGTTATGGTCCACAGAATTATAAAAGGTCAACAAGCTAAATGGCCAACAGTCCCATTTGGGAGGGAGAAAAAAGCAACCATAGGGGGTAGGAAGGGACCTGGGAGGACAATGGGAAGGGGCAGGGGGGCATGATTTAGTATTGGGTGGAGTAAAAGAACTGAAGTCATGAGGGCCAGCAGAAAGAATGGAAACAAGAAACGTCAGGAGAAAGGACGTTGGGAGGACAGTCCAGAATATACCAGAGATCAGGGAGGTGAGAGACTTTCAGAACTCAAAGAGAAGAACCCTGGATCAAATACCCTACAGTGGGGAGAGGGAACTTATAGAGCCTAACTTCAGCAGAAAGACAGTGTATCAAGTGAGGGATGGGGTTGCTATCCTAAGGTCAAAACTCTGACACATAATATTCCTGTCTGAAAGAACAACAGAGATGAAAATGGAGAAGAGTTAGAGGAACAGAAGGTTCAGCAACAGGCTCAAACTGCAATCCAGCTCAAGGGGAGGACCAAGGCCTGACACTATTACTGAGAGAGCACTCACTAAATGGGATCTATCATGATTGCCCTCTGAAAGACCCAACAAGTAGCTGAAAGAGTCAGATGTAGATATTTGCACCGGACCAATGAACAAAAGCTGCTGACCCCTGGAGTTGAATTAGGGAAAAGCTGGAGGAAGCTGAGGAGGAGGATGACCCCATCAGTATCAATTATCCTGGATTCCCCAAGATCTCTCAGACTACTGGATCACCAACCAAATAGCATATATCAGCTGATATGAGGCACCCAACACATATACAGCAGAGAACTGCAGGGTCTGGGTTCAGTCAGAGACATTGTACCTAACCCTCAAGAGACTGGAGGCCCCAGGAAGTTTAGAGGTCTGGTGGGGTGGGTGGGATGAGGACATCCTTGTAGAGACATTGATGCCGGGGAGGAGTTATAGGATATGGGTGAACTGGGAGGAAAATAAAATCCAGACTATAAAAATAATTAATTTATATAATAATAATAATAATAATAATAATAATAATAATAATAATAATAATAGAATATAAGGGTCACATATCTTTTGGACAAGACATAGCAATTGCAATCATGAACTCAACAGTTGTGGATGTCTATACTTTTTTCCCTAAAGTGCCTCTAAACTCAGGCATGGAGGAAGTAGGGACCTATGGGACTCTACTCCTCACAGATGAACTATGTACAACTTATAGATTCAGGAAGTTGGAAAATTTTTGCCTTTAGTTATGTATATACCAAGACCACACCAGGCTCCAATGGACATATCCAGTTCAGTGGTAATATAGAGAATCCTGGTTAAATTACATCATTCACAAAACACTACCAAAAGTTATAACTGTGGAGAAGTTGAATGTAATATAGTGGATTCCTTTGAAGTTTGCATTGTGATTGTAGACTTAGAAACCCATATCATCATGGAGTTTTGCATAGCAACCAGAGACTAAACTTTGCTATTGCCCAATATGTAGATACTCCAGTATGATTATTTACTTTGGAAGTACTTCATATTCATTCAGTGTTGAGAGGAGACAGGTATCCTGTAACTAAGAGAGCCAATGACTGATGAGAGTATTCTCTTACATGTACCCAATGTCTCTGCCGAACTACTGCATTGTAATGTGCAGACACCAACACTCATAATCAGGATTTCACAAGTAATATTTCCAACCTAAACATTACTGTTTCTGAAACTCTGTCTCTTTGTTTATTTTAAAGAGCATATTCCATTATCAATATATGATTTTGCTAATCCTTGCAAATTGTTTTCTATGTACTAATTAATGAAGGCTTCTCTCTTCTTTCCCTTAGCATCTAGAGGCTGCCTTTTCTACTCTAGCTCATTCATCATCCATACCTCATAACTGTAGCCACCCAGCAGAGCTGTCATATGATCCTCATTGATGTAGGTATTTCCTTCATGTCAGGCTAATTACTTAGGTCACTCCTGACATTTTGCTGTTCCTATGAATACTGTGGTATGTGAGGACAGACTTAATGAGCTCTGTGGCAAAGATAAGCCCCAGCAAATTAATCAACTGAATAGCTTTCAAGTCAAATTTATAGTGATGTCAATGTCATTTTAGAAAACATTTCAGCTATTTCACTGAAGAATAAGGAAACCAGGGAAAATATTCAGCAAATATTTATCAGTCACTTCTGAGATACACATGTAGAGATGTAGAGATAGAGGTGCGCTCAGGCTGGTCTATCTTTACCAAAATCACCCTGTTCAATTTCATGGACAAGAACTACCCACCCATGAAACAGTAGAAGAGATTGTAGAAAAATATTAGAAGTAATCTTTCAGCCCTACAAGGTGACCCAAAAGAAAGAAGCACACATGGGTAAGAAGACAATTCTACTTTAAGTAACTGAATCATGACAAGTATGGCTGACTACATTTGAACAACACCTGTAAAACAAAATTTTCCAGGGATGGGGATGAGTGTCGAGGACCACATAGGAGCTGATGATGTGTTCTAGAGATGGTGTTATCATGGCATCACTAAAGAGGGAGGAGAAGCATGATTGATAGCAATTTTGCAGTAACAAGAGCATCACACTTCATGACCTGGAGGACCTGTGATGTCACTGAGTTAGACAAGTTAATTTTGAAGCAAATGCATGCATATTTGAGGCTGTGTACGTGCGTGCCAGGGATCAGTTGTTGTACTTGAGCACAGTTTTAATTGACATTGCTTTGTCATGTAGACTGGACTTGCTGGTCAGTGGTTAGTTACCTGTCTTCTGTAGAAGTCCAAGTTATATGAGGTTTATAGCAAAGAACAAGAGCTACAGAAGTATATTAGATTTTTGAGGTGTCAAAGCAAACTCTCCCTAACTAGGTTGTTTATAAAACCAAGAATATGTCATAATTCTGGAGATCAGAACTTCACAAATTAGATTGATATAGGACTTTATGTTTTCTAATAGTCCCAGGGGGGCATTTTTCCTAGTTTTCTCCCAGCTTTGTTTGCCTCCAAATATATCAAATCAGCCCCATTCTCTTTTTGTCTATGACTCACTGCATCTACATATTTCCTATCCTTTTCTTTGTAAGTATCAAAACTGCCAAATGTGTGGACCCTAGAGATCAAACTTGGCTGTGATTCTTTAAGTGCTGTCTACCTTGACATTGTTTGTTGAGACAAAGTCTCTTCCTTTGTCAGGTATTCACTGTGTTGGCTAACCTGGGTGGCCAGTGAGCTATAGGGATCCACGTGTTATATCCCCATCCCCGGGTTTTAAAGGCATAGCACCAAAAAAAAAAAAAAAAAAAAAAAAAAAAAAAAGAAAGAAAGAAAGAAAAAAAAACATCATTTGCTTGTGTTATGAGGATTGAACTCAGATCTTCAAAGCACTTATCTACACAGCATCTACCAGCCCAACCTCTACTTTTGATAATGACAGCAGTCTCCTAATTTAGAGACTCTTGTTATTCTAGAAAGAGTTTACATGAAGATACAACAGCAAATAAGCTGTTTACAAAAAGGTCATATTTTGAGAGTCTAGGGGCCCATGAGTTTGTGGGGAAAATTTCCAGCTAATCACAATAAGCTTATTTATATCTAAGATAATTAGTGACCAAAAACCATGATTTAACTTATAGTATCCACTACTAACTCCACTGCATGGAAGAGTTTATTTCTGTCTTTTAAAACCTTTTTCTCATGTGTGTTTGTGTGTGTTTGTGTGTGTCTCTGTGTGTATATGCATGCATATCTGTACATATACATTCATGTGTATACTTGTATATGTGTGGTATGTGTGGGTATATTTATCTGTATATGAATATTTATATGTGTGTATGTGTATATGTATTTATGCAATCATTTGTGTTTATGTGCATGTAATCGTATGACTGTGAAAGTCAGAGCACATCCTTCAGTGCTGATTTTCTCCTTCTATGCAGTTTATCACAGGGTCTCCCTGTGTATGTCAGAATAAGTGGTTCACAAACTTCTGGAAATCCCTGTTTCTCTGACCACCACTGTAGGATGGCTAGGATTAAGATGTTTATATAGGTTCTGTCCTCAAACACAGGACCTGAAATTCTTCTGTTAAGTAACTAACTATGATGTTACTATCTCCCTAGCTCATTGTTCTCAAACTCTTACACTTGAGTAAACTCTTATTTCCTTGATAGTTTTGTCATACATACGTACTGAGATAGGTAAGAACTCTGTTTTCTTATGTTTATAAAACACCTGTAAAAATGCCTGAGAAAATAGGGTTGACATGGTTATAACATATCTAACTCTGAGACCACATAAATACCCAAAGATCTGAAACATACACTAACATGGATAACACATAAGCAAAGTTTTTTTTTAACATATTAAATCAGTATTTATTGCTCTTGCAAAGACATTATTGAACATCAAAACGGTTATTGACTGGAGGAAAATATTCATAACATAAGCAAAGAGCTGAAATGAGAAAGAGGGGGGGATAGTAGGACTGAAATGTTATAAAGAATAAAACTGGAAAAGCTGGACAGGGTGTTTGGGGGGGTTGTAAAGGGAATGTACTACTAAGGGAAATGCAAGAAAGATAAAATAAATCTTCTCTTGCATGCATAAGCAAAGTTTTAACCATGAGTACCACTTTCCTTTATCTGAAAGTTTAAATTTTGAAATCTGAGCAATAATCTCTTGAATTACTATAAAGATGAGGACCAATATCAACTAATATCATCAAATTTTCTCTAGTCATGAACATTCCAAGAGAGCTGCTTTCCTTAATTTATCTTCTTTGTTCACTGTACTTTATAACATCTATACCGGCACTGTTCACATAACCTATTACCAAGACTTTATAAGTGAATACAGTTGTGTGTGTGTGTGTGTGTGTGTGTGTGTGTGTGTGTGTGTGTGTGTGTGTGTGTAGGGAACCTTCCTCAGTAGCTGTCTACATTAGTTTATGGGACAGTGTCACTCTGCACCTAGAGCTTACTCGCTTGCCTAGACTGGTTAGCTAGTAAGCACCAGGGATTCCCCTCTCTAGGCTTCCTTGGTGCTTGCATTACAGAGATAGACCCTAAGGTAGAGCCCTTTTATTTAGCTGATGGGAATTCAAACTCACATCCTCATTTTGTGTGATAAATATTTTGCTGACTGAGCTATCTGGCCATCCCTTAAAGCTTTTATTGTTTTTGTTTTTCTTTTGCTTTGTTTTGTTTGTTTTTATGATGATAATGACAAGTGGATCTCCTTTCATAAGAATTGGTACCTAGCTCTTATTTTATTTAGAAAATACACCAAACTGTAATCCTATTCAGACAAATCATTAAGGTCTTCAATGCAATTTCTTGTTTTCACCAAACTGATGACATTGTTTACTTCTAGGCAGTTAACAGGAAGTAAATATATTTCTCACTAGTAAATTCTGTGATTTTTTTTATAATATTTAGCTGCTCATTATTAAAATGATAGGTTTTCTTGCTGAACAAATGAGCTAACACAGCCAAATTAAAAGTAAAAGGCAGGTTTACTTGGGAGCAGGTTCCTGGGCAAATTCACCAGTTTCAGGGTGTGAAATTAGAATTAGTTGTAAACAGACTGTTGTGTGGGAGTGTCTTATAGACTGTGGTGGTGGGTGAGGGAAGGGGGATGTGACTTCCTGTGAGGGCAATGTGTCTTGGAATGTGAGGCCTGCTGGACTGGGCCCTTTTCTGCTCCTGGGGCTCAGAGTGGGTGGGGTTGGAGGGAGAGGGAGAAAATTGAACATACTGGGCCATGTGGGAGAGTGAGGAAGGCAAGCTAGGGACTCCAAGTGAACAGAATATAAATGGCATATCATTAATTTTTCAAATTCATCAACCATTGCAAAACTGCTGTGAATTTGCCTAATGTTCAACCTGAAAGACTCAAAGTGGGCTAGAAAATGTATAAGCCAATAAGGAACAAGATCAACCAGAGAATATAGATGACTTACTTCACTTCCCATGTAATAGTTTTTTCCTAACTGTCTGAAGAGATTGTTTCCAGTCTCAGCTAATTGAGCCAATATTCTTGTTAATTCCTTAAGGTCTCCTTCCCCATGTGCATGGTGTTCCCTTTTTTAGGGTCCTCGATTTGCTGAATATGAGTCCTTGATTTTCATTTGAAGAATGATATCTCAGACTCAAATAGTATGCAAAAGCAAAAAGCAATTTATTCTACAGCATGGTGGGGGTTTGACCATTTACCAAGATGTTGACACCCATCCAAGCCCAAAGACCTAATTTAAAACACATTAGGGGAATTCTAGGGAGGATTAGGTGACTTTTTTCTTAATTAGTTGGCTAGATCTCTAAGGACATACCAGAACCATTGCTAGTTGCAGTGGGATTAGAAAATGTTGCTGGGGAAGCCTAAAACTGTTGCTGACTCATTGCACTTGCCTCAGCTTCTGATTTGCTGCCTGAGGCTTGGGAAACAGAGATTTAGGCCTAGGCTCCTGAACTGTCTGTTTGAATCCTGTCATGGAGTCAGCCTGTCTCAAACCTGTCACCATGAATAACACTGTATTTTCTTAAAACATTTCTTCTAGATAGTGTTTTCATTTTCTGAGAGGAGTTTAGAGAATTTCTGTTAGGAGACTGAGAGTGTAGCTCAGTTGGCAGCATGTACTAAATACTGCGCTTAAACCCATCACTGTACAAGCTCAGTGTTATGGTACATGACTAAAATACTAACGTTGTAGAAGGCAGAATCAGAATTTCAATGTCATTCTAGACCATATAGCAACTTTGAGGTCAACTTGAGAGATGAGAATCAATTTTATATTCTGTTTAGAATTTATCTAAGCAGAGAATCAAATTGCAAAACAAGCTTACACCTATCGAAAGCAGTCAAAAAGTGACCATTTTGAGGTTTTGAACAGCTACTTAAGCAGCTGGAAAATGAATGCACAGTATCTGTTGTTAATTACCTTATAAGTAGAGGAAAGAAACTTGTATGTGATTCTTCTGGTTCTATGCCTCCAAGAGAGATTAACAGTTTAGCTTCAGCGAAGGCCCAGCTGTTATATTAAAGGTACATTGGGTTGTTTTTTTACCTTGGAGCCAATTTAAACAAAATACCAGTAGCTTGCAATCAGATGCTAAATTTCTGTTTTACCTGAGCTGCATTATTTTGCTTCTAGACCCACTTGCATCTGCTAAGAGATAATTTACTAACTTTTTGTATCCATTCCTCAGAATAGGAGGTAATTTCTCCTTTCTGAAACAAACTGAGGAGGGGTTTAGTCAACAATCCATGGGCTATGGGACCTCAGTTCCTTCTCATACGACCAAGTAGTTCCTTTTTCTTGAGAATCTACAAACACTACTGTCCTCTGAGAATATACCCAGGGATGTCAACTTGTGATTGTATGGTTGTTTGGGTGTGCCTGTAAGGAAAAGGGACAACTTCAGATGCCACATCTCAGACATTATCTACCTGGTTTATCCAGGCACAGCTCTCACTGCCCTGGGAATCTGAAAGGACACCATCATTGTGCCTCAGGGATCCACTGGGCTTTCTCTCTAGTGCTGTGATTACCAGTAAGCAATACCACACACGAGGTCTTTTTAATGTGGTTTCTAAGGACAGAGCAGAGATCCACATGCTTCAAAGCCAGCACTTCACTGACTTCATCACCCTGGTTAAGCACTGAGATTTTCAAGGCACTCTTAGCATTTTAAATTCGAGGGAAGAAAGGTGACTTTAGGGATTCAAACAATGTTAAAATACTAGTACTTAAATATTGCTGATTTGAACATTTTCATAAGGGGTGATGGGAAACCTATTAAGAACAGCCCAGTGAGTCTGATGTGGGCTTCATAAATGTCTGTCAGATGAAGGCTCTATCACCCAAGTCATGAAGTTCTGCTCAAAATGACGAGATTTCCACATAGCAATCAGTGTTCAAATACAGATTTGCCTAAATCCAGAGCTCAGGTCCTAAATTGGAGCACAAAGAGGAGCTCTGCTAAGCACTTCCAAATTTCCACACAAAATGATGCAAATGAAACAGTGTCATTTTGCTCTAGTCTCAGGGTTCAATCCTCCTCTCAGTCTTATCTGAATCCCAGGGCCAGATACAGGCTACAGAGGCACTTCATCTACTGTTGGAGAACCAAAGACAACTCAAGTGGTACACAATGAATTCAGAGTCTGTGGACCATCCTTATCAGTATCCATTCTAACAAACATCCTGATAAGTACTGCCTAGTAATTTCTAAAACATGCCCATTTATTTTCTGTTTCCCTTGTCTTGTGTAATTCAGGAAGGCATACAAGTCTTTAAACAAGAAAATTATGACAAAGTCCTCTGTATGTCCCTTCACCTGGGGTCAGAAAGTTTAGATACAGAGAAAGGGTTAGACCTATCTCCAAGAACTGGAATTGTTGCATTTTCTTCTGAAGCGAAGAAACTGGATGGTGAGCAGGCGCCGCTTGGGTTAACCAATTGCCTGTGTAGTGGCAGAGCCAAGGTGTGAAACTGGGTATCTCTTCTGTAAGTTTTAGCCCTGTTGGCCACTCTCCAGTTAAGCTTGTGACTGACACCAGGAGCTTATTGCCTTGCTTTTCTTTTTCCCTCTTCCCTTTTGGCAATGGAGAACCCACAGTCCCATACATCCTGAACAAGTTCTCTACAATTGTAAGGGTCTCTGGTTCACCGAAGAATGATACCTAGTTCTCAAATAGTATGTAAATGCAGAGTATTATATTCTGCAGAAGTTCAGCATGCTGGGGTCCCTCATTATCAAGATAGAGAAATCCACGTGATCTTGCAGGCCTGATTTAAAGCACATCAGAATTAGGGAATTCTTGGGTAGGTGACCTCTATGTTAATCTGTTTGGTCCAGCTCTATGGACACATTCCACTACTGGAGTGTGGGTGCTGGGAATTTGCTCAGGAGGTCTGGGAATTATTACTGGGTAAGTAGCTAAGGAAGTCTGGAAACTGCTGCTGACCCATTCATTGTCCTTGCTTCTGGCCAGGTGGCTGGGACATTCTGTTACCTAGGTTTGAAGGCTAGACCCTGAGGCTTTTTCTATGCATAATTGACTTGCCTGGGATTGCCTAGACTTGCTCTGTATTTAAGCCTAGTATCCTTACCTGCCAATTTGAAGTCTGTCATAGAAGCAGGCTAGACTCCTCACAACTATAACTGAGCTACAGCCCATTCTTTACTGCCTGTTCTCTACATGGGGACCATCTGTCTCCCCTGTGCTTTCAGATGAGTTTACAAGAACACTCAGCACAAACATCACTCGGGAAGGTACCTAGTACATATTGCTAATATACTTGATTCTAAATGGCTTGAACAGAAGAAATGGGGAGAGGGAAATGGCCAATCAAAACCAAATGAACAAAGCCTACTTGTATGTGGGGTAAAAGTTTGGTTGGTAAACTGTTTCCCTAAAGGCATAAGGACCTGAATTCATTCCCCAGAATCCATTTTACAAAATCAGGATATTAGTGGTGCATGCTTGAAAAGGCTGATTTCTAGGGCTTACTTTCAAATTGACCCAGTTTAATGAGCACCAGACCCATAAAAGATCTATCCTCAAAATAATTAAGATGGGAAACACCTGAAAGAGAATAGTGAAGTTGTCCTCTGCCCTGCCTACTTCCATGCATCAGCACACAGACATTTGTTGGATGGCGGGCTGTCCATCCTGGTTCCTGGTATCCTGGTTCCTGGTCTGGATAAGATTGAAGCTCCAGTGGCCCTAAGGGATGGTAGGTGGTTCCCTAAACTCCCAGAAGTTCAGGCTCCTCTCTTGTAGCTACAGACCTCTACAGGTTTAGTCACAGAGAAGCAGGGCCACTCCCTCCCATATGTAGGTGAGGTATTCGCAAACTCTCAGACCAAAGCAATAGGAAACACCTGCTGTCAGACCCTGACCCACCTCAAAACTGTATATACAAAATCTATCCAGAGGATTAAAGGCGTGCAAGAATTATTCCATCACCTGAGAGCTTCTGTCATAAGAGCTGTAACACTGCTGCTTGGAGAAGAGATCTTCTCTCCTGAAACCGCTGGCAGATGCTCCCATGCACCGCTTGCCAACTGGCCAGCCTCCTACTGGCTCAGCCCAGCCTGACATCTTGGAGCAACTGAAGCAGTAGCAACAGCAGTGGAGGTGGAGATGGAGGTAGAGCAGCACCAGCAGTGGAGATGGCAGAGGCAGTTCTCCCTCCCTGCCAGAGAGTTCTGTCTACTTCACCTGAACCCGCACACCTAGCTGGGCCAGAGATCTGCACCTACCTGGACCAGATATCTCTGTGGAAAGCCTCCAATACACAGGCCCACAGGCATGTATCCACAGTTACAGGAAATTAAATTTAAAGACTTGCAGCCTGTCATGTATTTTCTGTGATTCATTCACAGACTAGCCAGGATACAAACTTATTACCATATGTTTCATCTGGAAAAGAATTAATTCAGGAAGCTTTCAAATCTTTTGCTGACTGTTGTAGTCATTTTTAAGAACTTATTTATTATGCATACAGAGTTCTGCCTGCACGTATGCCTGCACACCAGAAGAGAGCACCAGATGTAATTATAGATGAGCCACCATGTATTTTTCTGGGAACTGAACAGGAAACATATAGGACAGCAGACATTGTTCTTAACCTCTGAGCCATCTCTTAGTTTTAATATTTATGTCTTCTGAAGAGTCATATGATTGGGCTCTTGGATCCTAGCTGGTGGTGCTGTTTGGGAAGATTGAGAACTGGGAAGATTGAGAAATAGTATGATTGAGAAATAGTGTGATTCAGAATTGAGGTGATTAAGAATTGTGAAGATTCCTCATCACTTCCTGGGAGGAAGTGATGTGTGTGTGTGTGTGTGTGTGTGTGTGTGTGTGTGTGTGTGTGTGTGTGTGTGTTGAGAGAATCTATCAACTCTTGCTTAAATACTAGGGTCACACTCTGAAAGAAGAATATTTTCACTCATATCTGTACATTTAAATATAGCCATCTGGAAGACTTCAAGTTACTGAAGGAATGGTCTATAAACAGTCGCATGGATTTTACAAGTTTTAAAGAACTTCAAGCTTTCAGTTCTGTGACTCTATTTATAAAATCTCTACAGTGTCACTTGAAGTAAGATTTTGCATGTTCTTCCAAGATAATTTTGCTTTTTCATTACACAGAACTGACAAAGCCTTTTATTGAGCTGTCATCTAATTGTTTAAGAAATTATTAAGTGACAAATCAATCCCAAAAGAAAACACTGACAAGCTGGCATATTAGTTGGATGAAAGAGGTGCATATAAGAATATGCCTGAACTGTGACTAGAATATACAGCAGGGAAAGAAAAGCAAAACACAAGAACACTGAGACTTATTGATCAAGTGTTTTCTGGTTTGGGGAAAAGGAAGCACTAATTGGCAGAGTGCTTGGTCTTCACACAAGTATTCCTGGAGGTACAGTCACTTGTATGTGTACAACCGCATTAGCGATGCAGTCTTAGTGTTTGCAGTTGTGGAAGGGGCACCCAGATCTGACCTTTAAGTTTATCAAGTACAGAGTCCTTGTTATCTCGTCATTAAGCTGGTTTGGGCTAAAATTCTTATACACTATATGCATTTCCCCCGTACATGTACAAACATCTTTGTTTCTTGGCTTGGAAGTATGTGTGAACATGTATGTGTGGGCACATATACCCTAGTACATATTTGCAAAGTCCAGAAAAAGGCAAAAGATACTCTGCTCTGACAGTCTCTGACTTATTCTATTGAGAAGGGTTTCTGACTAGTCCTTGAGCTACCTGGCAGCCTGAAAGTTCAGTGGTCTTTTCATCTCAGTCCTTCATAGCTTTGGGTGTACAAATGTATGGAGCCACACCTGGTATTTGAACTCAGATCTTAATGCTAGTGCAGCAAGTACTCTTGCACTTTTTACATCATGTAGCCATGTGATGCTTATGTGTGTACCTTCTGTTCTCATAAGCATACAGCACTCACAGAGATGCAATGCACATCACAGAATCAGCTACTTTAGAGTAAGTGCATGCCTAGGAGCTTATGCACTCAATACTTCCATGTCCATCTCAGGTAGATCTTCAGTCAGCACAGATGATTAGCCTGCTAAGTCCTTATCCCTTCTAGATACTCAGTTTACCATTCTTTTAATAGACATTTGGCCCTCTGTCATTGCAACTTGTAATAAAAGAAGAAAAATGACGAAAAATGTAACTAAATATTTATTAAGTCAAAATTGGCCCTCTGTCATTGCAACTTGTAATAAAAGAAGAAAAATGACGAAAAATGTAACTAAATATTTATTAAGTCAAAATTGCTCCTAGGGAAAAGGTACCATAGGCTTGAACTACTGATAAACCTAAAACATGAATCTCCCCAGCATCACGCAGAGCTTTTCAGTGCCCTTCCCATGCATTTTTCTGCCGCTCATGGAAGAAAGCCACATCCTCCTTTTCAAATAAGCTAATCTATTGTGTCACACATGCTTGATACCCTAAAATATAATCAAACAAAAAGAGAGAGAGAGAAAGAGAGAGAGAGAGAGAGAGAGAGAGAGAGAGAGAGAGAGAGAGAGATATCCAGGGTTCTTTGATAACTCTAGCACAGTTCTAAAAGGCCATTATGATGTGTGTATAAAAAGATAAAGAGAGGGGGGATTATGTTCTATGGAGTTGTTGTGAGGTATGGGAAAAGGGGTGCCTTGGGGGGCTCATGATGAGATATCCCTTCCCCCTGAGGGATCAGCTAAAAAACTGTATATTATAGAATAGAATAGAGTTTATTCAGTGCATGGGGAGGAGGGCAGAGAGAGACAGACAGAGAGAGAGAGAGAGAGAGAGAGAGAGAGAGAGAGAGAGAGAATAAGGAGGAGGAGGAGGAGGAGGAGGAGGAGGAGGGAGCAAAGGGAAGGGACTGCAGGGAAGGGAAGGGAAGGGAAGGGAAGGGAGGAGAAAAGAAGAGAGAAGGGAAGGGAAGGGAAGAGAAGGGAAGGGAAGGGAGAGGAAAAGATTAGAGGGGCAAAAGCCAGCCATGAGTATGTGAAGAGAGAGGGAGGAAGGTAATGGGAAGACAGAAAACAAGAGAGTGAGGAGGGGATAAGCAGATCCTTTTATAGTGTCAGGCATACTTGACTGTTTCCAGCTAACTGTCAGGGTGGAGCATAGACAGAATGCTAACTCCTTGTTTTAAACTTTTGTTGTATTCATGTTTTGTCTCTATGCTTGTGTGTGTGTCATGTGTGTGTGTGTGTGTGTGTGTGTGTGTGTGTGTGTGTGTGTGTGTGTGTGTGTGTGTGTGTGTGTAATTAAGTGCAATGTCTCTAAAGGCCATAGATATGAGATCCACCAGAGCTTGACTTATAGGTAGATGTGACCCTACATACATGCATGAGGAGAACTGAATTGAACTCAGGTCTGTGGGTTGTTAACTGATGAGCTTTCTTTTCATCTTTGGGGACTTCTCTGTGATACCTTCAAAGGAAATAAATTAGCTATTACCTTCGTCTGTAGGCTATAGTTCAGTTTCTAATACACTCTTGGGTTACAAATGAAATAATTATTTTCAATGAAAGTTGGGAATGCTAAACACATGTTGTGGGCCTATTTGGTGTTTTCCTGTAATTTGAACAGTGTTCAAAGTATTTTGATACTCTCAGAAAGAGGGAAATATTTTCTCCCGGTGATCCAGTACAACTGAGCATAGACAAGAAACAAATCAGCTCTGTACTCTGCATATAGCCTATTGGGTGAATCCTCATGTATTCTTACTCTATATCCATCAACTTTGCATTATCCCTCTTTGCTTGCAGCTCACACTGAGTCAACAACAACAAAACTCTCTTTAACAGTTCATGCCTTCTGGTTTTTATATTACATTCTCTCCTTAGCACAGACTGCTATTGTGATAATGAGCTTAATAATCTTATTGAGATAAATTTCCTTTGAAGTTCTTTTCTTTTCTTAAAAGCCAGGGAGAGTCTTTGTTTCCAGGAGCCCTTTGCAGGCCTGGAAACTTTCCATTTGACTACAGGCCAAGTAGACACCTGGGGCTTTGCATTTTGGCCTAGTGTTCTTTTCTTTAGGAGTCAGCAACTCCCCCAGGTTCTGCTATAGCACCTCTGTCTGCTGAAAGGCTTTTGAACCAATTGTCTTTAATGAGCTTGCTTGGGTAACAGCCCATAACCCAAGGAGAGATTACCTGTCTCACTGTGCTTTCAGTTTCAAAAGGTGCTGACATCTTGTTCATTCTTTTAAATACAAAGCTCAAATTAAAGAAACTGACAGTCTGTGTCAACTGGGTACCCTATCCAAGTGATTGCCAAACACTGGCTTTAGCTCTGGTCAAAGCTCATCAAGTACATGAATCCACTTACGGTTTATACAGAGCTTCATAAAGTGAGGGCTTGACCAGCTGCCTTACATTTTTCTTTTCAGAAATGTAAATTCTTAACCACATCTGACCTATTAGATCAGATATTCTTCAAGCAGGGCTTAGTACACTGTGCCTTAACAAGCCCTGTGGGGCATTTTGAGGCATGCTCAGTTTTGAAAATCCATTTTACAGGTCATATGAGGTCAGCATCCTCATTACACTTGCTTTGCAAGGGAGAGAGCTAACCTTCCTAGAGATTTAGTTATCTACCAAAGCCACAGATTATTTTAAACTTCAAAACAGAGACAAAATATATAGAGAAAACAACAGTTTAAAGATGAAATACAAATTACATATATAGCAGTAAATTCTCAGTAATGTTGGTAGAGATTGCTTGATTTGTAAAGTGCTTAGTATACAAAATAAGGATCTGAATCCAAGAAAAAATTTGGTTGCAAGAGTGTGCCTTTATAATCCAAGCACTGGACAGGTTGAGACAAGTGGATTCCTAGGGTCTGCCTGTTAACCAGCAGAGCCTAATTCAAGGGATCCAGGCTACTGACAAAATCTGTCTCCAAAAATTTGAAGTTTGGTCTCCACATCAACATACACACACACACACACACACACACACACAGAGAGAGAGAGAGAGAGAGAGAGAGAGAGAGAGAGAGAGAGAGAGAGAACTCAGTAAAGAAGAGGCAATTAAAAAGAACTCACTCTCTCAGACACTATACTTAATACAATTCAGAAAATGTAAAGAGGCAGAAAAATGTTAAAATTGTAATATTAACTCTGACTTCTATTCCAAGAAGGAAGTCTTCAGAACATAATTGATTTATATATATTAAAAATGCTATTATGATTTGAACTTCCTAGTAAACTTGGAGTACTTTGACAGAAAGATTAGTTTCAGAGCAGTAGATTTAGAAGAATTAATTTTAAACAGATCATCCTGATCCTTTGATATCAACTACTGGATCATATTCAACTATAAATGCAAATATGGTAGGGACTACAGTTATGTGCTCTTTCAAAGACAATGTCCATAGGAATATTTTGAAGACTACTTGCTGACTCCCTGTTCAAGGAATGTGTTTAAATACCACCTTTTTACACAGGAAGATGTGGGAAAGCAGTAGAATCCCAAATGGCTAGAACCAATGCAGGCAAGTACCCTGAAACAACACAGTAATTTCTCACATTAAGAAAATTAAACACATGGACAATAATCAGGAAGTTTTAGGGCTAACTATAAAGCCAGAGGGCTAGAGAGAAACCTTCTGAGGTTAGGGTAATCACCAGCTGTTGAATTGGCCACTTATTTCTCCCTTTGCAGCATTGTTCCTTCTCTATATGGCCATGAAGGCCTATGACTGTGGATGCATGCTTTAGACTTTCATAAGCAAACTACAAGATTTTGCAGTGTGTCTACTTGTATACCCAGGGCGGTCAGTGACTAAGGCAAGGGGATCACTGGGACTTGATGGCTGCAAATCTAGGTCCAGTTTTACTGAGAGGATCTATCTCAAAGGACTAAGTCAGAAAGTGACAGAACAGAACACAAAACATCTGCCTTTATTTTCAGAATACACAGATGTGTGTATCATATACACACATCCAAATAACAATACAGGTCATGATACAGAGGAGCTGTGCTTTTAGGCTCTTATTGAGTCTGTGCATACAAGAAAGGAAGAGATTGTATTTTTAAGCCTTGATCAAGTAGCCTAGTACTAGGAATCTAATGAGATTTTAAAAGATATATGTTGGTAGTAATAAGCTTCTTTCTCTCAAATTGTTTTCTAAAATTGGTGAACTTAAAATAGTATATCAAACAATGATCAATACTCTGAATATGCTAGGGAAAATTGGCAGAATAAATGTGTATAAATCAAGAAGGTAGGGGAGCATCTCCCAGAAAATATCGTAGCTGCTCAAGTATGAAATTGGGAAACTGATGACTGAAAATGCAAAGTATTGTTTCAATTAACCTCTGAGTAACAAAGTGCTGTATAACCAATGTAAGCCCCATGTGTACAAATGGATTTCAGAAAAGGACAGAAATCTCTGAGAATCAGACGACACTGGTTGATGGATGTGTTGGTAAAAGCCAGTATGATCTTTGTGAAAGCAAAATACAAAATGAGTCTGAAGAAGATGCAAGATAGAGGAAAGTGAGAGGCTTGTGTATCTGTGAATTTCCTGGCAGCCATGACAAATTACCAGAGAGGAAGTAATGTAAAGGAAGAACATTTACTTTGGGTCACACTGAAATTCCCCATGGGTACATGAATAGGAGGCCATTCTTCACTCTGTATCTGCTGTCAGAAAGCAGAGTGGGAACACAGATTAAGCATCTCTGTGTCCTCCACATCTTTACAAAAAAAACATAAAACACTTAATTCCAGAATTTTCCAAGGAGGCTTGAGTTTTCACTTTGATTTAGCTGAGCATTGTATTATGAAAATATTGGTGGAATGTACATTATTTGGTATATCTGTTATTTAAAAACCATTACACACAGAAACACATCAAACTTCACCCCTCTGCAAATGACCAAGTGAGTCATAGGTTCTAACTGTTAGGAGAGATTTTGCCTGCTATGCCTCAGGCCTTGTTTTTCATCTCCAGCAATACAAAAAGCAGGGTTAAAGAGAAGGGTCAGCATGGCCAGTGCTTGCTTCACAAGCATGAAGATCAAAGGTTTAATCCTTAGAACAACAACAAAAAAATTGAGAGGGTATGGCATTCTGTCTGTAAGCTCATTGCTCAAGATAAAGAAACTCCTTAGAGCAAGCTGACTAGCTACTATAATTTAAGGATGAGCTCTGAGAGCAGTGATAGAGTATGCCTCAAAGTATAAGGCAGAGAACAGAAACATCAAAAAAGATAGCTCAACACCAACTGTGGGACTCTGTACATAAGAGTATACATGTACATATATAGGAATGAGAAGGGGGAATTTGAACTCATGCGTTAGTCCACATTCATGTTAATAGTCATGTACACACATTCTTATGTGTTACACATATAATAAAAAAAGAATTTGTTAAAAGACCAAGGCAAAATATGTTCAAGAATTTCTATGCTGCTGTTAGGCATCATCCTGCATATATTTAAAGGAAGAGTAAATCAAGAAAAGAAAGAAGAGAAGAGAAGAGAAGAGAAGAGAAGAGAAGAGAAGAGGAGAGGAGAGGAGAGGAGAGGAGAGGAGAGGAGAGGAGAGGAGAGGAGAAGTGAAGAGAAGAGAAGAGAAGAGAAGAGAAGAGAAGAGAAGAGAAGAGAAGAGAAGAGATGGTGCTATACAATTTTAACACTCTTTCTGTGTAATCAAAAACAGGTGACCTCGTGGGCTCTATGTCTAGCAGTCTAGCCAAATCAGTAAGTTCCAGGTTTAATTAGAATACTTTACTCGGAAAAGAAAATGTATAGACTTAGTGAAACAAACCATAATTCACAATCAAGTGTGCTTAGAAGGAAACCTAATTTTAAGTAATGTGCTAATGGTCCCTGGTCAACTTTAGTGTGGTTGAGGTTTGATGGGCTAGCCTTGCAACAGACCCTGCCTATCCTGCAATAATAGGAACCTTGGTGATGCCACAGATTTTTTTCTAAAGACCTGAAAATTAGTACAGTATGTGGAGGCTATGTTTGTTCTACATAGATGTAAAGTTCTGTTTTGTTCCTACCTTGAATGAACAAAAAAAAAGTGTGGGGGGGACTCAAATATACTACCTCAGCAAGATTTAGAGTTTTTGTGCACTGTCCCCAAACATAGAGAGAGTTAGCCTGAGGCCTAGGGTAGGCTGAGAGAAGGCCACTTTGATCTGAAGATTATGAAACTTGGATCTTTTTTTTAAACATAAGTCAAGACTGCAACTCAGTCTGAAAACAACCACTTGTGAGGGAAAACTTCAGAGAAAGTAAATAACCCCACATCCATTTTTGCCTTTAAAGTCAACATAAAAATTTTATATCATTCCCTAGGCAGAGGACTACTTATTTTTCACTACACACTCAACAGCAAAGCAAGCACCAATTCTGTAAATATTAATGTGGACTTCAATATTGAGAAACAAAGTAGAAGAGCCTTCAAAGAGTATTTTGAAAATGAAAGACCATGCCTAGTGAGAATATTGCCGCTGACATCGTAAGTGTCCCAACTGAAGATGACAACACTCATATTCAGTATTCCCTGTTTGCTAACTAACTGGAATGCTTAGCTTACTCCTGATCCCAATTAGAGATCTTCAGCAAATATCACTGCAGCTAAAACATATTCTTTTCAGCAAGGTTGGGCTAATACTGAAAGGTGTTGTATCTGAAGTTAAAGCTGCATCAAAGGAAGTTGTGAGAGATAAATACTGCTATGCATCTCAGTGTATTCACATTTTTATGTTTAGAGATGTTTATGATTTTTTTCCTAAACTAAAAACAGTATTTGTTTACATGTTATTTTATCAAAGCATTAACATTCTTTCTTTCTTTCTTTCTTTTTTGGGGGGAGCGATATATACATATACGTTCTTGTATGTATGCATGTTCACACAGGTGTGTCCTGATGCATGGATGCCCGTGATTGACATGAGGAGTGTTTTTCCTCTATCACTCATTATCAACGTAGGCAGTGTCTATTGTCTTTTTGTCTAATCTTGCTAGCCTAATTGCTGTGGGAAACTTTAAGAATGTCATCACATCTTCCTGGCTTTTTGACTGGTTCCTAGGATCTGTTCTCCAGTTTTTGTTCTTTGAGGGTTATCACTGTACCTGCTGAGCCATCTTACCAAGCCCAAAGCTCCTAACAACATTTGCTTACACAAGGTTCACAAATGTGGGGCTGAAACAGGGAAGAAATTTCTGTTTTATAACTTAGAGTAGCTATATTACTTGAAAAGTGACAATTACGCCAGCCAGTGCCAAGAGCCAGGATAAATCTAAGTATTGTCATATATATTTGAATGTTTTTAGAACTTTGAATGTGGCTATTTAGCACACTCAGACTAAAGTAGATTCCTTAGGCATAATCCTTATACCTAGCAATTTTGGACAAGTGACATAGTTGAATTATTTAGGCAAGTTATGCAAAGTGCCTGATACACACACACACACACACACACACACACACACACACAAACACACACACACACACACACACACACACACATCTTCAGCCAACATGATGGTGAATGTTGTCAATTTGACAAAATCTAGAGTCAGCTGAGAGATGAGTATCTGAGCATGTCTGCAGAGAACTTTCTTGATTGTGCTAGTTTAAATGGGAACACTTGTCCACTGTTGATGACAGCATTCCCTGGCTAAGATCTTGGACTAGGTAATAGTGAAGAGAGTGAGTTGAACACTAGCATAACAGTCATTGCTCTTTCCGATTATGGATGGCCTGTGATCAGCCACTTCAATCTCCCACAGATGTGAATTCCCTGCCTTTGTTGGCAGAATTTTACCACAGAACAATGGGCAAAAGAAAGAGAGCCAATGACACAATCTTATTGGAAAGCATATTTTTGTTACCATGCTTTGTATTTTTATAGATGACATAACCTATTCTGTGTGTAAAACCATTGAAATTTCAAGAAAGGCAGTAACACACCAAACTCTCTACAGCTGTTAGTCCAATTCCCCTTGAAATAGAGCAACAAATGAAACTGCCTAGATGTGATCTCATTATTTCTGAATAGGTACAAGAGAGTGATTAGGCCCCAAAGTCTGGTTACAGTAAGATGGCAGAGACACGCACTGGTTAGAATTAGCAAATTTCATTTTTCTTCATTGGAAGAGAAAGGTGTTGCCTACCCATATGCTGTTTTCTTGCTTGTACTGTTGCCAGTTGTGCCCTGTGTCACTAAACATCAGGTGATAGCTTGTCACCCAGTCAGCGCTTCCATATCTCCCCTGTGTAGCCACTGCTGTAATCTCTACTCTGCTTCCCAGGTCCAACTGTAGCCACTGATGGGCACTGGAATCTGCTGGGGACCAACCGCCAGTTCCTGCAATAAAAGAGAGACTTGTAATAATGCCATAGGAAGTCACTATTTCTTATGTAGAAGATAAATGGAACTATGTTCAATTAAGGCATAGTTTCTGCTTCTGAATTTAAACTTTTAATATTTTCTGATCCAATTTTCTAACTTGTATCCAGAGTACCAGGTCAGGGAAAGGACAGAGTTAATGGAGCCAACTTCCTTCTCCCTTCTGCCCTTCTGTCATTCTTCTCTCTTTAGCTCTGGTTTTTCTTTTTCTGTCCAATTCTATACTATGAACCTACTAGGAGACTCATATCTCAGTGTGGATACAAAGCTGAAAGAAGGCATTCATTGAGCCTTCCATGGATATCATTAATTATTTTAAACTTTATTCTTCATGAGGGGAACACTTGGTAAAAGTGGGGGGAGTTTCAAAGAAAGCCTGTAAGGAGCCTTCATAGGAGAAAGACAGAAGTTACAGTGCTGGCACAGGAGACAGAATGTACTAGAAGGTACTCAGCAAGGCCTTTCTAAGACAGAAACAGTAAAGCTGAAACCTAAGGTCAGGGTAGCCATGCCTAGAAAGGTGGGAAGCAGAGAGTTCAGTAATCATCCATGTGCAGGGAACAGAAGAAATACATATATATATTTGTGTGTGTGTGTGTGTGTGTGTGTGTGTGTGTGTGTGTGTATAGCTGCAATAATGAGGAAGTCTGGCACATTTAATGTATATTCCAGTATACTCACAAGGACTTTGCAGCAGCTGCTTGGCTCCTAGATTATTTATAAAATTTGAACTTTGTAAATAATCAATATTCATTCTCTTGGAATTGGAAAACCCATGCCTTATGTTTTTGTCTCCAGTATATACTTTTTTAAATCAATATATACTTTTAATGACTGCTTAATGCTTAAATATGCTGAAACCTAGGGTGAGAGATGTTGCACTATCTTATGAGACACACTGATGTGTGGTGAAAATCAACCATCTTGCTGACCCCATTGCTGAGAACTGGAGGGAAAAGTGCTACTAAATATAGAGTTTTACCATTTTCTTAAACTTGTATGTTCATTCTCTGATGCTCTAGTTTACCTCTCACCAAATGGAAGAGAATTTACTCAGACCTCAGTTTGGTAACTCAAGGACTTTCTATTTCTGGTCTCCACTGAACATTCACTCAGACCCAGCTTAGTAGGTCAGGGACACTCTACATTCTCGTTCCCACTGCAAAGTCTCTCAGTGTATTGGACTACATATATTGATACCAGAACTGGGAAAAAGAAGGCAGAAATTATTCTGATCATAAAACTTGTAAGATATGGGGATTCTCTTCCAGCATCAATTTGCCTGTAGTATTATTGCTTGATAAGATCTTTTTTATTTCCCACAACAAAATAAGATTTGAAGCAGAGACAGAGAAAGGCCTATGAATGCAATCTACTTTGAATTATGTTCTGCTTAGTGGTCAGTGTGCCATAAACAAGCTAGGGGCTATGTTATGCTGATACTCTTGACTCTTGTTCTAGTATGAGGTATGCACATGTATATGTGTAGGTAGTATTTGTGTGGGGAGGGGTAATGAATTTTCTTTTCTTTCTTGCTTGCTTTCTTTTTCCTTTTATAGTATTACAGTTATAACTACAGGACCAAGTTCTCAAGAATAAAGCTATAAGTAAACTTCTAGTTATGTCTTTCCCCCCTGATTTCCCATTCCTATGACATATACAGGAAACAAGGTCTAGATCATGCTGCAAGGATTGCTGGGGAAAACATTGGATGTTTGCACTATCACTTGGAGGAAAGCTCCTGTATCCTTGTTAGGCTGAACCAATCCAGAGTGGGGATAAGAATCAATACTTTTTGTGATTCAGCTATTGTATACTGGAATTTACTGTGTTCATTCTGTTTTTACTCTCTGCACAATTGCCTATGAAAAAAATAACATCCATCTCTTGGTTTAGTGAAAAGAAGAAATGCAGAAAGTTTAAAAAACTATACAACCAGGATTCAAATACAGTTAAGAAAAATGTAGCTCCTTGAGATTATTTTGAAACAGGAAATATTGTGGATAATCCCCAGAAGATCTTAGGCTGAGGAGATATCTCAGTGAAAATGATTTGTTCCCAAGCCTGACTCCCTGACTCAAATCCCCAGAACCACATGGCAGAAAGAGGGGACTAATTTCAGTAAGTTGTTTCACATGCAACACACACACAAACACCACCACCACCCACAACAACAGAAACAAAAACAAAAAATGTAAAAACAAAGAATGTTGAAGGAATAAATAGTAGAAGCCATAGAAAAGGAATTGGAGGGGAGGGAAAATGAGGAGGCTTGATCAAAATACATTATATGCACCCATGTATTTCTCAAGAAATAATTGCGAGAAACCAATTTAATAAACGTTAATAGTCATGGGAGAAAGCATTCGAGTCTCCTGACACATTAGCCTCAGAAATACATACTTGCTGTTACTACTATCGCTACTACTCACCACGCCTAAAAGTCCCAACAACTACTCCTGCCTCTCTGATAATTCCTTAGAACTGAAAGAGGTACAGATACTACTTTCCTAGGAAAATGCAAGCTAATTCTAGAAGCATCCATCATGCACAATCTCTATTATAGCTCATTTCAGAGCCTTCACTGATTTTAAAAAGTAAAAAATGCAAAGTGGTTTTGAACACTGTCACCTCAACAATACTAAAACTTGATAGGAAATGGACATATGTATTGTGGATATAGTTTATTGCTTATATTATGTTAATCAGGTTCCTGAAATTACATGGATATTTGCAACATCTGAATATAGGATGCTGAGTATCTCTGGGCCCAGTTTGGTTTGACTAATAAATAAATTTGCCAGCTGCTAATGACTGGGCAGAGAGACAGAGAGGGGACTTTTAGGATTCCTTGGCAAGAAATGCAGAAGGAGAAGACAGAATACTGGGGAAGGAGAATCACCAGTCTGAGAATTATAAGACAGAGAGACAGAGAGACTGCCATCATGTACAAGTCTGGGATAAGGCTCCAGGGTGGTTGCAGGCTTGAGTATGGGGTGGCTAAGATGGAATATAGGTTTTAATAAGTAATAATTCAGGAATATCAGAGGCGAGAGTATGTTAGTTGTGGGGATGATTGGGAGTAGCCCTGCCATTGAACTGCTTAGGGAATATTAAAAGTAAGGCCGTGTGTGTGTGTGTGTGTGTGTGTGTGTGTGTGTGTGTGTGTGTGTGAGTCAAGTATCCACAACATTAGTGTGATAATGAGGAAGATGTGCTGCGTGCTGCTGCCAACAGGCTGGTAGAGTGGATTAATCTACTTCAGCTACATGTATGATGGTATTTTTTTTTTCTGAATAGATTAAAAACAGGTTGATTTGTAGGCTTGTGTTTCTTCCATGGAGTCCTTTAGTATATCTGTGTAATAAATGGCCATATAAAATAAATAATACACTTTTATAGACAGAATATTATAGGACTTTGGCCTTTTTAAGTGAAGTTCACTAGTTTTAAAAATTCCTCATAATTTGATTTTATTTGCCAGTAGTACCCATGGACACTTGTTAATGTTTTAGAATGTTTCTTTTTTACAGTTTTTTTTTCTTAGCTTTTAAGTGCTTACCATGAAGAGCCAGTCCCTGCCTGATTATTTCCTAGGCTTCTTCCCCTGCTGTTGAAGATGCCTTTTGTCACATATTACATCTAATAGAAAGACATTCATAGTTTACATGATTGGCGTGGCAAATATATTTTTTTATTAGCTAGACATAAATATGCTTTGGAAAATGATGAGGACAACCTGAAGATATGTACAGTCTTTTTATGACAAACTGTATGCTTACCCAGTCCTGCTTAATAATGTCAAAATTTATCATAAACACATGGAGGCATAAAGTCAAAAGTACCAACTGAGGCTGTGTTGTCCATAGCCATGACTGATGTCTCCATGATTTCTAAAAATAAAGGACTATCATCAATCCTACAGATTATGCATAAAAGAATTTTAAAAAATTTAAATGCTAAAAAAGTTTGTTTTTCTGACATTTATTCATTTATCTATTTATTTGGTGTGTGTGTGTGTGTGTGTGTGTGTGTGTGTGTTTGTGTTTGTGTTTGAGTCTGTCTGTCCATCTTTGGACATTTATGTGCCAATAAGTGCATGTAAATATCGGGAAGCAATTTGTGAAATTTGATTTTCTTCTTCTGTAGTATGATTCCTAGGATTTAAATCAAGGAATTAGCCTTGAAAAAAGGTACTTTTACCTGCTGACCCATCTTGCAAATGAAAAAAAAAAAGATATTACCTTAGGTATGTAACAACATCAGAATTCAGCCATAGTTTTTCATAAGACCAGGGACGATTTTAAAATTATGTCAGATATGGTTTCTAACACCCTATAACCCTGTTAACAGCACACTGCGGGGTTGACATTATTTATTCTTTCTTTTAGACGAGATCCCAAGTAGTCCAGGCTGACCTCAAATTCCTTATGTAGCAAAAGATGATATTGAACTATTAATCCCCTATTTACATCTCCATAGTGTTTGGATCACAGGTTAGTGCCACGCTGCCTGATTTTACATAATGTTGGGAATCTAACCAGGGTCTTGTGCATATTAGCTAATTACAAATTAGCAATATATGAGTACCATCTCTACTAGACAGCTAACTTCAGGTTTTTGGTTTTTTTGTTTGTTTGTTTGTTTTTTTGTTTTGTTTTTGTTTTGTTTTTGATTTCAGAAAATTTGGTGCATAGAGGTCAGGTTCAGTACCAAGTTCTGGTCCCAAGGTTAGATTAGTAGAGGGTCTACGAATTGTGCTGAGATCCAGTGCCAGGGACATCATGTAGCTTATCCAGCCACATGTGTCCTATAGTTGACCAATCAGAGGATTCTAGTCCAGACAACCTTAATCCAGAGCCAGAGTTCTATACTCCGAACCACTCTCAGTCACCCTCTTTCACTCATCATTCTTGTTCCCATCTTAATCATAACTCCACATTCTCTGCTGTATTTCTGTAAATTTTAGGGAAATTAGCAATTGCATTTCATTTAAAAACATTACGTATAATATTCGCATGTGCATGTTTTTGTATGTGGGTAGTTGGGAGTATCCCATGGTAGCAATGTGTAGGTCAGAAGCCTGTTATGAGAGTTGATTCTATTCCCCCACCATGTAGATCATGTGGATTGCACTTAGGTGCTCCAGCTTGGCAGCAAGTACCTTTACCTACTGATTTATCCACAAATTCCTAGAAAGGCTATCAATACACCAAAGAATAAGCTGAGCCTAGAACCAATGTAGAGGATGTAACTAGAGATCTTAAATCTGCTTTTCTGACTTAAGGATTATAACCAGATTCCTTGTAGCCCATGTAGGTTTTAGCAGTGAGCAAAAATCTTCAGCATGTACAAACCTATTGCCTATAATATTTAAATAAAACAGACTTTGTCTTCCCACCTTGATAAACCTCTCTCTTAGCCTTCTTTGCCATCATGCTGATAGCTAGCCTGAATGAATGCTGGGGTAGATTCTGATTTCAAACCAGAATAACTCAGGGGAATGCCTTTTGTTCCTTGTGTTAGATTTTTCCTTCTATTATCCTCTGCAGGGCTGAATTACTGGAAAGTTATTGTTTAAATTTGGTTTTGTCTTACAATACATTGATTTCTCCATCTAGGGTAATTGCGCACTTTGCTGGGTGTAGTAGCTTGAGCTGGCATTTTTCTTCTCTTAGGCTCTATATGGCATCTGCCAAAGATCTTCTGGCTTTCAGAGTCTCTGTTAAGAAGTCTAGTGTAATTCTGATAGGTCTGCCTTTACATGTTTCTTGACCCCTTTTCCCTTACTGCTTTCAATATTCTTTGAAAGAATACTGGTGTTTAAATTATTTTATGATGGCAGGAATTTCTTTTCTGCTCCCATCTGTTTGGTATTCTGTAGGCTTCTTGTAGGTTTATGTGCATCTTTTTCTTTAAGTTAAGGAAGTTTTCTTCCATAACTTTGTAGAAGTTGTTTGTTAGACCTTGAGTTGGGAATCTTCCCTCTCTTCTATACCTATTGTTCTTAAGTTCAGTCTTTCATTTTGTCCTGGATTTCTTGAATATTTAGAGTTAAGAGCATTTGGAGATTTTATTTCCTTAACTGCTGTGTTGGTGTCTTCTATGGTAGCTTCTGTGGCTGATAATCTCTCTTCTATCTCTTCTAATATGTTCTGTGACTCCTTTTCTGTTTTCTAGGTTCTCCTTCTCCAAGGCTGTCTCCCCTTGTGTTTTCTGTAAGATTTTTATTCCCATATTTAGATCTTGGATGGCTTTGTTCAATTTTTTCACCTGTTTGAATCATTCAAATATTTCACTAATTCTTCCAATGTGGACCCTCTTCTCAGTTCGATGGTTGGCTACAAGCAAGCATTCACCTCTGTATTTGCTATGCTCTTGAAGTTGCTCTCAGGAGACAGCTATATCAGGCTCCTGTCAGCATGCACTTATTGGCATCAGCAATATTGTCTGGGTTTGGTGGCTTATGTATATGGGTTAGATCCCCAGGTGGAACAAACTCTGAATGGCAATTCTTCCAGATCCAAATTTTTCTCCATATTTCCTCCTATGAATATTTTTGTTTCCCCTTTATAAGACATATTGAAGCATCAACAATTTGTTCATCCTGCTTCTTCAGCTTCATGTAGTCTATGTATTGTATCTTGGGTAATCTGAGCTTTTAGAATAAGACCAACTTATCAGTGAGTGCATATCATGTGTACTTTTTTGTGATTGTGTTACCTCAGAATAATATTTTCTAGTTCCATCCATTTGCCTATGAATTTCATGAAATCATTATTTTTGATAACTGAGTAGTACAACATTGTGTAGCTGTAACACATTATCTGTATCCATTCCTCTTTTGAAGGGCATCTGGGTTCTTTCCAGCTTCTGGCTATTATAAATAAGGCTGCTATGAACATGGTGAAGCATGTGTCTTTCTTATACATAGAAGCATTATTTGGGTATATCCCTAGGAGTGGTATAGCTGGGTTCTCAAGTAGTACTATGTTGAATTGTCTGAGGAACCTCTAGACTGGTTTCCAGAGTGGTCATAGCAGCTTGCAATCCCACCAACAATGGAAGAGTATTCCTCTTTCTCCACATTCTTGCCAGCATCTCTTGTTACCTCAGTTTTTGATCTTAGACATTCTGACTGGTTTGAGGTGATATCTCAGGGTTGTTTAGACTTACATTTCCCTAATGACTAAGGATGTTGAACATTTCTTTAGGTAATTCTCAGCCATCCAATATTCCTCAATTGAGAATTCTTTGTATAGTTCTGTACTCCAATTTTTAATAGGGTGTTTGAGTCTCTGGAGTTTAACTTGTTGATTCTTTGTATATATTAAATATTAGCACTCTATTGGATGTAGGATTGGTAAAGATCCTTCCCCAATATGTTGGTTGCCATTTTGCACTAATGACAGTGTCCTTTGCCTTACAGAAGCTTTGCAATTTTATGAGGTCTCCTTTGTCACTTCTTTATCTTAGAGCATAAGCCTTTGATTTTCTGTTCAGGAAATTTTCCCCAGTGCCCATGTGTTCAAGGCTCTTCCCCACTGTTTCTTCTATTACTTTGAGTGTATCCGGTTTTATGTTGAGGTACTTGATCCACTTGGACTTGAGTTTTGTACAGGGCAATAAGAATGGATCAAATTGCATTCTTCTACATAATTACCTCCAGTTGAACCAGCACCATTTGTTAAAAAATGGTATCTTTTTTCCCCTTGGAGGTTTTAGCCTCTTAGTCAAAATTCAAGTGAACATAGGTGTGTGAGTTAATTTCTGTGTCTTCAGTTGTATTCCATTTGTCTACTTGGCAGTCTCTGTATCTATACCATATAGTTTTTTTTTTCACTATTGCTCTGTATAATACAGCTTGACATCAGGGATGGTGGTTCTCCCTGATGTTCTTTTATTGCTGAGGATAGTTTTTGCTATTCTGGGTTTTTTGTATTCCAAATGATTTTACAAGTTGTTCTTTCTAACTCTATGAAATATTGAGATGGAATTTTGATGGGGATTGCATTGAATCTGTAGATTGCTCTTGGCAAGATGGCCTTTTTACATTAATCATGCCAATCCATGAGCATGGAAGATCTTTCCATCTTTTAAGATCTTCCTCAATTTCTTTCTTCAGAGACTTGAAATTCTTATCACTTGCTTGGTTACAGTCACAACAAATTATTTTACTTTATTTTTGACTATTGTGAAGGGTGTCCTTTCCCTAATTTCTTTTTTAGACTGCTTATCCTTTGAGTATAGGATGGCTACTTATTTGTTTGAGTTAATTTTATATCCAGCCACTTTGCTGAGGTTGTTTCTCAGGCTTAGTAGTCCTCTGGTGGAACTTTGGTTGTCACTTGAGTATATTACCATATCATCTGCAAATAGTCATATTTTAACTTTTTCCTTTCCAACTTGTATCCCTATGACCTCCTTTTGTTGTCTGATTGCTCTAACTAGGAGTGCAAGTACTATATTGAATAGGTGGAGAGAGAGTGGGCAGCCTTGTTTAGTCCTTGACTTTAGTGGGTTTCTCTCCATTTAGTTTAATGTTGGCTACTGGTTTGCTGTATATTGCTTTCACTAAGTATAGGTATGGGCTTTGATTTCCTGATCTTTCCATGAGTTTTAACATGAAGGGGTGTTGAATTTAGTCAAATGCTTTCTCAAGATCTAATGAGATAAACATGTGGGTTATTTTTTCCTTTGAGTTTATTTATACAGTAGGTTACGTTGGTGGATTTCTGTATATAGAACCATCCCTTCATCCCTGGGATGAACCCTACTTGATCAGGAGGGGTCATCATTTTGATGTGTTCTTGGATTTGGTATGTGAGAATCAGATTGAGTATTTTTACATAAATACTCGTAAGGGAAATTGTCTGATGTTCTCTTTTTTTTGTTGGGTCTTTGTGAGGTTTAGGGGCAAGTGTAATTGTGGCTTCAAAGAATGAATTAGGTAAGGTTAATTCTGTTGCTGTTTTGAGGAATAATTTGGACAATATTGATAATAGGCTTTTTAAGAAGGTCTGATAGAATTCTTTTTTTTTAAAGTTTTTTTTTCCTTTTTTCTTTTTTTCCAGAGCTGGGGACTGAACCCAGGGGGTCTGATAGAATTCTGCACTAAACCCATCTGGTCATGGGATTTTTTTGATTGGGAAACTTTTAATAACTAATTCTATTTCTTTAGAAGTCATGGGATTATTCAGATGGTTTATCTGATCCTGATTTAACTTTGGTATCTGGTATCTGATTAGACAATTGTCAATTTCCTCAAGATTTTACAGTTTTGTTGAATATGGGCTTGTGAAGTAGGATTTGATGATTTTTTTAATTTCCTGAGATTCTGTTGTTATGTCCCCCTTTTTATTTATGATTTTGTTTATTTGGATACTCTCTCTGTTCACTCTGGCTAAGGGTTTATCTATTTTGTTGATTTTCTCAAAGAACCTCCAGGTTCCTGCTTGAATCCCTGCCCTAAATTCCCTCAAAGATAAAAGTGACTTAAAAGTGTAAGACAAAGAAAAATTTTCTGCTCTAAGTTGCTTCTGATAAGTGTTTTATCAAAGCATCAGAAAACACACCTAAACATTAAGACTATCTGATTCAGCTACATTGGCCATGTAACAGCTCAATACAACTTTTCTCTACCTTCACAGTACTGGAATTTCAGACATATACATTTAGGCCTTGGTTTAGAAATATTTAATGCCAATCCAGGGTATCTACCACATCATTTTCTCATTGCTTATCAAATAAAAGTCACATGCAGTCTTCATATTTACAGTAAGCCTTCATCAACACAAGAGATTGGCAGATATCTATCTTCTATATTATTATGCCTATCTCCTAGCCAACAATTCCACTATATAATTTTCCATATTTTGTTTGTGGTACTCTTAACTCCAGTTAGCCAACCCTTCTGGCCATATTAGTCACCTAACCCATGGTAGCTTTCTCCTTTCTACACCTTCTTCTTCCTGTGGCTGTTTTCCTCTGACCACAAGTCCTGGAACCCTAAACCCAACCTATGTCTCTTCTGCCTTGATATTGGCTGTTAGCATCATTATTTACCTACCTGAAAGAACTTGGGGCAAGGTCATTTAGTGTCACTTGAGTCTACATGTGGACTCTCTCATCTCTGGGCCAGCCAACTCTAGCTCTTGCATGATGCCAAGCATCCTAACAGAAGTATCCACGGTTCTACAATAAGCACTTTAAAACTTAGCTATTCTACCAACTCTTGAGTATTTTTTAATCCCTAAAATGAATCTTATAATTAATAGGTTTTAAGGACCCATGTCTCTCTACATATCACACAGAAGTCTATGAAAAGCAAACACTTTTCCAAGAATGAAGGAGGGGCTAGCCGGGAGAAAAGATGTAGCCAGAGTTATGACACAATTGGTGGCCCTGTAAGCCAAGATTCAAAATTGTTTTATCGACAGATCTACTAAGTTATTAAAACACAGTAATATGTAAACAGAGAGAACTAAGAACTGGTAAGATGACTCATTCAGTACAGATATCATTTGCCTTGCAAACATAAAACCAAAGTTCAAACACACGCACCCATATTAACATGCAGAGAATAATGGTGCATAGCTGCTTTCCTAGTTATGGGAAGGAGAAGTAAAGTAGATCACTGGGGCTGAGACTCACTGGCAAGCCACATTGGCAAGTTTCAGAAATTTCAGACCATTGCGTAAGCTGTAACCAAATATTATTATTATTGTTGCTGTTGATCTTATTCTTGTTCCTGTACTTGTTGTTGCTTTTATTGTTGCAACTACTACTAATAATAACAACAATAACAATAATAATAATTAGGGGTAGTAGTAAGGTGGATAGAGTCTGAAAATTATACATGATATTTTTCTTTCACACACACACATACACACAAACACACATACTTTATATTCATGAGAGACTCCTCTATGAATATTATACTGCATCAAATGTTTAAGAGCAGTAACATGTTCACATATACCTGCATATAAAACATTCATCAGGGCACTAGATACTAGCTCTTCTTTGTCAAACACTCTCACCTATAAGAAACAGCGTCTGTGCTGAGCAGTGACCTTAGAGGCTGGAACACAGTTGGATGAAACATACAAACACTTCTTGTGGTGCCAGGCTGGATAGTATAATAGAATGCTACAGGTGAATGTCATTCATTTACCACAGTTCCAGTTTAAGGGCTAACAAGGTCCAAGAGAAAAACTAAATAGTAACTTCAACAAATATTCAATGCGATTTTTAAAAAAGACTAGAATTCTAAAGGATAGGGCTAGACAGATGTCTCAGTTACTGCTCTTCTGGAGGATTCAAGGTTCCTAGAACCTATATCAGGCAGCTAACAACTGTCTGTAAATCCAGGATCATGGTATCTTATTTCCTATTCTGGCTTCTGAAAATAAATGGAACAGACACACACTGATATATGTATATAATTTTAAAACATTTTTAGGGAATCCTGGGGTGGTGATGAATGAGACCAATTTGCAAAGATAAGCAAAGGAATTCATCATAGGAGACTCTTGGAGAGGAGGGACATCTTCATGTCTGAATCAGACCCAGTTGTATTCAGGAAATATGTGACACTGGAGCAATATCAGTAGAATACTTTTGGGTATATTCTGATAAGTTCTCATCTATGAAACAAAGTCCTCAGTGCTAATAATTAATTTGTACATGACACCAAGAGACTAGTGAAGGTGAATAAAAGTGAGGAAAGGCATCCCTTTCTTATGGAGTCCTGGATCTGAGAATAAAAATGAGAGGTCACTTCTGCCATCACAGGGGCTCTGCATCCACAGTCATCACTGCATAGTGGAAAGAAGCTGAGGGTTTTGAGGACTGATGCTGACATGAAATAATTAAGGGGTAGATGAGGGTGACAAAAGAGGAAAATACGTAACCTTGGTATGGAGGTTTCCTGTTCTTTGACTCTGGGTATTCCCTGAATAATGGTAGGGTTGTTTCCAAGCTGTAAGTATATCAAATCTGTGTACTGTTTGTTGTCTTAGCTATGATGTCCTTCACTGAATACTTTCTGTCGAGTTTTGACTAGTCAGCTATTGCCACCAACAGCAGCCTCTTTCCTGTAGCTGCTGGCAAGAAACATATTTCAAGTCTATATGTGATTCTTTAACCCTTTAACAGCATCTCCAGGTATCAGGACTCAGAAGCTTGGCCAGCATTCAAATTCAAGTCTCAGTTCCAGCAGAGTATTTATACGGTCAAGTTACTGGACCTTGGGACATCAGAGAGCTGATGGTAATTAATGAGTACCTTTAATATCTGACCCTCCAGCCCACTTCTACAACATACTAAGAGCTGTGTGTTTATTACCTATAATGCAAGAACCTTCACTCCTGTTGCATAGGAAGCTTTAACATCATGGCTGCAGACTGTGCTGTGGAATATGGAGGAACCACATCATCAGAACTTTCCTCTTTCAACTGAAATCTGTAAGAAAGGTGTCTGGTTTGCACATGGGCCTGGAGAACAATGACATATGTTCAAGTTTGCAAAGAAAACACCTTACCAAAGTAGCTATTTACTAAACACAATACTCAAGAGCTGTATTATAAGTCACAATAAGACATTTCTGAACTTACAGAAGTTTCTGTCAAAAGCACTTGTATCCTGACCAGATACTTAGCTTGGTTTTAATTTGATAAATGAACATGCTAATTGAAATCTATTGCTCAGGCTTGGGGAATCTTTCAGTGGATTCTAGTTAATTCATTATTTCTTATTTGCTTTATTTATAATTATTAACTTCTGTATATAAGTAAAATAGTTTAGCCAATTTAACATTAGAGTAAGACAGTATTTCTTGTTTCGGGCATATACAATAAAAATAATTCAAGCAATAACTATCTTTGGAAGGAAAATGGAGATGTTAAATCTTATTCATTTGAAAGGACATCTTGTTGATATTACAATATAAATCTTTTAGTTCATTATCAACATGTTTTTAACTTGGTTTTACATAGCACATAGAAACTGGTTTCTTGTGTGATTTATTTAAAAAGACAGTGCCCAATGTAAGTCTTCTTTTTTACTTAAAAGGGATACATTTTACTTTTGGTACTTGGAAAAAATAATTTCTCTTCTGCTATGTAGATACGATGTTGAGGAATTTGAAGTAAGCCCACTGAGTAGAGCATTTACTGTACATGTTTCTTTAATTTACTTTGATTCCCACAATACTCTTTTAATGAGCAGGGAGTGTTGATGCAAATTTTAATCTCAGAGCAGGAGAGGTAGAGATAGGGGAAAAAAAAGTTATGATTTGAGTTTTAGTCTAGTAAGAGACCCTACCTTAAATAATAAGGTGTCCAATTAGGAGTAAATTCAAAGTTGTTTTGTGGCCTGCAAATGCATATACATGTATTTCAATATACACACAAACACATAGAGGAAGACACACACCATGGAAAGATCTGTAAACTTTGTTATGAACTAAGGGCTTCAATGGACATTTTAGCTTTGTAAAGTTAGTGGCAAGAAGACAGGGGTGCTGATCTCATCTATTTGCCTACTTGGCCTCATTGCTTTGAGTACTTGGTTTGATATACTGGAAAAACTAAAACCAAAACAAAAAAAAAATCTCTCACAGACATAAATATCACTCATGACCAAAACCACAGCTACCTGTACCCAAATCCTGTGGGAGAAAGAGCTGAACTCCCAGAAGTGTATACAATCCTGAAACCTCAGGGGAGAACACCACTTCTGCTTACATTCCTGACGCAAGAGGAGCCTGCATGGTGGCCTTTGGATACAGGAATACAGGAACAGTCTGCTGCCGGTTTCTGTCTGTGGCTGGAACTGAACTGAACCTGTCCCACAGCTCCCTGCACTCAAATCCCATGGGGGAAAGAACTGAACTCCCAGAAGTACAGACATTCCTGAGACCTCAAAGGAGACCACCAGTTCTGCCCACTTCTGCTCACCTTCCTGGCAGAAGAGGAAACTGCATAGTGCCTCTAGATTCAGGAATATAGGATCAGTCAGCATCAGGAACCTGCTGGTTTTTTGGCTGCACCTGGAACTGAACTGAATAAGTCTAACAGCTCCCTGCACCCAAATCCCATGGGAGAGAGAGCTGAACCCTCAGAAGTGCAAACCCTCCTGAGGACTTAGAGGAGACTTTCTGCCCACATTCCTGACCCAAGGGAAAACCCTGTAGTGTCATCTGTGCCCTCTGAGCACAGGGAATTAGGAGCAGTCAGGGGCAGTAGCTTTTGGGTTTCTACCTGCTCATAGAGCTAAAAGCCAGTCAACAGAAGCACCTACACACCTAAGAGCAGAAATAAGACCAAATCTTTTGTTCCAGCAACCCATCTGGAACTTTAGGTCACACAAACCTAGGAGCAGCTCTCTGTTTCCAGATTCGACTGAAAGAAGACATGTCTATAGGAGTGATGACACACAGGCAACAGGAGGGTCAAGACAGTGTCAGAGACAGCAAGACAAGTTAACACCAGAGGCAACTTGATGGTGAGAAACAAGTACAGGAACTTAAGCAAGAGAAACCAAGTCTACTTGGCATCATCAGAGTCCAGTTCTCCCACTAAAGCAAATACTGGATATCCAAACACAATGGAAAAGCATGATTTGGATTTAAAATCACATCTTATAATGATGATAGAAGACTTTTAAGAAGGATATAAATAACTCCCTTAAAGCAATACATGAGAAAACAAGTAAATAAGTAGAAGCCCTTAAAGAGGAAAGGCAAAAATCCTTTAAATAATTACAGGAAATCAAAACCAAACAAGGAAAGGAATTGAAAAAAACATCCAAAATTTAAAAATGAAAATAGAAAAAGTAAAAATAAAAGCACAAAGGGAGACGACTCTGGCTATAGAAAACCTAGGAAAGAGATAACGATTCATAGACTCAAGCATCACCAACAGAATATGTGAGATAGCAGAGAGAATCTTAGGGGCACAAGATATCATGGAAAATATCAATGCAACCATCAAAGATATTGTAAATCGCAAAAAGCCCCTAACTCAAAACATCCAGGAAATCCAGGACACAATAAGAAGATCAAGCCTAATGATAATAGGTATAGAAGAGTGAAGACTCCCAAATTAAAGGGCCACTAAATATCTTCAACAAAATTATAGAAGAAAACTTCCCTAACCTAAAGAAAGAGATGCCCATAGAAATACAAGAAGTCTACAGAATTCCAAACAGATTGGGATAGAAGAGAAATTCCTCCCGTCACATAATAGTCAACACTCCAAATGCACAAAACAAAGAAAGAATATTAAAAGTAGTAAGGGAAAAAGGTAAAGTAACATATAAATGCAGACCTATCAGAATTACATGAGACTTCTCACCAGAGACAATGAAAGCCAGAAATTCCTGTGCAGATGTCATACAGACCCTATGAGAACACAAAAGACATCCCAGGCTACTATATCCAGAAAAACTCTCAATTAACATACATTGAAAAACCAAGATATCCCATGACAAAACACAACTTACACAACATCTTTCTACAAAACCAGCCCTACAAAAGATAATAAATGGAAAACTCTAACACAGGGTGGAAACTACAACCGTGGAAAAGCAAGAAAGTAATATCCTTGGAGCAAAACCAAGAGAAGGGAAACACACATACATAATATCACCTCTAATGACAACAACAAGAACAACAACAAGGAAACAACAATCACTTTTCCTTAATATCTCTTAACATTAATAGACTTAATTCCCCAATAAAAAGACATAGACTAACAGACTGGATATGTAAAGAGGACCCAGCATTTTGCTGCATTCAAGAAACACACCTCAGAGACAAAGACAGATACTACCTCAGAGTAAAAGGCTGGAAAACTATTTTCCAAACAAATGGCCCGAAGAAACAAGCTGGAGTAAACACTCTAATATCGATGAACTTTCAATCCTAAATATCTATCCTCCAAATACCACGGCACCTACGTTCATAAAAGAAACATTATTAATTTCAAAGTACATGTTGACCTCACACAATAATGGTAGGAGATTTCAACACCCCACTCTCATCAACGGACAGATAATAGAAACAGAAACTAAACTGAGACATAGAGAAACTAACAGAAGTTATGAACCAAATAGAGTTAACAGATATTTATAGATCATTTTATCCTAAAACAAAAGAATATACCTTCTCAGCACCTCATGGTACCTTCTGCAAAATTGAACATATAATTATTAACAAAGCAGGCCTCAACGGATACAATAAGAATGAAATAATCCCATGCATCCTATCAGACTGCTGGTCTTCAATAACATCAAAAATGTCAGAAAGCACCCAAAATACATGGAAGTTGAACAATGCTCTACTCAATGATAACTTGGTCAAGTAAGAAATAAAGTGAAGACTTTTTAGATTGTAATGAAAATGAAGGCACAGCATAACCAAACTTATGGGACACAATTAAAGCAGTTCTAAGGAAAAACAAAAACAAAAACAAAAACTCATAGCTGTGAGTGCCTCCAAAAGAAACAGGATAAAGCATAACTTAGCAGTTTCATAGCACACCTAAAAGCTCTAGAACAAAAAGAAGCAAATACACCCAAGAGGAGTAGAAGGCAGGAAATAATCAAGTTTATGGCTGAAACCAACTAAGTATAAAACAGAAAGGACTATACAAAAAAGTCAAGAAAACTAGGAGTTGACTCTTTGAGAAAATCAACAAGACAGAAAAACCCTTAGCCAGACTAACCAGAGAGCACAGAGAGTATATTCAAATTAACAAAATCAGAAATGAAAGGGAAACATAAAAACAGAATCAGAGGAAATTCAAAAATTCATCAGATCCTGCTACAAAAGCCCATATTCAACAAAAGTTAATCAAAGTTAAATCAGGAAAAAGTAAACCATCTAAATAATCCCATACTTCCTAAAGAAATATGAGCAGTTATTAAAAGCCTCCCAACCAAAAACATTCAAGGACCAGATGGGTTTAGTGCAGAATTCTATTAGACCTTCATAGAAGACCTCATGCCAATTCTGTCCAAACTATTCCACAAAACAGAAACAGTAGGTGCACTACCCAATTCCTTCTATGAAGCCACAAGTATGCTTATATCTATACCACACAAAGACCCAACAAAGAAGGAGAACATCAGACCAATTTTCCTCATGAATATCGAAGCAAAAATATTCAATAAAATTCTCACAAGCCAAATCCAAGAAGGCATCAAAATGATCATCCATCATGACCTAGTAGGCTTCATCCTAGGGTTGCAGAGATGCTTTAATGTATGGAAATCATTAACATAATGCACTTTATAAACAAACCAAAAGGAAAAAAGAAACACATAATCATCCATTATATACTAAGAAAGCATTTGACAATATTCAATACCCCTTCCTGATAAAAGTCCTGGAAAGATCAAAAATTCAAGGCCTTTATCTAAAAATATTAAAACCAATATTCAGCAAACCAGTAGCCAACTTTAAACTAAATGGAGAGAAACTTGAAACAATCCCACTAAAAGTAGGAACTAGAAAAGGCTGTCCATTTTCTCCCTACTTATTCAGTTTAGTACTCAAAGTCCTACACAGAGCAATCAGAAAAAAAAAAGGAGATCAAAGGGATACAAATTAGAAAGGAAGAAATCAAAATATCATAATTTGCAGATGGTAGGATAGTGTACTTAAGTGACTCCAAAAATACCACCAGAGAACTACTCAGCCTGATAAACAACTTTAGCAATGTGGCTGGGTAAAAAATTAACTCAAGGAAATCAGTAGCCTTCCTCTACTCAAAGTATAAACAGGCCGAGAAAGAAATTAGGGAAATCACTTTCTTCACAATAGTACCAGATATCATAAAATACCTCAGTGTGACTCTAACCAAGCAAGTGAAAGATCTGTACGACAAGAACTTCAAGTCTCTGAAGAAAGAAACTGAAGCAGATCTCAGAAGATGGAAAAAAGCTTCCATGCTCGTGGATTGGAAGAATTAATATTGTAAAAATGGCCATTTTGCTAAAAGCAATCTACAGATTCAATGTAATCCCCATCAAAACTCCAACTCAATTCTTCATAGAGATAGAAAAAACAATTTGCAAATTCATTTGGAATAGCAAAAAACCCAGAATAGTAAAAACTATCCTCAACAATAAAAGAAGGTCTGGGGGAATAACCGTCCTTGACCTCAAGCAGTATTACAGAGCAAGAGTGATAAAAATTGTATGGTGCTGGTACAGAGACTGTCAGGTAGAGCAGTGGACTAGAAATGAAGACCCAGAAATGAACCCATACACTTATAGTCACTTGAAGTTTGACAAAGGAGCTATTACCATCCAATGGAAAAAAAGATAGCATTTTCAACAAATGATGCTAGTTCATTTGGCTGTCACGGTGTAGAAGAATGTAAATCGATCCATTCTAATAGTTCTGCACAAAGCTTAAGTCCAAGTGAATCAAGAACCTCTACATCAAACCAGATACACTCAAACTAATTGAAGAAGAAGTGGTGAAGAGTCTCAATCACATGGGCACAGGAGAAAATTTCCTGAACAAAACACCAGTGCCTTATGCTCTAAAATCAAGAATAGATAAATGGGATCTCTTAAAACTCCAATGCATATGTAAGGCAAAGAACACTGTCATTAGGACAAAAGGGCAACCAACAACTTGGGAAAAGATCTTTACCAATCCTACTTCTGATAGAGGGCTTATATCCAAAATTTACAATGAACTCAGTAATTTAGACTCCAGAGAGCCAGATAACCCTATTAAAAATGGGATACCCCATCAAAACAACAATGCCAACCAACCAGAGCTCCCAGAGACTAATCCACTACCCAAATTTTATTCATGGACTGACCCGTGGCTCCAGCTGCATATGTAGTAGAAGAGGTCCCTGTCGGGCACCAATGAATGGAGAAGCCCTTGGTCCTACCAAGACTGGACCTCCGCCCCCCCCCGGGTATAGAGGAATGTCTGATGTGGCAAGAACAGGGGATTTTTTGGCACGGGTACACCCTTATAAAAAAAGGGGAAGGTGATAGGATAGAGGATTTATGTCCAGGAAAATGTGAAAGGCAATAACATTTGAAATGAAAATCTTAAAAAATCCAATAAAAAAGAAAAAAGAAAAAATAGCATTCAAATAGGTTTAAGGTATATCTCAGCCTAGAATAATTGACTAGCATGCATGAAACCCTAGGTTCTTGTCCCTGGATGATAAACACACACACACACACAGAGTGGTGTGGGTGCAGGTACATATATGACAATATCGCCAAAGCAATGCTTATTATAACAAATTATTCAGTTCCAACTGTGAGGTACATGACTAATACTAATACAAGGTGTTCTGTGCTCTCCAGTAGAGGGAAGTAAGGACTTATTTTACAGTGCAGAGTGTTTAAGAGGCACAAGGCTCGTTGTTTTCTTTCTGATCATGACAAATATTAAACCACAGACCTCTAAGAAAACAAAAGTGTTTAGTAATCGTGTTCTTTTCTTTCTTTTAATCAACATAAGTAGCCCTAACTGCTTACAAACCTCAGACTGTTGACATACTGTATATATATATATATATATGACTGCTTAAAAATTTTCTCAGATCTGGGGATTCTGTTTTGGTCTGTAATCCTGGCTCTCAGAGACCGATACAGGAGAATAGTCATGAAATCAAGGCTAGCCTGAGCTATAGAGTAAAAACATGTGTCAAAGTGACAAAGAAAGGAAGAAAAGGAGGAGTTAGGAAAAGAAAAGAAAAGAAAAGAGAAAAAGAGTAAGAAAATAGAAATTGAGAGGAGAAACAACAGTAAGAATTATTTAAGAATACTGATTTTATTCTAAAAAAGAGAGGGCTAAAGTTCCTTGATCAGAAAATCTCAGTCAATTTCAAAATTTCCCAAGCTCATTTATCACTTAAATCTATGGTGAATAACACATAGCAGTAAAATTTGAAGACACAGATATTTCAGAAGTATTCTAGAATAGTGTATCCCTCTCTGGAATAAATAAAAGCATTATGAATCTATTGATCCAGCAGATCAGGAGAATGTAAGAACATGATGTATGAATCTAGCTGCTGCTTGAGTCACAGTATCTTTAGCTGCCTTCTTTTCTCTCAGATACCCACAAGCATACTACTAAAACATTGCATGTGAGTTCCTAGGTAACTGACATCCAGATGCTGAGATCTCTCCTCTGCAGAAGTGAGTTTATGTGTAAAGTGGGTATTGGTGACCACACATTGTGATTCTACCTTGGAACTGGAGATCCTGTCTGCATGCAGGTTTGGGCTGTGAAATCTCTTTCTTCCTAAGAGAGTTAGGAGAGACCTCCATGTCACTATATAGGTCTCAGTTATTCTTCAGAGTCTTTCCATTGCTGATGTCTATTTGTCTATCTGTCCACATTAATAACCTCTAATTGTGACAAAGATTCATCCCACTATTCCTCTTGAAGCCCCATTCCTCAAGGGGTGCACTTGTTTCCACTGATGAGAACAACAATATGAGGCCACAAAAGGAAGAAAAAAAAATATATAATGTGCCTGTTCTACTTTGGGGAAGCTAGAAGAGAAAAACAGTAAGGTACTGATGAAAGTAAACCCTAGAGAGATGAATGTTAGAAGAGGAAATGGGTTGGCGAATTTCTACTAATATGATTTACATCATTGTTTTTTGTTTGTACGTTTTTGAGACAGGATCTTTAGCTATCCTCAAATTGTCTGTGTTACTGGTCATGACTTAGAACTTCTGATCCTCTAATTTCTACCTCCATTTTATGTGCTAGAATTATAGTCATAGTAACATATTTCATTTATTCATTGCTGGGAAATGGATCCTACCCTGTCTGCATGTTATGAGCCTTTTACCAACTGAACTACATCCCCAGGTCTGAAACTATTTAAAACACATTAAATAGAAATCACATAGCAGCAATCAGTTTATATGGGAGCCTGGAGCTTTCATTTAGCAAGCAGACCATTATAGGGTCCTCAGTACTCTTACTTCACATATGAGGCAACCACAATAATTTACTCTGATTCACAAATTCTTTCCAATCCCATCCCTTCACAGTAAAATGGTTCAAAATTAAAAGCAACTTCTAAAGTCCTCCATGGGTGACTAGTATTGCCTGAGAAAAACGGTGTGTGTGTGTGTGTGTGTGTGTGTGTGTGTGTGTGTGTGTGTGTGTGTGTGTGTGTATGTGTCTGTGTGTGTGGTGATATGTGTGAGCTATATTGTAATCTGGTTTTGTGTGGGTGGTATAATGTGTGTATATGCGTGTGTATGGTCTGTGTGGAATTTCTGGTGTGTGTGAGTGAGTGTGGGGTAGTATGGTCTATTATTTATCCAGTGTCTGGTGTGTATGTGTTTCATAATATGTGGTGTATAGTATTGTGTGTTTGTGTGTGTATGTGTGTGCATGTGTGTATGTTTGTGTATTCTGTGCCAAAAAAAAGATTCAAGAACTCTCTAATACATTCATATAAAATAATCAAAATCTTCATTTAAACAAAATTGTCACAGCACAGGTATATGATCTGAAATTCTAAATATCCACATCTTAATAATATGTATTTAAGTGAGGAAGAAGACTTAAAACTTCAAGTGATAATCTTAAGGATTATTACTTATAAACTGTTTCATTAGAAAGAGAGCCATGAATATTCTTCCTCTTATGGATAGTAAGAGCTGTATGATCACCTTGTTTCTAATTGCACAGGGAAACTTAAATTCTTCCCCTAATTGTCAAGATCTAAGCCACATATGGACAGTTTAATCTTTGCCCAGCAGCTCCTGAATTTCCTATTGCCAGTGTTTGTGAAAGCCCAGATGAATTAATCTTTCCATTTAAATCTTTCTTGTCACAATCACATCACATCTGACACACAGTGATCCTTCCTAAGCCTTAATTACATAAAATGACTTGGCTGTCTAAGTTAATGGCCACTGGCATCTGCTTAGTGTAGTTTCCAGGTAATTTCAGAAGGGATTAATGCTCTTTCTTGCTTTTCATTTTCCTTGTGTGAAATTAAACAGAGGTTTGAGGGGCAATGGAAGAGAAGGAACATAATCCATTTGCTAAATCCCCTTCACTGATGAGATAGCAATACTGAGAGCTTAAGGGAGACTTTAACAACCTAGTCCTCAATTCCTGGACTGGAATTCTGGGTCTTGATTTACACAACAGCTGCAGTAGTGGTACTGTTTTTACTTTACTTTACTTTTATGCTTTAAGAAATGATTTTGTCACCAATGGAACACATTACACTTATATTGCTTGGGTTTTGATCACAGCCTTCCTGGATTTTCCCTCTCATTTTGGACAAACATTGTATGCTAGTATACATTTATATATTTACCTGCTGTATACCTTCTTCCTGCATGTAGTCAGACTTGAATATATTCAATGGTGCTGTTATATGTTGGAAGAAAAATATTTTACACCTGTTCAGTACCTAGTAAATTTTATGTGGTTCCAAGGAGATTCAAGTATTTTAAATTAATGCCCAAAATTTACATAAAAATTACTCCTCCATTTACAATGGTTTAGCAGGTTGAGTGCAAGAATATACCTTGTTGAATACAACACTGAATTAAAATTTCCTTCTTTAATATAAGAGGAAGGCTTAGGATTCTCAAGAAGTAAGCAAAACTCACATGTCTCTAAAGTTCCAGAAAACTCCAATATTTACAAGGCCCCTCTCAGATGTTATACCAAAATAATCATTTGGAGAGAGAAGACTTTGAAATCAGCTGAGCTGTCTGGGGGATAAAGCTGGACTTTTCAGTGCTTCACTGCTAATGAATCATCCATGTTGCTGTATGTAGCTTCTTAGTCACAGTTCTGAAAGTTACCTGAATACACTCAATGGTTAATTGCATTAGACTTGAGTGGAGTCCTTGATTGGGATGTCATAAGTGCAAAGTCTGGAATTAACAGATTTTTTACATATAATTCCAGAAAATGCCAGTGACCAGTAACCACTGAGCGCCTCTATGACTACAGAACAGAATTTCATTGAAAGGAGACTTTTCCAACTTGGACTTCGTCTTTCTTGAAAATAAAATAACAATCCCTAACACTCATGTGGAAAGCTGGATGGCATAACACAGAAGGAATTTGTTAATTACTGCAACTGTAGCACAAATAACTAAGTAGGTCATGTTAAGAAAACCTAAACAAATCTCAGACATCAAGATAAAAACACTATGTCCTTTCCCTGGCATCCAGGGCTCCTTTTTATTTTATTTTATTTTTATTTTATTTTATTCCATCTTTATTAACCTAAGTATTACTTATTGACATTTTGATTGTTATTCCCCTTCCCAGTTTCCCGGCCAATATTCCCCTAACCCCTCCCCTCCCCTTCTGTATGGCTGTTCCCTTCCCCATCCTCCCCTCATTACCACCCTCCCCCACTAACAATCACGTTCACTGGGGGTTCAGTCTTGGCAGGACCAAGGGCTTCCCCTTCCACTGGTGCTCTTACTAGGCTATTCATTGCTACCCAGGTTGGAGCCCAGGGTCAATCCATGTATAGTCTTTGGATAGTGGCTTAGTCCTAGAAGCTCTGGTTGGTTGGCATTGTTGTTACTATGGGGTCTCGAGCCCCTTCAAGCTCTTCCAGTCCTTTCTCTGATTCCTTCAACAGGAGTCCCGTTCTCAGTTCAGTGGTTTGCTGCTGGCATTCCTATGTATTTGCTGTATTCTGCCTGTGTCTCTCAGGAGAGATCTATAACCGGTTCCTATCAGCCTGCACTTCTTTGCCTCATCCATCTCATCTAATTGGGTGGCTGTAGGTGTATGGGCCACATTTTGGGCAGGCTCTGAATGGGTGTTCCTCCTGCCTCTGTTTTAATCTTTGCCTCCCTAGTCCCTGCAAAGGGTATTCTTGTTCCCCTTTTAAAGAAGGAGTGAAGCAATCACATTTTGGTCATCCTTCTTGAGTTTCATGTGTTCTGTGCATCTAGGGTAATTCAAGCATTTGGGCTAGTAGCCACTTATCAATGAGTGCATACCATGTGTGTTTTCCTGTGATTGGGTTACCTCACTCAGGATGATATTTTCCAATTCCTTCCATTTGCCTATGAATTTCATGAAATCATTGTTTTTGATAGCTGTGTAATATTCCATTGTGTAGATGTAACACATTTTCTGTATCCAATCCTCTGTTGAAGGGCATCGGGGTTCTTTCTAGCTTCTGGCTATTATAAATAAGGCTGCTATGAACATAGTGGAGCACGTGTCTTTGTTATATGTTGGGGCATCTTGTGGGTATATGCCCAAGAGAGGTATAGCTGGGTCCTCAGGTATTTCAATGTCCAATTTTCTGAGGAACCTCCACACTGATTTCCAGAATTGTTGTACCAGTCTGCAATCCCACCAACAATGGAGGAGTGTTCCTCTTTCTCCACATCCTCACCAGCATTTGCTGTCACTGAGTTTTTGAACTTAGCCATTCTCACTGGTGTGAGGTGAAATCTCAGGGTTGTTTTGATTTGCATTTCCCTTATGACTAAAGATGTTGAACATTTCTTTAGGTGTTTCTCAACCATACTCTGCTGTGAATTCTTTGTTTAGCTCTGAACCTCATTTTTAATAGGGTTATTTGTCTCCCTGCGGTCTAACTTCCTGAGTTCTTTGTATATTTTGGATATTAGCCCTCTATCATTTGTAGGATTGATAAAGATCTGTTCCCAATCTGTTCGTTGCCATTCTGTCCTAACAATAGTGCCTTACAGAAGCTTTGCAGTTTTATGAGATCCCATTTGTTGATTCTTGATCTTAGAGCATAAGCCATTGGTGTTTTGTTCAGGAAATTTTCTCCAGTGCCCATGTGTTCGAGATGCTTCCCCACTTTTTCTTCTATTAGTTTGAGTGCATCTGGTTTGATGTGGAGGTCCTTGATCCACTTGGACTTAAGCTTTGTACAGGGTGATAAGCATGGATCGATCTGCATTCTTTTACATGCTGACCTCCAGTTAAACCAGCACCGTTTGCTGAAAATGCTATCTTTTTTCCATTGGATGATTTTGGCACCTTTGTTAAAAATCAAGTGACCATACGTGTGTGTATTCATTCTGGGTCTTCAATTCTATTCCACTGTTCTGTCTGTCTCTCTCTGTACCAATACCATGCAGTTTTTATCACTATTGCTCTGTAATACTGCTTGAGTTCAGGTATAGCGATCCCCTCAGAAGTTCTTTTTTTGTTGAGGATAGTTTTAGCTATCCTGGGTTTTTTGTTATTTCAGATTAATTTGTAAATTTTTCTGTCTAACTCTCTGATGAATTGGATGGGTATTTTCATGGGGATTGCACTGAATCTGTAGATCTCTTTTGGTAAAATGGCCATTTTTACTATATGTATCCTGCCAATCCATGAGCATGGGAGATCTTTCCATCTTCTGAGGTCTTCTTCAGTATCTTTCTTCAGAGGCTTGACGTTCTTATCATACAGATTTCACTTGCTTGGTTAAAGTCATACTGAGGTATTTTATATTATTTGGGACTATTATGAAGGTTGTTGTTTCCCTTATAACATGCCTCCTTCCTTATTATTCAGTTGTCCGGACCAAATCAGCTGTCCTTGCAAACCATAAGGTTTTTCTTTTCTATTTTTTTTTTTTGAGGACAGATTAAATATCTGATACCAGTAAACTACATGCTAGCTAATAAAGTCTGCCTTGTAGAGTTTTGACATCAATTAAGATAATGATGATAGGTAGTTACAAGTGTTAGTCTGACTTGGTTAAAGGACACTAAGATAGCTGGTAAAATATTGTCTCTAGTTCTGTCTGCAAGGATGTCTCTGAGAGAGACTGGTGTTTTAATTACTGGACTTAGTGGGGCAGAATAATACTCATCCCTGTAAGAAGATGCCATGAAATCCCTGGAAAAATAAGACAAAATAAGAGCAGAGTAGAAGTGTACTTGCTCTGTCACCTATAGCCGAGATATCTGTTCTCTCTTCTTTTTAGTTAACAGGAATCTAGGCTCAAACACCTTGGAGCTTGGAGAGTTACAGAGGCAGTTGCCCATTCTCAAGTTATCTGTGATTGGTGAATAAAAAGACAGAGTTCTTGGGTTCTCAGTCTTGGAGTTAGAGGAGACCACTAGGGAGAGAGAAGGGTAAAAGAAGAGGAAGCCAGCGTCAGGCCATAAGGGCTAGCCAGTTGGAGTTATGAGCAGCCTAAATGGATCATAGCAAGTTATAATCCAAGGGTTCTTGATGTGAAAATAGATTCTAATAACAAAGTGGGTAGACACCTGCCTAGGTCAAGTGCTGATTAGAGTTTATTATAAGAATAAAAGTGTGTTTTTTCTCTGGGAACTGAATAATCAATGGTGGGTAGAAACCTGAATTTGAGATTAAATAATTATTACAAGAAGATACAAGCTAATTATTAAAGTGTTTATTTTATTATTATTTAAATTTTGTTTATTTCATTATTATTTAAATTTTATGTGTATGTGTCTATATGTGTCTATTCACATGTGTGTGACATGCCTGTGTAGGACAAAAGATGGCACACATCCACTAAAGCTGAAGTTATAGGTGTTTGTGATCCACAGGTTATGACTGCTGGCATCTTCAGGAAGAGTAAATAAGTAGACTTAACCATCTTTTCATCACCTCTATCATGCTTTTATGTCTTCTGAAGCAAGTTTCTCATCAAAATAGTAGTCCTCTGGTTTCGTTAGACTATATGACCAATAAGGCCCAGGAATCCTCCTGGTTCCATTTACACTTCATGAAGCTTGGGTTACTGTAAATGCTACCTGTCCAGGATTTTTATATGGATAATGGACTCAGATCATCATGCTGTGAAGCAGGCGCTTAGCCAAATGAGTCATCTCCTCAAATCATCAACTTTTTATAAATAGCATTCCTATTTGTTTTGAGCAATCATGTGTGAAGGTTCTAGTGCAATGCCTAACACATAAGAGGTGCTCTTGAATAATCACAGAGGCACTGACTATTCATTACTTGTCATAAACTATTGGCTTGTACCTCTGGTTGCATTTTGAAAACTTGCAGAAATATTTTGTATATGCACTTGCTCAATAGTGTCACAAAACGTCAGTGCTATGATTAGGGCAATGTCACTGGCAGAAGTGGCCAGGTGATTCAGACATACACTCATGTGGCATGCACACACACACACACACACACAAACACACACACAAACACACAAACACACACACATGGGTGGGAGGGAGGGAGGAAAGAAGGGAGGGAGGGAGGGAGAGAGAGAGACAGAGAGAGAAAGAGAGAGAGAGAGAGGACTTCTGTTTTTCCTAGAGCTCTTGTTTGCTCTTCTCTAAGGAAAGATGAGGCACTGTGAACAGAAAGTCTTGACAGTACATTGTACACTGGTCTAGAAGAGTAGTTCTAGTCTCTGTATCCAGATTTCATGACTTAGCTTCTGTTCAGTCTTCTCTATTTAGAGGCTAACAAAGAGAAACTAGGAGTCAAACTCCTCTTTCACATGCACTAGTTGGAGGTGGAGAACTCTGATTCTTCACCAAGCCAGAAAAGGGCAAGTATATTTAATCATTACAGAAGTACTGTCTAGTAGAGAGGTAAGTGCCCTAAAATTAGACTCTCAGTCTCCCCAGAAATGAATACAGAGTTCTCAGACACTGTTGATCTGGTATCTCAGAATTTGAGAAAAAATGAGACTAATTGTCTTGTGAAGCACATTTAGAACGGTATTAAAATGTCTCAGCATGTGTTTATTTCCTGAAATCAAAATGGGACCTCCCTGCCTGACTCTCAAGTTTCAGTCCTGCAGTGGGAAGCTCTTTTCAAGATGGCTTTCCAGTCTGGTTCTCCAGGTGATATTGCAAGACAGGTATCATCCAGAGATGCAAAGATATAAATCTGAGCTTAACAAGTGGTCTGTTGATGCCCATGGAATACCACAGTTTCACAGATGGCGTGTGAGTTCTGGGTGGTTAGTTTCTCAGTCATTTTGTGTGATGCTCCATTTCCCTTGCAGCTTTCTTAACGAATCAAGCTACGGTTATAACAGTAGTGAGCATTCTAAATTTTGAATTCATTTCAGTTGTGTTTAGGCCCAAGTATGTTCCTTTTCCTACTGTATGTTGTTGGGAAAGTTCAGCAACTCTTTGATGTTCAGCAACTCTATTTATTGGGAAAATGTTATTATTCATATCTTACTATAGTTTTGTTATGGAATAATAAGATAATCTGCCTAAAACAATACAATTTGGAACTATGGTTTATCAAATACCAATATTAGAGTAAAAATTACATCAGTAATTTCTCTACTGTGCTATGATGAGATATTTTTCCCCTTTCAGTGTAGTACAATCTGTTGGCATCTCAAGGGCTCAATCCAGAAAGTTCTGCTTCACACCTACAGATGTTCAAGATTTTGGTATAAAAATAATGGAAAAGTGATTCTCTCTACCATCTAATATGTTGTAAATTCTAAATAAATAACTGCTGTACAGTATTGTTTGGGAACAGTTGAAAGAAACACTCATGTTCAGTGCATAAGCAATTCTTTACCTGTTTCCTCCAAATAAATAGGGAGAAAAATCTGTATTCTTAGATGAACTTTCAAAAAAATTATGACTCTGATTTTTGATTATAGATACCATTATGACAACAATCTTGTAACATATATCATGAAATAAACTACAATAGTAAAAACAAATCTATAAATCAGAATTGATGGAGACTCAAAAATCATAATGTATAAATGAATTAAATCCATTGAAGGGCAACATAACAATAGCAATAGTCAATAATTGACTACAATGCATTTTAGAATGCAAATGTACATCAATATAGAAAAATACAAGATAGTTATCCTGATAAACATATGTGACATACAGTTGAAAAGCACAAATGGGAAAAGACCAATGGATATAGTATATTTCCCTATAAAATTATACATACACACACACACACACACACACACACACACACACTTGTGTATATGGTGTGTTTATATGTGAGCACAGGAGAGCTCGTTTGTGTTTGTGTGTGTGTGTGTGTGTGTGTGTGTGTGTGTGTGTATGAATGTTTGCAGATGTACATATACTCATTTATGTGTAAAGAGGCCCAGAGTTGCTATCTGTGTTACCCTAGATAGCTTTAACCATCAATCTGACATAGTCAGGAGTCACCAAAGAAAGGCTCCTTGAGTAATTGACTAGCTTGTGCCTAAGGGCATGTCTAAGTGGGTATTTTTGTTAATGTAAGTAGGAAGAGTAGCACACTCCCAGACAGGGTTACTCTATTAAAAAGTTTGTTAAGGAAGTAAACATCAGGGATCATTCTACAACTCCATGGTTTCTGCTATACATTCTTGGCAGTGAGTGAGATATTTGGTTAGAGGTAATGCAATAGCAAGCAGCCTATCTTCAGATTCTGTTTTGAATTCCTGTCCAGGATGATGAATTGGAATCTGGAAGCTTGAATAAACACTTCCTCCACTAAGTTGTTTTTGGTCAGAGTGTTTTTAATCAAAGGAACAAAGGGGGAAACTTTAAAGGTACTTTTCGGTTGCTCTTCACTTGATATGTTGCAGCAAGTTCTCTTGTAGGTGAGGAACTTACTATTTGACTAGTCTGGCTGGTTACCTTGCTCTAGGCATGGCTTGTCTCTGTCTCCTGAATGTGCAACTGCAGGCAACTACCACACCCTCCTGGAATTTACATGAAAATTAAGGTTCTGAACCTCTGCCCTTATGCTTATGAGACTAGTACTTTTTCCCCCTGAACCATATTCCTAGCCAGGGCACTCAAGTATTTTTCATCAAGAAAAAGCTTATAATAGTAATCAGATTTAAAAATTGTATAGGTTAAATTGTTCACAAAAAGAGATAATTTAGTTCTCTATATTAATCTCTATACATCACAAAAATCAATATAGCTAAATATCTAACATTATATTGGTTGAGTTTACTTTGCATAACAGACTAGTCAAGTGTAAGTACTCTAGTTTTACCAGATGGAGTACTGACCCTTCATATTTTCTATGTTTTATGATTATATTTTTGTGTTCTTATTTAAATTAAGTATATTCAATATATGCTTTAAATAGTAATATTAGTCTAACAGTAAAATTAAATGTATTGAAGTATTTTAATGAACAGTTTATTAATTTATCACAAAGCATGTTTTGGTAGCTATTTATTCTGACATATAAAATGTACATAATAAAACAAATATTTAAAAAATAACATCCTCTAATACTTCTTACTATAACCAAAAAGGAAATTTATAGTGTTGGCGATGGTTCTATGGATGGAGTACTTCTATACAAACAATGAGAGCCTGAGTTTGATCCCACAGAACCCATATTAAAAATCAAACAGCCATAGTTGTACATGCTTGTAGTCCCAGCTCTGGAGGACAGTCAGGCAGCCTAATCTTCAAGCTCCAAAGTAATGAGACACCATTCCTCATAAGGGTGTATGACACATAAAAATATCATTCAAGGTTGTTCTCAATCCCTTCCACAACCTACAGTTGCATACATGCAGGCATGTTTATACACTCACATGTTGTCTGTACACAAAGAAGTTCATATACACAAAGAATTTCACAGGATGACTATTAGCTCCTATGAGAGAGCATGCTCCTAATATTCATGAAGCTTTGGATTCCAAAGTTGGTACCTCAAACAATAACAACAGCAGCAGCAGCAGCAACAATAACAACAATAATAACAACAAAAACAATAACAACAACAAAAACTACACAAGGAATTCCTTAGAGGTTTATATTATTGGGGGAACACATTGACTATTTACTACATGATGGGAAGCATTTTGCTATAGACTTAACCTCTCAGATTTATTTCTGGACTGTGACATTGGAAGAGACCCTGTATAGACAGAACAAGAAATTTTCTCCTTAGCACACACCTTGTCCACATCTAATACTTGGATTTCAGAAAGAGTCACTATACTTACCCATTCTCCAATTCAGTTGAGCTGAGCTGGTACTTCCAGTGATATCTGAGGAACTGGAGTAAGCAACTGGTGAGAGGAAGGAGGCCAATGGGTCATCACAGTTGTCTGAAAAGATGGCAAGAGCAATAAAGTTCAGATTACATGCGGAAGAAAATTTTTACAAAGTGGGAACTTAAAATGTAAACACTCTCTTTTATCAAGTATCTTGCCTGGAAAAGGTTGGGAACTATGTTTTCAGTGTGTGTTTTTGGAATTATTTCTCATAACCCTATAACGTGCTATGACTTCCTTTCATTCACGGGGAAATTAAGGTTGCAGGGGTTAAAGCTCACAGCACCAGTAAATAGCATAAGCAAAACTCTCAGGAAGATTTTTTGGGTTAAAAGACCAGCTACCTATCCTTTTCTTTAGTTGAGTATTTGAGCAAAGCCTCACAGCGTGTCTGTGTTTAGTCTATGAGAAGGGAGACTCTTACAGAGCATCATTTATTGTCATATCTTCATCTTTCAATTAGTGTGTCTATTAAAATATGATACTTTTGAATATTGTATTCCAACTTGTGTGTGATTAAGTAGGAAATGTGCTACTTACACATGTGCTCATTATGTTAAAGGAAATAAAAGAAAACAGTCTCATAGATTGTACTATCTTGAGCTGGATAGGAACTTCAATAGCTAACTTTCTAGCCTTCCCTAGTGAAGTACATTCTAAGACTTATTTGATAATACTTAACAAGATAAGACCATGGACAAAAGCATGTCTTGACAACAGGGTTATAGCCCTCCAAATTCACACTTATCCTTGGCAATAGGATTTCAGATGGAGGGACATGCTGGCCAGACTTAGCACATATAACATACATAACTGGTTTGAACATTTCTGCTCATCAAAACTATCATTAAGATTTAATTGCCATGAAACCAATTTAAGAGGCAGATCTTTGAACTCTCATTGTGGGTTAAGTGTTTCAGAAGTTCAGTTTCTCATTCTTTTTCCTTTGTTCACATAATGTCTCATCATGTTGGCCTTGTTACATACTGTCACCTTGATATCAGACTTCTCATCCTCCAGAAATGTCAGACAACAGCCTTTAACTATAAGTTACTCTGTCTCAGATATTGTCATAATAGCACAAAACAGGTTAGGGAATGGAGTAATCAATGAGTTGTAGTGATTCCATGAGGTAGTCTGTGGGGTTCTTTCGATGGCGATGGTGGGGGAGTTATATTTAACAATAAATCTACTGCATACTAGAACTTAAGTAAAGCTGTGTGGAAAGAGTGGGATAGTGAATGATAAAGGAATTATGGACCAGTCAAACAATTAGCAACCCCACCAAGCTAACGTTCTTTTTCAGTTTTTATTTTGTACACGATTAATTTTCTGGGACATTGAAAAATGACTGAATAACATCTAAACAGATCTTATTCAGAGCATATTTGAAATGTACCACTCAAGGTAAATTTTCTGTTTTACAGACACTTTGGGGGAACTTATCTGACATTTGAAAAGAACATTTAAATAAGATCTTTATTTTTTATCCAGTCAATTCCTCCAAAGCTGTGTTATAGGTAACTTTAGGAAAAATAATTAAAAATGTGAGGCTTAAATTCTTGTTTGGGAAGTGTGCTTAAAAATCATCTAGTGCCGGGGTTGGGGATTTAGCTCAGTGGTAGAGTGCTTGCCTAGAAAGCACAAGGCCCTGGGTTTGGTCCCCAGCTTCGGAAAAAAAAAAAAATCATCTGGTAAACTAGGTTTCAGGTTTCTCCCAGGCTAGGGACCATAGTAATCAATGAGTTGTAGTGATTCCATGACATAGGCTATGTTTTTCTGTTTTTTGTTTGTTTGTTTGTTTGTTTTAGGGTGTGGGGGTCTTTAATGATGAATCTACTGCATAATAGAACTCAAGCAAACCTTTGTGGAAAGAGTGGGATGGTGAATGATGAAAGAATTATGGACTAGTCAATCAAACAATTAGCAACCCCACCAAGCTAACAGTCTAATGCAAACATCTAAAAATGTTTGACAAGGATGAAATAGAGGCATATGTCAGCTAGCGCAGGAAATCATAAGAATCACATTAATGGCACTTGGGGTCTCTGAGGATGGGACATGACAACAGGAAAACATGGATCATGTGGCTGCTTTACTCCTACCACAGGATAGTGGTAGGGAGTTTCATGTGCATCACACAACATGTGTTTAATCCCTACCTCTATCTAATCTAATCTATCTATCTATCTATCTATCTATCTATCTATCTATCTATCTATCTATCTATCTATATGTTTTTCTTTCTCATACACACAAATTTGATACAAAGCAGACCTTGCATTTCCTTATTAATCTTTTGACATTGAGAAACATCAGAACAACAGATCCAGCTGTAGATACAGCAGCTTAATTTGCTAAGTGCATGCTCTGTGACTATAAGGCCATGAGTTCAACCACTCAGGTAGAGCCCTGGGTACTATGTTCCATTCTTTAAATCACAGCACTGGGAAGAGAGAGACAGTGAATCTCAATAACTGAATAACTGAATAACAAATTTTGTGTGAACCAGCCCAGCACAATGAAGATTCTAATTTGAAAACCAAGGTGGACAATGTCTTGAGGAACGATGCTCAAGATTGACCTCTGACCTCCACTAACAGAGACAGATACCAGAATGAATATGTTGTTGCAAATCTGTACACATCCACAGTAGATCATAAATATACATGAAAACAAATGCACACACACACACACACACACAAACTCATACACAGACAATGTATTTTCTGTCTCTGATATTATTTCCATATGACCTTTATAAGTATTGTGCACCTGGCTCTGACCATCCTTGAAGCCTATGTTATCAGCTTTTTTAGTCTCATTACCCCTTCATCTTTCCACATATTGGTATTTTGTATTCTTTTTTTTTATAGCAAAACAGTATTCTATTTTTTTCATCTTTATTAACTTGGATATTTCTTATTTACATTTCGATTGTTATTCCCTTTCCTGGTTTCCGGACCAATATCCCCCTAACCCCACCCCTCCCCTTTTCTATGGGTGTTCCCCTCCTCCACAGAACTGAATATACTTCCTTAACAAAATCTGAAGTCAGGTTAAGTCACCTGCTACTCAGAAACAAATCTGTTGTTAATTTTTTTCCTGTACTTCTTAAAATGCCTACAATGTAAAAATGTTGGTGTGACCTAATTGTTTTGCTTTGCCCATCCTTAGATGGGCACTGCGGATAGATCTGAGCAAAACAGAGCAATACACCATAGGTTTTTCACAGATCACTCACAGATATAGGTGTATTAATAGATATACTGCAGGACAAGCTTCAATAAGAGTCTAGCACTGCACAAAATACTCCCATATTTGTCCAGCCTTCTGTGCTTCTCTCACAACAGCTTTAGGAGGGCCTGATCTCCATGAATAAATTGCCCTCACAGCAATAACAGCCAAGTTTCTGACTGGCTATTTCCACCTACGACATTTCTGAGAACACTGTTTCCACATTATTTATCAGCAAATCTGTGAACAATGGCCCCTGTGAAGGGGCAGATGCAGAGGAAAACTTTAAGTGTCTTGTCTTCACAGACCTGGTGTGCTTTAAGAATGGGTTTTGAAGAACCCAATAGAATTAAGATTTCATGTCCCAAAACAATGATAAACATGGGGAAACTTCAAATCATAAAGATGAGAGGTCATCTTGCTTTCCACCTTGAGTAAGAAGATGGTTCACACTGGTATCTCCATGTTTACCCAATAATACTGACAGAGAGAACACCAGGCATGGCAGCTCGGAGTTCCCAATTCCTAGATCTATTGCTTCTTCTGACAGTGTCAGAAGGCAATCTAGGTGAGTAGAGGAAGCTGTGTTTTATGTCTGCCAAATAGAGAGTCATCTGACCCATATCGTACCATAAACTATGTGATAATATAATAAAAAGGAAGAAATGCAGTTAGAATGAGGTCCACATAAGAACAGTCAGTGGCACAGCTTTTAGGGATAGCTGCTGCCTTCTACAAGGAGAACTAACAGTTTTATTCTTAGGATCTTGATACTGTGCTATAGAAACCTTCCAAAGAGCAGACATTGCTGACAGCTTTTCTGTGCTAAGGGCTCAAAGTGAGCTAAGGACACAGGAGAAGTACAGAGAGAGGAAAGTGAAGACAAGTAAGGAAGAGATTACAAGATATACTCAACACAGCTGTGCATCCTGGTAGAGGTGGGCTTGAGTTCACGCCCAACAGGTCTGGAAAGGAAGGAGAAGAAACACTATCTGGTCTGTCACTCCTATGGGCTTCCAGAAATCCTGCTACACTGTCTTTCAAATTTAGGTATCTCTGCTTCCTCAGGTTTCTAGTGTTTTCACCAATGTTGAATCCCCCTCTCTTATTATGTTTCGTGTGTGTGTGTGTGTGTGTGTTTCTGTCTGTCTATCTGTCTTTCTGTCTGTCTCTCTGCCTACCTTTGCCTTAAGAATGTAAAATAGTGAAGAGTACTGATCTGGCGGAAATTTCTCTTTGTGACATGATGTCTATGTAGTCCATAATCTCTGATTTGCAATCCTTTGCCCTCCATGTCCAGAGGACTAGACTTTCTAGTGTGGAAGGAAATTTTCTTTGTCCATATCACAAACAAATTTTTGAGGAGCTTTGATGATTAATCTTAGTTGTAAACTTGGCTAAATCTAGAATCAATAAAAGTAGAACCTCTTGGCACAAGTATCAGACAATCTCTTACTTGGGTTAGTTAAAGCAGGAAAGCTCACCCAGAATGCAGGCAGAAATTTTTGCCTAGATATAAGGTCTGACAGAAGAGCTTTTGCTCCCCCCACCTCCCACCTTTCTATGCATCTTACTGACACTTTCATCTACCTTGTCAAGATTTTGTGTACTCCATTGTTGGTGAAACTATTTATGCCATCCTTCACAGATACCATGATGCAATGTCTTTTGTCATCAAGTGTGGAGTGAAGGACAATGTTTCTTCAACAATCATTTAGGCCGTTGATAAAAGATTTCAGATGCTGATCATCAGTGTACTGTACCATGTGGGGTATGATGAAAAATCGACCTCCTGTACCAGATAGTGGTGCTTTCTGTCTAAAAAGATACCTGTACTAAACTTCTGTTGTGCAAAAAGTGCCATTGTTTCCCACCCAGGTGATGTGTAAATCAATCTACAAATCCCACTTTAATGTAAATGCATTCAACATTCTCTTTCTACAGAGTCTCCTGAACAGTACAGGAAGTAAACATCAGGCTTTTCTCATGTCCAGTTTCAATGCATTGCTCTGAGCTAAAGCATAGAGAGTCTTCAAAACCTGTGAAGCAAATAAAACAATATTCAACAAACTATTTGCAGAATGAGCTTGCAACCTCCCTTCCTGTGGCATTCCTTTCAAATCTCAGCTGCAATTAAAATTCTTAGAATAAATTTTCCTTAGAAAATGGCTGGTCATCTTTGCTGTTTTTTCTCTTTTTAAAGTGAATTTGATTTTTATTTAGGTATGTATGTGTCTGTATGTGGATATGTACATATCTTGGTGGGTGTCGGTGGAAAGCAAAACAGACTACGTGAAACAGGAGTAGCAGTCTGTTGTGAGCTGCCTATCTTGAGTTCCAGGTCCTATTCAAATGTAGCAAGCATATTAAATTGCTGAACCTTTTCTCCAATCCTCTCCTGTTTTCTTTTGTTACTTAAAAACAAAATGCCAGCTATCTTCCATCCCTATATCAATGAAAATTCAAGACTGTATAGTGAGACCAAAATCACATCTGCTTTTATAGATCAGAAGCTGTTGACACATTTGAGACATCTACCAACAACATATGCTAATAATCAAAAATTGGTGGGTCTATGGAACCAGAAATATATTTGAATTCAGCTTATATCTGAAGAAATTTGGGCTAAAAAAGACAAAAAAAAATAATAATCCATCCATGAATGTTACTGAACCAGCCTGGAGCAAGATCAAGGTAGATAACAGTGCACTGGTGACTGCTGGGTGAGTACAACTTCTGTGTGATATGCTGCCATTATTTACATTATTCATAACTATTAATGTGGATTGTGTTTGGAATGAGAAATGTGTTCAGAGAATCATGGTGTTGTTGGTGTCTGGAAAGCTGTTGAACCCTCAGATGTTGGAGCCTCCTAGCAAGGAATTGAGCATTGAAGGTACATCTCGAGGTGTCACACACCATCCCCACTTCCTGGTCATCCCCCTTGACATGGTTACCATTGTATTATGTTACAATGATAAGGAAAGTAACTAAGAAAGTAAATATGTCTTATGGCTAAAAGAAAGCTGTTTTCTTGATAATGAAAATCCTTGACATGGATCAATGCATTTTCACAGTTTTCTACAAATACATTGCTTTCTGATTTCTCAAATGCAGGAAAAACACAGCATGGACAAACAGGTAAGAACAGAATAATGGTAGAAATTTGTCTTTTGATTTCAGAGTATTTGTATGTACACTATAGAATGTTGACTCTTCACATTGCAGGGGTGGGGATTATTTGTTCTTAACAAGTAAGAACACTGCATTTCAAGGATCTTTCATAACATGGAGCTGCACACAGAGAATACAGTGCAGATGCACATTTAGCACAGTGTTTAGAAGTTACTGTTCAATGTTAAAGATGCTGCTGCTTTAAGTAACATTTATTTTCTGTTGTCAACATATATTTTTGTTATTATTAAAGCATCAGTAGAGTTATAGATGGGAGTAAAGTGAAATTGAGTGTATGATCTTTATTATTACAGTAAATAGTCTGCATATGGGGATTTGGAGCTTAAGATATTCACTTGCATTTATTGGTAAGATAAAATTCCTCTTTAGATTGAATATGTACCTACTTTGTTTAAAAGATATAAAGTATAAATTCTCTTATATGTCTTTATTGGTACTTAGTGGTGATAACTCAGGATATTGCCTTCATTTATTTTTCACACTGTAACCTATAATATCACTTAGAGAGCAATGAGAATAAATAGTGTGGTTTTATTGTTAAATATGTCTCTGTCTCCTTATTCAAACACAAAATCCAAGACTTCAAAGACAAAACAAATGAATTCAAAATGAGTAGACCAAAATACAGCATTTCTTCAATGTACAGCAATATAGCATAGAGAAGCTAATCCTCTTTGTCTACCATTTATCTTCACATTTTAACAATATGCAAATATGTGACTTTGTATTACCCACTGGGCAGTCAGAGTCAAATGGTTTAGTACAAAAAGATAGAGGGCTCAAACACAAACCTGAGATCAGCTAGCAGCAGATCTTCCTACATATTAACAACAGGTGCTGGCATGTGTCTCAGTGGTAAACAGTTGATTAGCCAGAATAAAGCACGCAGGTTATTCCTAACAGCAATACCAAAATTTGCTTCAAATTAAAAATTAAGTTAGAAAAGTTGTGCTATTAAATAATTGCATGTAAGATTGAAAATGACAGGCACTCAAGCTGCAGCTGGCCAATGGTCCAGACGGCACCCAGATCTGAAGGGACACAGTCAAACAGCTCCCTACACCCAAATCCTGTGGGAGGGAGAGCTAGACCTTCAGAGGGACAGACATGCCTGGAAAGCCAGAGGAGATTACTCTCTGCCCACATTTATATCTCTAGAGGAAAATGCCTAGCGAAATCTGGGCCCACTGTGCACAGGGACCCGAGAGAAGGCAGGGCGGGCCATTCTGGTTGCTGCCCTCATGGACAGCTGAAACCCAGCACTGAGGAATGACTTCAGGGCCGAGACTAGAGATATGACCAACTTTTCTGCTCCAAGTGACCTGCCTGGTGGACTCAGGACACATGGTCACAGGAACAGCTGAAGCCCAGTAGACAGGATAGACTACTTTCCTGAAAAGCAGAACACTCTGGTCCCATAACTGACTGAAAAAAAAAAAACATGAAAACAGGTCTACAGCACTCCTGACACACAGGCCTATAGGACAGCCTAACTACTGTCAGAAATAGCAGAACAAGGTAATGCCAGAGACAACCTGATGGCGAGAGGCAAGTGCAGGAACCTAAGCGACAGAAACCAAGTCTACATGGCATCATCGGAGCCCAATTCTCCCACCAAAGCAAACAACGAATACCAAAACAGACCAGAAAAGCTAGATCTAGATTGTAAATCACATTTCATCATGATGATGGAGGACTTCAAGAAAGACATAAAGAACTCCCTTAGAAAAATAGAGGAAAACACAAATAAATAAGTAGAAGCCTATAGAGAGGAATCACAAAAGTCCCTGAAAGAATTATAGGAAAACACAATCAAACAGGTCAAGGAACTAAAAATGGAAATAGAAGCAATAAAGAAAGCACAAAGGGAGGCAGCCATGGATAAAGAAAAACAAATGAAGAGACAAGGAGCTGTAGATATGAGCATCACCAACAGAATACAAGAGATAGAAGAGATAATCTCAAAAGCAGAAGATTCCATGAAATCATTGACACAACTGTCAAAGATATTGTAACACAGAAAAAAAAAACCAAAAAACAAAAAAACAAAAAAACGACTGGCCCAAAATATACAGGAAATCTAGGACACAATGAGATGATCAAATCTAAGGATAATAGGTATAGAAGAGAGGGAAGACTCCCAGGTCAAAGGACCAGTAAATATCTTCAACAAAATCATAGAAGAAAACTTCCCTAAACTGAAGAAAGAGATGTCCATAAACATACAAGAAGCCTACAGAACTCCAAATAGATTGGACCATAAAAGAAAGTCCTCCCTTCACATAAGAGTCAAAACACCAAATGCAAAATACAAAGAAAAAATATTAAAAGCAGTAAGGGAAAAGGGTCAAGTAACAGAATGGCAGACCTATCAGAATTACACCAGACTTTTCGCCAGAAACAATGAAAGCCAGAAGATCCTGGACTGATGTCATACAGACCCTAAGAGAACACAAATGCCAGCCCAGGTTACTGTGTTCAGCAAAACTCCCAATTAACATAGATGGAGAAACCAAGATATTCCATGACAAAACCAAATTTACACAATATCTTTCTACAAATCCAGTCCTAAACACAGGGAGGCAAGCTACACACTAGAAAAAGCAAGAAACTAATCATTTTGCAAGAAAACAAAGAGAAGAAAAGCACACAACATAATCTTACATCCAAATATGAATATAACAGGAAACAACAATCACTATTCCTTAATATCTCTAACCATCAGTGGACTCAATTCCCCAATAAAAAGACACAGATTAAAAAACTGGATATGCAATGAGGACCCAGCATTTTGCTGTGTACTGGAAACACACCTCAGAGACAAAGGCTGGAAAACAACTTTCCAAGCAAATGGTCTGAAGAAGAAAGCTGGAGTAGCCATTCTAATATCAAATAAAATAGATTTTCAACCAAAAGTTATCAAAAAAGATAAGGAAGGACACTTCATATTCATCAAAGGAAAAATCCACCAATATGAACTCTCAATCCTAAATATCTATGCTCCAAATACAAGGGCACCTACATACACTAAAGAAACCTTACTAAAGCTCAAAGCACACATTGCGCCTCACAATAATAGTAGGAGATTTCAACACCCCACTCTCATCAATGGTCAGATCACAGAAACAGAAATTAAACAGAGACATAGACAGACTAAGAGACGTCTTGAACCAAATGGACTTAACAGATATTTATAGAACATTCCTATTGCTTAAGATTGACTTGTTTGAATAGAATAGGAAGAGTAATAGAAAAATGTACGATATGGAAGTGGAAGGGGACACCATACTAGTGGCTTTATGGTGCAATCAGAGATGGGGCCCAGGAGAGAGGGGAGAGCAATAGACATTAGAGGGATGATCAATTTATGCATGAAAACACCATAAAGAAACCTGTCACTTTGTATGCCAAATAAAAATTAAATTACACTGAATTAAATAAAAAAAATAGAGTGATCTATATAGGGCATCTAATAGCAAGGTACAATCATCAACATGACGTGTCTCCAGAATGGAATACTATTAAGATAGTTAGTTGTGAAAGAAGAAATGAGAGGATTCCACATTACAAAATGAGGAGAAATGGGCATTGTCTTTAACTGTGTAGGCTAACTGTGAGCACACTAGGATCCAGTGAAAGGTTTCAAACTCATGGTTCCACAGACAGTCCTGTATCAAATATCAGTATGTCACAAAAGAAATAAAACAGACAAAATGTAAAAAAAAAAGAAAGAACCTCTAAAAAAGGACCTCTAAGGAGGAAGGAGATGACAGCAGTAGAAGAGAAGTGTAAATGGAGGATGAGAGTAAACACTGTGTGTTTGTGTTTGTGTGTGTGTGTGTGTGTGTGTGTGTGTGTGTATGCTTATGCAAGAGTGCCAAAGGACAAATGTGATTAGTTGAAAATATTCAATTACTTAAACTTTGATAACAAGCACACTATAAATTAGTTTAGCTGACAGAAGGTTTAGTATGGGTAGAGACAAGCATGATGAATGGGGATCTCACCCTCATTTCATTGGAGCTCACCCTATTACTTATGTATGGTTTAGATTTGAATAGTTCTCAGAGTAAAGTCAGCTTTTGTTGAGACTTCTGGAGCCATCTGTCACAAAGATTATTACTAGTACCACTGAGAACTCAAAGCTCTAGCTGAGTGCCTAACTCCTACAGTTTCATTTCATCATGATGATTAATCTACTTTTATGCATCTCAGGCCTGGTGACTTCTCAGTCCCAGATTACATGGGAGCCATCTTTTAACTAGAACATTATCTGTTCTAACATGCATAATTCAAGAATTAGATAAGCATGAGAGAACATGTTTAGCTCAGGGAGTGCAAAGCTAAGTGTGGGCAGTAGAGGGTTATGGTACACAAAGAAGAGCTACTACTAACAGAATGACAACTCAGTTGAATACCTGACATTTATCCAGAAACAGATTAAATACATCAGAAAGCAGGTCTATGCACCCCAGGACTCCTCTTGTCTCCACCATACTCACTCGTTAGAGGAAACAGAAAGAAGCTGCACCAATGCCGGTTTTTCCCAACCTTTTGTCCCATCAGTTGTATTTCTTCCTTTTGTTTTTATTATAAATTTCACTAAATTTTAATTTTAGCTTTAAAAAAAAGATGTGCGGAGGAGACAGGAGGGAGGAAAGAAGCCTTGGCAGGACAATGGAGGCTGATGTTAAGATTCTGCTCTGTATATTTACAGGTTGTTATCAATGTTCTTAAGGGATGGATGGCACCAGGCTTTGTATGATTAAGTGGGCAATTATATCTTATCAATTGGGTCAAAGATTATTGTGTCATGTGTTCTTTTATGTGAAGGTTTGAATGTAGGAAAGTGTGTGGCGGCAGGAGACACTCTGTGGGATGTGTTTCTGCCAAGATATCTAGCAGATATCTTGGGGCACTGCGGTGCTGGACCTAGCAAGGTAAAGGACAACCCGATGTTTTTAATTTTTTATATTTTTACAACAAGAGATGGCTAAACAACATGATGGGCAAGAATCCGCTAGTAATCCTAAGAGTTGAGAGAAAGTTTTTATTTTCTAAGTAAGAGGAGGCCAGTGCCATGTTAAGTCATGTGATATCTCAAGCAGGGGAATTTAACAAAGAAACAGGGAAGCCACCTGGGCTGGCAGCCTGTAGGTCCCAGGCTGTGTGATAAGTAATGGCAGCTCAGAGAGTTAGAGATTAAAAGCTACTTTTTAAAGAAAGTTGTTTAGAAAGTCTTTTTAACGTGGGTTCCACAGGAATTTTGGGTTGAAATCCTGGTTAGACAAGCTACTTCTTAATTACAGGCATTATTTAAAGGTGATTAAGTTTGTTTTTAGAAAGAAAAGAGTAAAGATATTACCTGAATCAGGTGGGGATTTTCATCCATGGTTCAGAACTTAGATAGGGAAAAATTACTCACTACCCCCAAGTAGAGAGTTGTGATGAATGTCTGTAACATCAGGCAGAGTGAATGCAGACATGCCACTGGACAAAACTGCCTGTTTCATCTGCAGACTAATACTGTCCGGAAAAGGACAAATTATGCAGAATAGTTGACTGATAAATTCTGCCAAGACTGGGTGATCAGCCCTTCAAAATCTGCATTTCAAGGGTCTGTCAGTTGATTTTGGGCCAGAAGGCTATAGACTTGGGCTCACATGTTGCTAACAGGGGACTGTGCTAGTGGAGATTGGTCTCTACAACCTCTCAGTTCTAGAAGCCATGTTAGGCTTCCTATGTTTATAGATATTTGGTCGTTCTCAGATTTCTGATGGTGTCGAAGAGTGATTATAGTTTCATAGACTATCAGTCTGTTTAACTCTGAATATACATATTTTATTGGATAGTTATCAGATAGTATACAAGCTAGCCAAGATATAATATAGATTTTAAGCCTTCCATAAACTAGAATGGATAATTAAATGTTCTGTTGAACTGATATAGTGATGGACTGGGTGTTGAGTATATCATATGCTTTATAAATTATAGAATGATAATAATTGTACTCAATTTATATATAAGTGAAAAGGCTTTTTAACTGGACAAAAAAGGGGAAATGTTGTTTGCCCTGGAGTTATCTGTATTTTGATGCTAATTCCAGTGCCCCAAGAACCAGCTGCCAAGTCACGTACTCAGGAATCAGGTGACTTCACCAGAACCTTCTCCCCATTGAATTTGTAAAATACAGATGAGGGGCAGTTACAGGATAGAATGAGGCCTGTCATTGGAGGAGAAGGAAGGGTGTGTGGGAGAGAAATTTGAAGGAAGGGGAAGAGACTGGAAAGGAAGGAAGAGACAGGAGGGAGAAGGACAGAAGCCGTGGCAGGACAATGGAGGATGACGTTAAGATTACGCTCTGTGTACTTAAAGGTTGTTATCAATATTCTTAAGGGATGGATGACACCGGGCTTTGTACTATTAAGTGGGCAATTATATCTTATCAATTAGGTCAAAGAAAAAAAAGATGTGTCAAATTACACTTCCTATATTTCTGTAGTTCTCTTTACATGGTTTCTTTACCTGTCCATTGACTACTTTTATTTTTCTCTTGATCCTTTCTCTCCTTGTTCAAAAATTCTACTCAATTATTCTCATTTCCTTTTTTAAACTTAATCTCATTGTTTCCTCCTTTGCTTTCCATCATTTGTACCCTTGTTTTGTTCCATTCATTTACTATTTTCATGTTTAACTCCAATACATTGTAACTTCACCATACAACCTAATTTTTTTTAACCAATTTCTGATCCAATGCACCTACAGGAAAATCTTTTGGGTTTTAATTTATTCTGGTGTGTTTCAGGATTGTGTTCTACTTGGCATTATTGTTGAAAACTAGTGTTTTCCATTCTGAATATCACTAGGTACTTAATACTTAAAAAAATATTGATCATCAAGAAGGTCCTTAAATAAAACAAGAGAGTTTCTCTCCAACAACAGGAACAAGCCTCAATAAAGAATGACACATGATATGGCAAAGCAAAGTAAAATTACATCCTCAAGATGTCATGCTTTCTCAGTTACAGTCCAAAGATACTAAAGACAGTGAATTCAAATGCCCACTTCAAACTTATCAATGACTGTAATAGAAAAATAAACATGCAGATGAATAGAGAAAAGAAAATCAAATCAGAACATGTATAAGAAATTTGGGAAAGTAGAATACAGAAAGGAGAAACCAAAATAATAAAAGAAATTACTACAAAATATCACAAATAGATATGATAAAGTAAAAAGAAGGCTATTATGGAGAGAAAGTAAAGTCAAGGAAACATTACATTCTGGCACCAATAGAGACAAATAAGCACAACAACAAATGACTAAACATGACAGCAGAGAACAATGGGACAGGACCAAAAAATTAATACCTAAAAGCCCATGGAGTATAGGAAGGGCATAAATAAAAATAAAAGAATAGAAATCTATTCTGTAAATTGTGACCACACAATTTAAACAATTCCAGAAATTATCACACAAACACAGGAAGCATTACAACCCTAAATGGTCATGAACATAAAAGGACCTCTCCATGACACACTAAACTTTAAAACAAACAAACAAACAAACAACACTAAAAGCTCTAAGAGTAAACCTGTGAATCAGCAAATCAGGTAGCGGGGTTGGGGATTTAGCTCAGCGGTAGAGCGCTTGCCTAGGGAGCGCAAGGCCCTGGGTTCGGTCCCCAGCTTCGAAAGAAAAACAAAAACAAACAAGCAAATCAGGTAGCTTAGAATGGTGCCACAGTTTCCAGAATCTTCACTGATGCCACTGGTGCTTCATTGTGTTTTTGTTAAAGTGGCTGTAGAGATGGCATCATGATTACAAGGTATTCTGCTCTTTCACAGGACCTGAGTTCAGTTTTCTGCATCCATGTCAAGTCACACACACACACACACACACACACACACACACACACACACAAATTTGAATTCAGGAATATTATTTATAAGGAAGCTCATTAAATTAATAGGTGGTATAGTTCGAGATGATAAGGTACAGAACAATAAGGAAAATAAATAGTTTCAAGTAGAAATAGTGTCATTCTACTTTAGAAAGTACACTGTTCAAATAAATTTAAATAGGCTACAAATGTGAGAGAGAAGAAGCATTTTCAGGACACCATTTCTTTCAATTCAGTTCTAATCAGAGTTGGAATTTTCTTTTCAGGAGCTGCATATTTTGCAGTGGATAGCTGTTTTTTTTCAAATACAATAGGGTTAAATTTCCAATATCTAATCATGATCTCCTATTGAGTAGTTGCAAATTACACTGAGAATATTGGTAATTCAGGGAACCATAATCTGAAAGTGCTGCTCAATCAATCCGTGCACAGTCCTAAAGCCATTTCAGTTAACATGTATGAGGCAGAAGTGATAGAAAATGCCTGATTATAATCAGGTAACAAATAATAGACTACTGAATTTGACCCCCGTTTCCTGTAGATGCAGGCAGCCTATTTTGGGAGTTTGAGCATATATTGATCTTCATTTTTCTTTAAAGATGAGTCCAACTACAATAGATGCTACCCTTCCAGGTCTTAATTTAGCTTTATTTCGTGTGTGTGTGTGTGTGTGTGTGTGTGTGTGTGTGTGTGTGTGTATGTTTGTGTTAAATTGAATATATTTGCAAAGAAACTGACCTGTTGGTTCTATATCTAATTGAGTACAAATTTATTTTCTAGCTTTTCAGTTACTATCTAACTTATGGGAAATTATTTAAACAGTTGTAGTAGTTTAAAAGAAAATGGCTCCCATAAGCTCATAGGAAGTTGCCCTGTTAGAGGTTGTGCTCTTGTTGGAGGACGTGTGTCACTGAGGCAATGTCATGTTTTCTACCATGACAGTAATGGACTAAACCTCTAATCTGAAAGCCAGCCTTAATTAAATGTTTGACTTTATACTATTTGCTATGGTTATAGTGTATCTTCACAGCAATGAAAATGTAATTAAGACAAAAGTTAGTACCAGAAGTGGGGTAGGATCTCTGCACTCTAGATCTGTCTACATGTATCTCCCAGGTGTGGGTATTATAGTAATATTCTACTACAGCAGGTCGATCTGATTATTTATCTCAGGGCAAGTCTCTACCCAGCTTAGTTTAAAACTTGTAAAAAGGAATAAAAGAAAAAGTCAGAGTTTGATATGCTGGTGCATACTTTTAATCTCATAATTCCAGAGGCAAAGGCAGGCAGCTCTTTGAGAATGAGTTTAGTTTGGTCTACAGATGGAGTTTCAGGGAATCCAAGCTAAAACGATAATGGAAATCATTGAAGACAGAAAGCTGGTGAAGCTTTAATGATGTAGAGTTTGAAGTTTGCCCAGCTGGTTTATGCTTGATTTGGTTCAGAATTTCTTCATTATGTTCCCTTTTCTCCCTTTTAGAATACTACTATATATCCTGTCCCATTGTATGTTGGAAGTATGTGATCTGAACTTTCATTTTAATTTTACTTGGGATTACTGTTAAGAGATGGCATAAGTCTCAGAAGTGACTTTTAACCTTGGACTTTTAAATGAGTTTGAGACTGTTTTACACTATAGGGACCTTTAAAATTTGACTAAATGCACTTTGCTTTATGGTGTGGCCATAAACCTATAGGGACAGGTAGAGGAATGTGTGGTTTGAATAAAAGTTCCCCCCATAGAGGGTTGCATTATTAGAAGGAAAAGTCTTGTTACTGTAGATTTGGCCTTGTTGAAGGAAGTATGTTACATGGGGGCAGATTTGAGTGCTCATATGGACTCAAGCCAAGCCCAGTATGGTAGTCTCTTCTTTAGGCCTGTTGATCCAGATGTATAATTCTCAGCTTCTTTTCCAGCACCCTGATTGCCTACATCACATCATTCTTCACTCCATAATGACAGTGGACTAAACCTCTGAAACTGTAAGCAAGCCCAGATTGTTTTATTTTAAACGAACTGCAGCAGACATGCTATCTCTGCATAGTAATAGAAAATAATTAAGACAACAGTGTATAATGGGATTGGAGACTATGCTTTGCCATGTAAGACAACTAAGAACCAATTATTTAAAATGTCCAGCTCATTGATTGTTACGTTATTATAGTCACATAAACTCCTTTTATATTTTAAACACACACACTTGCACATATTCAAAGAAGTAACTGTAAGTATTGCTAGTACTAACATATAATTTACTTAAAATGTAGCTATTACAATGAGATCTGTCATATTTGTGTTTCAAATACTAAACTTTAGAGCTTAAAACACTGCACTGGAGATGAAAGACACTGATTTATAGTTTCAAATCTTTGCTTTTTAAAACATGACCATTATCAGAACCTTCAACAGATTCTAAAGCATATTCTTCCAAGCTGAGTTTGCAATACCAGGTATGATGCTGTCCCATGGAAGAGGCTTTAAAACCAGTAAAAAAGAGCAGTGGGTTTCATCCATAAACAACCTTCCCATATTTGTTTGGCTGGTGGGTGTAGTTGTTGTTATAAAAAAGATACAATTGTATCCTTGTGTGAAACTTTCTAAGAATAATAAAAAAAAAAGAAATAATGAGAAAGTTTATTATGACCTCAGTTTGAAAAGTGTAGCATGGATCTCTCTCTCTCTCTCTCTCTCTCTCTCTCTCTCTCTCTCTCTCTCTCTCTCTCTGTCTGTCTGTCTGTGTGTGTGTGTGTGTGTGTGTGTGTGTGTGTGTGTGTAGAGGTGTATGCATGTAGTATTAGAATGATGGTAGGGCAATGAGCACAGGTTCCTAGTAGAAGACATAGAGAGTATATAGAAGCAGCAGTAAAGCCTGAAGAAAACAATGGTATTTGGATTCAGAGACTGTTAAGAGAATGAGCCCAAGTGTATCCAAACTAAACAACTGGGACACAGGACACAGAGGCCAAATAAGGAGGTCATAATGAAGATTTCTGGACAAGTTGATGATCCGCTTTGCTGTCTAGGGATCATTTTTTCAAACTAATAAATCTTTATATCAAGTGAAAGAAAAGGGACCAATGGTCATACATTTAACAACTATCAAATCATAAAGTGATCATCTCTGCAAATAAAGAAAAACAATGTAGCATAATTGATAAGTAATGCTTATGTTGCTGTGGTAAACACCATTGAAAGAGCAATTTACCTAGGAGTTTACTCTAGCTTAATGTTCCAAAGGGATGAGTGAGTCAATGAAGGGTTAGACATGGTCTTGGGAGCAGGAAGCTCAGAGATCACATCTAAACTCCAAGCATAAAGGTGTGTGCTGGAGCCAGGAGTATGTGTGTGGGGGTGTTAAAATTGGAACAAGAATACCCTTAGGAGGGGATAGGGAGGCAAAGTTTAGAACAGAGACTGAAGGAACACCCATTCAGAGCCTGCCCCACATATGGTCCATACATATACAGCCACCAAACTAGATAAGATGGATGAAGCAAGGAAATGCAGGCTGACAGCAACCAGATGTAGATTTCTCCTGAGAGACACAGCCAGAATATGGCAAATACACAGGCGAATGCCAGCAGCAAACCACTGAACTGAGAATGGGACCCCCGTTGAAGGAATCAGAGAAAGGACTGAAAGAGCTGAAGGGGCTTGAGACCCCTTGTGAACAACAATGCCAACCAACCAGAGCTTCCAGGGACTAAGCCATTATCCAAAGACTATACATGGACTGACCCTGGGCTCCAATTGCATAGGTAGCAATGAATAGCCTAGTAAGGGCACCAGTGGAAGAGGAAGCCCTTGGTCCTGACAAGGCTGGACCCCCAGTGAGTGAGATTCTTGGGGGGGGGTCAGCATTGGTGGAAGGATTGGGAGGGGACCATATAGAAGGGGAAGAGGAGGGGTTAGAGGGATGTTGGCATGGAAACTGGGAAAGGGAATAACATTTGAAATGTAAATAAAAAAATACCCCAATTTAATAAAGATGGAAAAAAATGGTAGTATTTTGAGGCATTAAGCTCTCAAAGCCTATTCTCAGGGATGTGATTCATCCAGCAAGATTACTCCTAAAGTTCCACAAACAGTACTAACGACTAGGGAACAAGTGATGAAATGCCTGGGACTATGGGAACATTTCATTCATATTCAAACACCACAGCCAGGGACTGAATGACAACACACATCTGATTCTCTGTAAATATTCAAGAGGTAAGTCAGAAGATGAGATAATGTACTATAATCCTAACAGTCCAAAGACAGAGACTGATGGACTCTGTGTTCAGAGAAAGGAAAGATGGTATGTGTCTGTGATTGTGAGTCCCCACACCTTCAAAACGTAGTGTAGTTCTTTGTTTCTGCATATGCATTTTCGGTTAAATTATTGATCATTTATTTTTTGGCTATTTCCCAGTTTACTAGAAGTTTTTGGATAGGCTACACTCCTCAGTATTGAATCTAATTACTTGTACATTTATTTGGTTGATATTTCACTGTGACATCTCTTTTAGCATGCAGACACCATGTCAGTCTCTTTTTACACTGAGGATCACCAAACATTTCATTAATAATGACAAAAAGAATTTAGATATGCTGATGGAAGCCTTATAATGGAACCAAAATCTAGATACTGAGAAGCAGTTTCTGGGTGTATGCACATGTGTTTATGCATGTACTTATGTGCACATTCAAGTGTACTTCTGAATAGGCCTATTCATGTATACACACACACACACACACACACACACACACACACACACACACACACACACACACACACACAGGTACATGTGTATGTAGGTATGCCACATGTGTGCCTGTCTATATCATAACCAAAGGACAACCTCTGGGGTTGTTCTCAGCCCCTAGTAGGCATTTTCTGAGATAGAGGATCTCACTATAGCTCACTGATTACATTAGGCTGCCAGATCAGAAAGCACCCAGGGATTTGTTTTTCTTCCTTTCCCACCCGGTTTGGGAATTACAATTGTGCACCATTACATGGGCATGTATTTTTCAATGTGAAATTTGTTGATCTAATTTAGATCTGAGAGTATATAAGGAAAGAACTTTAACTTCTCAAATACAAAAGCAACACTAAATGTCAGTAAAATATCCTATTTACCAATTCAATTAGGGTTAGCGTGTGGGCTCTTAAGGTGGATATGAAGTAGATAAATATTATGTCCATAACATGTGTGATTTATAAATCCTTCCTTATTCGATTTAAATGTATGAGGCATGTAGAACCAAGAATGGTGCTCACTCTCTGACAGAAATTGATGCATAAGATCCAAAGTTATGTGAGATCTTCTGGGAAGCAAGACACTTATTCCAGGAACACTTATATTTTCCTAGAAAACATACATAAACTGTATCTGAAATGAAGAGAGTTTGATTACATAGAGTTCAGAAGTTTTAATAATGTACAAGTCATGCAAATTAAATTTCATAGCTATTACTATCATTTTCCTACTAAGAAGATGCCACTCAATCAACTGTCTTTGGTAATTCAAGCAAATGCCTCTTCTTTCTGTGCTTCATTGTCTGCTCAGGACAGAAAGAAGGAAGTCTCCTCAGCACACGGGATCTTCAAACAAAGATAGGAGCAGGCACAGTCAGAGAACAATGCTTGCCCACAACAAGGGCAGTAAGCAATAGTTAGCAGTAACTACAGAATTGTAATGGTAATATCTTTTGAAGACTGCTGAATAAAGAAGTGACGTGTAAATTGTGCAGACATTTGATTTAGAAAGCTGTCACCTAATAGTACTTCCTTCTTACCACCAGGCCCTTTGTTTGCTTGATAGTCTGTATTTTATGTACATGATAGAGCTGTTTATTTCCTAGGAATGGACACTACTGACATAATTGGGCTTCACAAACACTCCTATACCATTTTTTATGTGGTTGTAAGACATTATATTACTATTTTTACATGTGTGTGCTTGTTAGTTTGGTGTATGTGAGTGTGTGCACCAATGCCAGGAGAAGTATAGGGCTCCTTGAAAATGCTCCTCAGCTTCTTTTTTTGAGAGAGACTCACTAACCCTCAAACTTGCTATTTGACTCTGATTTTTGGTCAGGTCTGTTATGATTTAAAATCTTGGTTCGAGACTGAACAAAGCACACCAAGCCAGCACGTTTCCACGTGGAGAGGTTTAATGGGGGAATGAGACAAGGGCGAGGATGAGAGAAAGAAGAAAAAGAGAGAGAGGGCAGAAAATGTCTGCCCTTTATTTGGAATATGAAGTAACAGCTCCCAGGTGAACTTGAGAACTAAGCCAAAGATATATTGGGAATGTATGGCCGTTGCCATGGCAACAATGACCAGGTGGTGTTGCTGCTAGAGGTTAAAGCAATTCCTGATATCAACATACCTCCCTTTTTCTGATAATAAAAACAAGGATAAAAAGGGAGGGGAAAGCTGATGGTGAAAGGGGGATAGGAACTCTGTGTCTCTTAGGCTACTTCCTGCTGACTTTGGGTATCATCAATGTCAGGATATAGTTGACTTTGACATCAGGGCCCACTTGGTTAACATTCCCATCATGCTCCTCAGTGGACTGCAGCTGGTAATCCTGTAACAGGAACTGATGAATAGTTTGGCTAGACATTTTTTTGTATCTGTCATTGAAGGAATGTAGAGACAAGATTTGTGAGGCAGAGAGTGAATAATAAAGCCAGAAAGATGACTAGAAAGTGTGTTATGAGAGGGAGTATCCATTTCCTTATAGGGTTTTCAAAAACCCAGGAACTGGAGGCCTCACATTCCTTAAAATTCTGCATGTCTGATTGAAGCTCCTGAATTTTATTTTTCACTATCCCAGACTGGTTGACATAGAAACAGCGTTCTTCTTGGAGGAACAGGCAAAAACCACCTTCCTTAGCTGTCAGGACATCCAGCCCCTGTCGGTTCGGAAGCACCACAGCTGCCAAAGAATTGATCTGCCTCTGGATGGTTAGCATGGTTTCAGACATTTTTTGAAAACCATTGTCAATCTCGTAAGTGAACTTATTATATTGGGTCATGGAAGTAGTTATCCCTGCAATCCCAGTGCAAGCACCTATAGCTATCCCTGTAGCGAGTGGCATGACCTGAATTGCCCTCTTATGTTGGGCAGCTATCTTATCTACAGCTAGGATTGGCAGGGGCTCATTTCCCTAGATTACCCCTAGTTCAAGGAAAAGGAGTACCAACATACAAACTCCTGACCACCTGGCAGGCAAACTATGAAATACCTGGGTGCCACAGAGGATTGACATATTGTGGACTGTGGAACATTTTAGCAGAGATGGGGTATTAAGCGTTGTGATTCTATAGAAGTCTAGGGAGCCTAGCATTCTTACAGTATATGTCCTGGAGGTTTTAAAACAGTTTGCCACAGCAAAAAGGAAAATAGAGGAAAGGTCTGGAGTAATGGTGACATCAGTGTCAGGGCAGCTGACAAAGGGTGAGGTAAGATTATTGGGTTGTATCACTGTAGAAGCCATAAGTGGCAGCTGTGAGTTAGTTCTCAGGGGTATGCATAGCCAACAATCTTTGAAGCAACCATGTCGGGTGACAATACAGAGTTGGTATGCTGAGGTCAAGGTCTGGAGCAAAAGGTAGAAAAACAGATTGGTGTCATTTATGAGGGGGGATGTCAAAGAATTAAGGACCTTGGAGGAGTGTTTGATTATGTCCCCTACTTTTCTGATATCTAGAGGTTGGTCAATTGGGACATATTTTCTCTCAATGTAGATAGTACTTATTGGAGTCCCTGCTTGATTTTTCCTGTACCAACAACTCCTATCTCCTACCTGGAATTCCATGGATCTTCTATGTAGAAAAAGAGCGTCTAGCACTATTGATAGAAGTGATTTGTCTGTGATCCTATGTATCCTGTGATATGTATCTGACAAGACCAATATGGTAGCCCCCATACATATCTGGCCATCTTTTACTATCATCTTTTGTCTGGTCAAAGAGAAAACAAGTAAAGAGATTATAATATTTAGATGGGATAACTGATACAGGGATGACAGCAATTTGGATCAATTCCTGGGACCCAGCCATGGAGCAGTTTCCAGACTCTATTGGAGAAGATTTTTCAATATCTGTGGGAGTTTCTTGAGCCTTGAATTTCCAGATGTATGGGCTACCCTGGATAGAAACAAGCAGCAAGGGGAGGATGAGAAGCCCATGTCTAGACTAGTGGTGTTGAATGTAGCTAGTAAAGTGTTAGAGTCTCATTTTCTGGAACTGGAGACAAGGTGGGTGATCCCAATGTTTTCTGGAGCTTAATAGAGTATGGTCCTATTAGCATCCAGGTGTATGAAGAATGTTTAGGAGGAGGGAGTAAAAGATTTGAGTTGGGAAAGGTGGACCCAATGAGGGAGTCCCTCCAATTTGGAAGCTGTAGGTGTCATGAAAATCACCTTAAAAGGGCCCTGCCATTTAGGGGAGAGGATTGAGGACCAATGGTTGGTGGAGGGGGGATAACAGAATTTAGTCTCCAATGCTGATAGGCAACAGACAAGGAACAGTTTCTGGCCAAGGTAGATGGTGGTCAGCAAAGTTAAATGACCAGGTGGTATTGCTGCTGGAGGTGAAAGCAATTCCTGATACCAACAAGTTCAACCGTCCCTAGGCATCGTCCATGGTCTAACCCTCAGCTGGGAAGTTATTGGACCACACTGCCAGATAGAGATTTTAGGTACACATTAATGATACTAACTCATGTCCTTATGTTTATAGTTCCTGGAGCCATCCTTCAAGTCCTAGAAAGTCATTGCCTTATTGAAAAAGGAGACAGAACAGAGTTTACAGCTGAATTCCCACTCCACCATTGTTGATGCTAATATGGTATTATTTTAAAAGTGTTATCTATGCCACAGAGAAGAACCAGATTTCACACATGGAATTATTAATTTTAAAACAAAATAGTCAAAACCCTAGGTGAATCCACTGGGTCAGAATATGCACTGTGCTGTGTTACGGCAGTATTCATGGAACCATTTGGCATGCTGAAGGACAGAGGAAAACTGGTCCCAGAAGTGCCCAGCCTTGCAAAGAATGTTTTTTTGTATGCAAAATACAGCCATCTGACAGCTATGTCCTACAGGTTCTGTGGAATGACTGGCTGCTTCTCTTATGTAGTGCTTTTTGAGACATTTCCATACTCTAGACAATGATTATTTTGGGGAGAGACTAAAAATAAAAAGCTAGCAAAGTATTTCAGCATGTTCTACTTTTCCTTGTAAAATTTTCTCCTTACTTTTCTTAAATCACAACTGTGATATTCTCGCCATAGCTGTGAGAAAATAAAATGCTATAATTGTTAATGTCACATAGACAGGTCCACAGATTCTCTTTTAAAATTAGAAACTATCAATAAATTTTAAGTTAGTCACAATTAAGTTCAGATGAATTCAACCTTGTTTTTCTACCATCCACTAATCTTTTCAATTATGAATGATTAGATTAAAAACAAGAAAACACACTCTTTTGTGTTCACTCAATATCTTTCATTTTACATAAGTTCGTTAGCAATTAAATAACATGTAGAGGGGGAAATACACACTGGAATGCAATTATAAACCTGGGAAAATTACATGTCATTGCTCAGTACAAAGGCTTACATGTTTCAAAATGGTGCACAGATATTTGTGGATGAGGAGGAAGCATCTGACAGCCAGAGCATTTCACTGTGATAGCCTTGAAACCCATGACACGTTGATGCACCAATCCTCAGTAAGGTCAATTTTAACTGCATTTATTGCTGTTTTTTTTTCTTTCCTTTTTCTTAACATTTCCAGCATTTTAGTTTATACATTGAATGGTCCTGGCAATGACTTGGTTTGAAATTAAGAATTTTTCTCTCATTTTTTAATGTGTGTGTATAGGCTGCATGTACATGTATGTTTGTATGCTCACATGTTTGTGTGCACTTGTGTATAAATATGAAGGTTCAAATGTGCTGTTAGATTTTACTGTAGTTATTGAGCTGAGGTCTCTGAATTAAACTCAGAGATTACTGATTTGTTCTTTTAACTGCCCAGTGTGGACCCAGGGAACCTCTTTTCTGCAGTTCTGCAAAGCTTAAATTACAGGGGTCTACAATACCTGCTCAGCTTTTCACAGACTCTAGAGAGCTGAACTCCTGTCCTCTAATGTTCACATGGCAGTGCTTTATCCACTGAGTCATCTTTTTGGCTCAGCTAAGTGTTCCCTCACTCCTCCCCACACAAGATTAAGTTTAGCTTAGATGGCACAATAGTTTAAAAATCTCCTACGATGCACTTCCCCCAGAATAGAAGACAAGATATTTTCTACATGAGCTCTAGCTCTACCTCAGGTGGTTAAAGTCAAGGGTTTGGAAGAGAAAACAAAGAAAAATAGCTTTGGTTCTTAACCAAAGGATTTCAGACATAGTTGTTCAAGTACTAACTATGACACAGTGTACTTACTTTACTTAAGGTCCAGAAATTTGTTCAGAATTGAAGGACCTTAGGAACTTTCACCAGTCTTAAACCCACCACCTCTGGTCAAGGCTAGGCCAAGTTCCTTTCTCCAACCTCAGTGCTTGTAAGGAGCCAGATCTTTCTTGAAAAAACATAAAATGTACTGACTAATAGTTGCATGATCCTATGGAAAGTCCCAGATAGAGATCAAATGTTTGTCCTGATCTGCCTATACTTGCTAGCAAATAGAGTTACAGGTCATTATGCTTAGCCAATGAGCTTGAACAGTAAACTTGCTGATGTAACCTGTACCCCTAAAAAGTATAAACCTGCTTTGTAATAGCCATTCAAAACCCCCTTCTAGTCACTAGACTTAAGGGACTAATTGACAAATAAACCTCTTGCTATTTTAGTAATATGCATCTCAGTATCTCACCTGGGGGCATCTTGAAGTAAGTATTACTGTCTCAGGGTCGGGGTCTTACAGAATGAAATCTAACGTTTTCATTTATGTATCCTTGTGTTTGTATGTAGGATGATATTATTATGCAGCAAGGCAGGTCCAAGATAAGGCAAAGCCTATCATTGGATGAGAAGAAAGCATAGATGGGAAAAGTCTGGAAAGGAGAGAGGAGAAGGAAGAACGAGGAAAGGAAGAACGAGGAAAGGAAGATGGAGACAGAGGATGAGGAGGATTGCAATCCAGGTTGCCTAGGTCAATTTTTTTAATCTTGTCTAGGCAGGTGGTTTCTATATTTATTAATTGACAGTGAATTTATTCTGTGGATGTTTTATAGATTGAGAATTTAACACATAAATCTAGTTGTTAAACTACAAGTTTCTAGAGCTTTGATTTTACCAGGCTACAGATGATGTGAGCAAAGTTCCCGGTGGGTAGAGAGACAACCTGTCTCAGTTTTAGATGCCCTGCTACGCTACAGAATGCCTGGGGATAATGTGATGACATGCTAGAATGGCCCAGGTAACTCGATGTGTCTGTCAGGCATGGTAACAACCCACCAAGGGGACAGTGTGAGAAAGGGGCTGGCAGAGAAACAGCCGGAGCTGGAGATTCATGGGGAGTGACAAGGCATGGGAACCAGTTCTACTACTTGTTTTTATTTTTACACAACATTTGTGTATGTTGGTGTTATGTGTGTGCACATGTGCACTTTGAGGCCATAGGTCAGGATCAGGTGTCTTCCTGAATTGCTTCCCACCTTAGTTTTTGAGATGAGGGTCTCTCACTGAGCCTGGAGTCTGCCATGTCCCTCCTACCCCACAGCTGCCTAGCACTTGGTTCCTAGTATCTTTTATTTAAGTAAAATTTTAATTTAGTGGTAAGTACAGTGTACAAAAGCAATTAAGATGGAGGTGACTTCTAATTGACAGGTAATATATTTGTCATGAAGGCTGTCACAGTAATATAGAGATTCTGACCCATATTTGAATTTCCAACTGTCTGTGATAAAGCTGTTCCCAGAATTGAACTTGGGAACTTGGATCTACAAGGCCCAAGAATATTGGTGCTCTCTCGCTCTCTCTCTCTCTCTCTCTCTCTCTCTCTCTCTCTCTCTCTCTCTCTCGTTTAAACTCCATTTTCTTCTGAGCTATATTTTCAAGGAAGGACCCTTCCTATTCAGACCTCTAGCTTCTGCCAACCCCTTGGGATAACACTCAGAGAGATGGGAAAATTCATTTCATCCCTGTATTAGAGAGAAGATGAGTGGGTCAAAAAAAGGAGTTGGGAATCACATTTTCCTTAGGGACTGGCTAACTTATCCCTTTCCATCTCAAAATGATCATTGACATCTGACTTACTCATTTATGTTCACTTCCCTTATTGTGACAGCAATAAGCCACAATGGTCCACTGGGACCATTGACTGGGATCACCACTGAATGCAGCCTGATTGTCCTTGTTTTAAAAACGAATTTATTACTCAAATTATTAATGTATTCAAGTTACCAGCTCAAATTCACAAAGCTAAGATCTTCCCTAGATATTTCCAAAGCCATTAGTTACCTTTAATTTTCTTGTTTATCATCTTAAAGAATTTAATGTATACACCATATTAGTCCCTTCAAAGTATCTGTTCTCAATATGAAAACAATCTTGAAGTGCTGAGAAATTGAAAAGTAATTTCTATTATGAATATTTTTGTTCCCTCTTCTAAGAAGGACTGAAACTTTGCCCATTACTCCAGCTGCATGTGCAGCAGAGGATGACCTTGTTGTTTACCAATGGGAGGAGAAGACCTTGGTCCTGCCAAGGCTAGATCCCCCAGTGTAGGAAGATGTAAAGGTGGGTATGCAGGAAGGGGTGGGTGAATGGGTCAGGAAGTACACGCTTAGAAGAAGGGGGAGTGTGAAGGGAGTTCATGGACGGAAAACCTGGGAAAGGCCATAACATTTGAAATGTAAATTAAAAATTATAGAATAAAAAAGTAATTTCTACACATATTTTCCTCAGGATTGTTACACTATCAACTATGTATGAATGTATACATGTATGTATGTTATCCAGAGAGATCTACAGGTTCAAGGGAAAGACTTCCAGTGTAAGAACCTGCTCAAAAGCCATTCATGATGATTTTTGTTCTCAGGTTTGAGAACAACATAAGAGCACATATAGCAGTATCTTCACAGACACTACAGTTGTGGATACTAAACCACACCAGAGTTACAGTAGCTCCCAGCTCTTAGATTCCCAGTTTTCAACATGGCACAAAGCACTGATCACCTCAGGAACTTTCTGTGAGTCTCAAGTCAGCTGCAGCCTACATCTTCCCAATCCTCACCAACTGCACCTAGGTATGTTTAATTCTCTTTTCTGTATTTGTGGAAAATTCTATGACTGATGGAAAATTCAAGTATATTCCAAGACTTCAGTGATTAACTAAACAATTTGTGGGACTACTTCATAGCTTTGTTTAATCACATGGGGGAAAATAATTTAAAAGTGTACAAAGCAATGTGTGACTGAATTTAGGCCTCCAGCCTTAGGACTGGAGTGTGCTTCCTGGCTTAGCTTTGTGTCTCACTTTTCTTGTTTTCATCTATAACCCAGGCAGGAAGACTTACTACAGCAGTAAAAAGAAAACCATCTATCTGTAAGTTAGGTTTAGGTCTTAATTGGAGAGCACTTTTCTTTCAATGGAAAAATAAGGGAGACATATGTGAATAGAGATGTAGTCAAATGTCACACAACTAAAAAGTGTGAGAAAAATTCACTAGGGTGCAGGTTGAAAACACAAGAAACATCTGCTGGAAGGGGAGACTGTCCAGCCGATCCACTGAGAGGAGTCACAGACATGATGACCTGCTTGCAAATGGTGTAAAGAATCATCATATGCTGGAATGGGTTTCTGGTGATGCAGCTTCTTTTGAGCCATCCTGCTGTTGTGTGTACCCTTTACCACCCTCTGACAATTAACCCCAATACACCCATGGGCTAACTTAGTTGAACTCTCTTAGAAATGTCATTTTGGTCTGTCCTTGGTTTCCCAACTGTGGTGAACCGATATTATGCACAATTTATACTACAGTTCATGCCATGGACCTACATATGGTTGTGTTCTCCTTATTAAAAAATGTGAAACTTTGTGACATAGACACAAAAATGTGGCTTGTACAGTGACTCTTACTGGATTAACTGGCCTAAAAAAATTTCTTTGGATTCTAAAGATTATCCTAGAAGACAAGCCCCTGGATCCTGAGGTTGACATGATGTACACTCTATAAACATTATTCCTGTATTATTCAAATGATGATTTCTCTGCTCTCATATATGGTTGCTATCTGGATGTGGCATTGTAATGGTTATTCTAAGAATCTCCTGACTCAACTTTTTGTAAATATTGCTCCTCATTTATTCTCTTATTTGTCAATATAACCTGATCAGCCAGTAACTGAGGGGAGAAGTGAATAGAGCTTAATATCCACCAGTTTGGGGTTCAGGGGTGGGTGTGGGGGCCAGTAAGATTTACCACAGGGAGGTGGAATCTCATAGTTGTTTTGATTTCGCTGATGACTAAGGATGTTGAGCATGATATGAACTCACTGATAAGTGGATATTAGCCAAAAAGAAGCTAGGAATATCCACTATATAACTCACAGACCATATGAAACTCAAGAAGAAAGAAGATCACACCAAAATATGGATGCTACTGTACTACTCAGTAGGGGGAAAAGAATAATCTCTGGAAGATGGAGGGAGAGAGGGATCTGACAGGCTTAGAGGAGGTGGAGTCAGTTCAGGTATGGGAGGAGATGTGAGAGAAGCACAGAGGGTCAGCAAATTGTGCAACAGTGGGGAAGTGGGAACTAGGAATAGCTATTAGAAAGTCCCAGATGCCAGGCACCCAAGAGGTTCCCCAGGACACAAACTATGTAAGCTAGGGGAAATAGAACCTGTAGAAACCATACACAGTGGATAGGCACAGCCCCCAGTTGAGGAATGGGACCAGTCACCCACCTCAAAAATACTAATCCAGAATTTCTTCTATCTAAAGGAAATACAGGGACAAAGAATGGAGCAGAAATGGAGGAAAGGATATTCAGAGATTACCCACCTAGAGATCCATTCCATCTGTTGATATCAAACACAGACACTATTGCTGAGGCCAAGAAGTGCTGTACAGGAGCCTGGTATTACTATCCCCTGAGAGGTCCTTCCGGAGCCAAACCAATATACAGATGTGGATGTACACAGCCAAATTTTGGAATGAGAGCAGTGACCTCAATGGGGAAGTTAGGGCAAGGACTGTAAGACTTGGAGAGGTTTGCAACCTCATAGGAAGAACAACAATATCAAACAACCAGATCCTTCAATGCTCCCAGGCTCTAAACCACGAACCAAACAGTACACAATGGGTACCCATGGCTCCAGCTAGATATGTAGCAGAGGGTTGCCTTATCTGGCATCATTGGGAGGGGATGTCTGCCTAGGTCTGATTGGTCTGTGAGTATGTATGAGTTTATTGTTGATTGTTAATTGATGCTGAGAGTGTATCTCACCAAGAGTGACACATTTCTGTGCAGATGTCCTGGGTAATGAAAGAAAGCTAGCTAAACCCAAACCTGTGATCTAGTCAGAAAGTAGTGATGTTCCTATGTGTTTTCTGTGTCAGTTCCTGCCTTGGCTGTCTTTAAAAACAGACCATTACTTGGAAGGGTGAGACAATAAGTCTTTTCCTTTTTTATGTGGCTTTCTGTTCAAGTGTTTCATTACAGTAACAGAAAAGGAAAGCAGAGCACTGCACTATGTCAAGTCAAGCATTCCATTTTTTTTTTCTTTTACCTCACCTGCCTGATTGTGGTTTCATCCCTTACAGCTTCAGGTAATCCTTGTTGTCTGTATGTCCCATACAGACAGGCAAGGTCTTGATAGATGACATAAACATTGCTCTATGCTCCAAATGCCAAGTCCCATGAGGAGGCTATTGACATGTACTAGGAGTAAAGTTTTACATGAAGACTCCTGAGTAATCTATTTATCCTCTTTGAACTTTGTTCTCTTTGGCAAAAATGAGGGCATCAGCCTTTCATAGCAACACTGTTTCTAAGAAGATAAAATGTGAGGATACTGAAAGGATTCAGCCAATTATCGAAGGCCTGTAAATGATCCTTCATTTTCTATTTACTAGAGAGACAGATATGAGTTCTGTAATCTTCAGAAATTATCATTTTAAAATATTGTTTTCTCTTTAGAAGTGATGGGCGCACCTAAATGTGTTCCCGTCTATAAGGATGGAGTAAACCACACATAATGCAGTTATTATAAGTTCTGACCTAGTATCAGACACTTGAGTTAGCTTTGAAAATGAGGGATGCCTGGGTTAATTCTTTACTCACAATACTAGTCAACTCTGGAACTCTGGTAGGGGGATGGAAGCAAAGGAAACTGTTCACCATTGTTCTCTTATACAGGTACTGACTTTAAAATATTTTGGGGCAAGCAAAAGAGAGAGGGGAGGGAGAGAGAGAGAGAGAGAGAGAGAGAGAGAGAGAGAGAGAGAGAGAGAGAGAGAGAGAGAGAGGGAGAGGGAGAGGGAGAGGGAGGGGAGAGGGAGAGAGAGAGAGAGAGAGAGAGAGAGAGAGAGAGAGAGAGAGAGAGAGAGAGAGAGAGAGCTGAGGGAATCCAAATTGTAGTCTGAATGCAGATGTCAGACAATCAAATCAAAATTAGATAACCTTGTGAGTAAATCTGCCCCTCTCCTGTGTTTCACAATTCATTTAAGTGTTAAAATATGTGGGAAGGTGCTAACAGAGATATTTCAATTAGGAAAGTGCTTGTCTCACAGCCATGAGGACCTGCATTTGATTTCCTTGAATCCACATGGAAAGCCAAGTATTGTTTCTCAAAGCTGTAATCATAGCTCTCATGGTAAAGATGGAAACAGACACATTCCTAGATCACTTGACACCCATAATGAATTGCTGAATTTAAGGTAAATACGAAATATTTTGTATGACATACCAAGGAAGATGGCGTTAGATTAATGTTACCTAAAGTGGTCCCCTAATGCCCACACCTATGCAGACACGTGGTTATACAGCTGCATCCATGCTCCCATCTGCACACACATGAACAAACTCAGGAACATCAAAAAAAAAAAGAAAGAACATAAGCAGAAAGAGAAGGCACAGAACCTTTTTAGTTAGGCTAGAGACTGAAAATTGCGATGGTTTAGAATATTATCAGTGGTTTTTCCTGCTGCCAATTACATATTTACAGATCCATTTACAATCTCACATCTTTGACAACAGCATATTGTGTGTAAACTTCTAATAACTAAATCACAGATTGTTTTCTAAAATTTGACAAAAGAGAAAAATAAAATGTGATATGAATCAAGATAGAGAATTAAACTAATTAAGAGTTCAAGTAGGTTTATGTAAATAGTAACAAAGTGTTTTGAGAAACATTTTAAAAATGATTAGTACCTAGAGAACTATATAAAAAATAAACTTGTGCCAGAGAGGAGAAAGAAATCTAGAAGAACTTAGCACCAGTCAACATGAAAAGAAAAGTTTTTACTTAAAATGTTGTATAATATCATTTTCAAACTTAAAAGCAAAGAAGAAAATATGATTAATTTGATAGATAAAAATTATATATCCAATAAAATGTCTAAATATCTATTATTGGCAAATAGCTCTAGCAAATTAAAAGCAGAACACTGTATTAGTTTCTTGTCCTGCTGCTGTGATCAGATACCTAACAGACAGCAACTTAAAGACAAACAGGTTTATTTGTTTCCAGTTGTTAGTACAGATCATTTTAGCAGAGGACACACATGGATAGGAGGATGCTATGTCAATCACATGACATTTATCAGAAAGCAGAGGTAGAAAAGTGCCAGTTGTTAGCAAGCTGTCTTCTTTTTATTCATTTTAGAACCTCACTTTGTGAGATAGTGCAAGCCACACTCAAAGGGGTCTTCTCTACTAAGTTAAACATTTTGGAAATATCCTTACAAATACACCCAAAGATGGGTTTCCTTGCTGATTGTAACTCTACTCAAGCTGAAAACGAACTTGAATCATCAGAGATGTGTATGACATCATTATATTTTTAATGATTACATGCACAAAGGAATTTCTTAAAATCCAGACTTTTTAACAGACTCAAAATATTAAACACAGACACCTAGCAGATCATCCAATTAATAGATGTATCATGGATGATAGCCAAAAAGAAATACACATTGTCATGGAACCTGTCATGGAACCTTGAAAAATGTTTAGCACCCTCTAACATCAGGGAAATACAAAAGGAAACTTAATTAAATTTCCACATCACTGAAGTAAGAGTCATCATGAAGAAAGCCAAAGTGCTAATGAGAATGTTGGGAATTTGCCCTTATACAATGCTAGCCTCTTTGTTGTTCTAAGCTATTTAACATTTGAGAATTTGTAGTGTGATAGCTAATGTGCTCTGTAAACTCATAAACCTAGTCTCATTTTTTTGAGAGACATTTGAGGACATGGATATGCCTTCTCACATTTGCTATAAATTCATGTAGGTAAGCTACATTATTTGAGCTCAGTACACTGGTCCTGTGCCTTACAGTCACTCAAGATCCTCTCCAACGAATGACAAATGCTGAATTGGCATCCTGTTACCTCACAACTATCTCACCTTTTAGTTCACATTAATAATCATAATTGCATTACCCCATTCACCAAGTCTCTGGAAAAGTGAAAGATGAGAAGTAGCTCCTCTTCTCCCAGCAACAGCTTCTTAAGGATTTTCAATGAAAATTTTCTTCAACAACAATAAACCCTAGAAAATCATCCACTGTGGACAGATCTCTATCTCTTGTTTAGAGTTTTAACTTCCCTTTTATTATTAATATAACAACTACAGTTTGATTCCAAATGGGAAATTTAATTGTCTGAACATAGAATATGTCACATTTGTTCTGCCTATTTCAAATAACTCATTTAAATTTTAAACCACTGCCCTGCCATCCCAAAAATAAACCAAGCAAGGCAAATACATTTGTGTCTATAAATAAAAGATGTGTAAAATATCAACAGTGCTTCCATGGTACAATGTCTGAAGGATTGTTTCTTCATAAAACATTGCAGTTACTAATTAAAAATATCTAGACATTATAAGGAATAAGGGGGAGGAAGATATCTCAGTTGATAAAGTACATTCACATGAACATCAGGAACTGAGGTAAGAGAACACACCTAAAATGTGAAGGGCAAAATGAGCTAATGGGTAAATTCACTTGCTTCTAAACCTGAGGAATTGATTGTGATCCCTTGGACACACATGGAGAAGAAGAGAATTGAATATTATAGGTTGTCCTTTGATTTCCACATGCATGATATCATACATGCACAAACATATACATAGTAATAAATACAACATTAAAAAATAAAGTCTAATGTTAGTGGCAGAGGAGTATAATCTTAGCACCAATAAGGTGCCAACATAGAGGCTCCTGGATCTTCCTGGCTGGCCAGTCCGATCAAACTGAGACACCCTGAGTACTTTATCCAAGGTTGACTTCTACCTTCTTGTGTGTGTGTGTGTGTGTGTGTGTGTGTGTGTGTGCACACTTATGCAAACACATGAGCCCACACACATAGACATACACACATACCGAAAATAAGTGAAATAAGTCTGAGCCTAATTCTGATTTCCTAACAATATGTTGACTTTAAAATCATGTCCTATCTTATGCTACTGGATGTTTTACAATGTGTGATTCTGAATACATTATTTAGTATATTCTGTTAAGTTAAATATTAATTAAAATTTTTCTTTAATCATTTTGTTTAATTATATAAATTTAAAGGTTTTCATTAGATAATTAGATAAAAGAAAACATGATAAGCTTGCTTTGTGTCTATATAGAAATAATTTTGAATAAACGATTTTTTTCATCTATAACTTTAAACAAATATTCAGGTAGAATTATTGCTTTTCAGAGTCATATTTAACATTAAGGACAGTGTTGTTCGTGAGATGGCAGAGAAAGGAGCTTACCATGTGATTCTGAAGACTTGAGCAATACCCAGGATACACATGAAGCTTCAAAGACAGAATCAACTCCATAGTGACATTATACTTGTGACCCAGGTGCCATGGTGTTTGCAACTCCTCCAGTAATAATAAACAAAGGAAAATAATAGTGTCTTGAACTATCTAGGTTTTAGCAAAGCAAGGTTTAAGTAACTGACTTCAAAAGCCAAATACCAGACATGCAACATACCAAAGGAAGCATCCTGTCTTTTCAGTTAAATGAAATCACATCAACATTAAGAATTTGACAAGATAGCTATTTCAGTCACTATCCATATTCATGCCCATTATATCTTCTGAAGGATTTTGCCACATTTAAAGTGAAATAATAAAAAATAAAATAATCTGTAGTACTGTTTTTAAGGAAACAATTAAATGTCTGAATTGAATGGTAGTAGGAAATACTACAAGAAGAGTCCTCACCTTGTCCATATGCCTAAATTATCAGTCATACTTCCTCTTTCTTGGTGTATTTCATTAGATAAAAAATGAAGGCTGACTATAAGATACTTCCCTATATTTTTATTCTTTGACTTTTTAAATTATAGAAGAGACTGATTTGAATGATTGATCTGGTGTGAATTCAATGATCTCACTTGAAAAATATTCACATAATTTGATTTACTACTCATTTTAAGAACATAAATCATGTCATAGTCTGTTAACGCTTCGGTTGTCTAATCTTTAACTTGGACTGATGATTATGTGATGTGAATAATAGGAATTTGGTAAACTCTTGACTAGGAATTACTGACATAAGATATATTTCAACTCTTCTTAGCTTTTGCTGGACTGGTATGACAGTTCAGGCATTGATGTAAATAGTTGAGGAATTTTTTAAAATTTCAAGGTTTAATAGTAATTTAATAAAGTTTGTTTTACAAATAAGTAAAACTTTTTAAAGAAACATGTGTGGAGGTGACTCAGCTGGGGAAATGCTTGTGCTGCCCAAGTGAAGACACGCATTCCATCTCTCTAGCATCCATGAAAGGGTTGGGTATAGAGCAGGCAATTTTGTCCTCGATGCCAGGGAGCCAGAGAGAAGTAGATCCCTCAATTTCCTATCCAATCATTCTAATCTACTTAGCCAGTGTCAGGCCAATGAGATCCCTCATCTCAAGAAACAAATTGGATGACTCCTGAAGAATGAGAGCCATGTGGTCCTCTGGCAACATAGGTGCACATGCTTGTTGACTGTGAAAAAGGATAGATTGCTCAAATATTTTATGAGAGTTTAGTCAGAAAATAGAGATACATATTGGGATCTGCTTTTAAAGACATTAGAAAACATCAGCCATATTATGACACAGGCAACTAAAATATACAAGTGTGTATTCAACTACCATAGTTTCCAATAAAATCTGTGACAGAATTTTGGGCTAGCAGCCTGCTGTAGTTCAGTAAGGAGTCTAATTTGCAGGATGGATGCTAACACAGCTACAATAATCTCTTGATGACCAACTGTCAAGCTGACAGGATCTAAAAGCTCCTTCACATCTAGTTGAGGGAGATTCTAGATGAGCTTAGTTGAGGTGGGAAGACTTACTCTAAATGTGGGCAGCATCTCATGTGGACTAAAATTCTGGATTGAGTACAAAGAACAAAGTGAGCCAAGCCCCACCATTCATCTCTCTCTACTTCCTGACTGTGGATGCCCTTTGAGCAACTGCAACATGTACCTATTATAATGCCTTTCCCTGACACGATGGGCAGTGCCCTCAAATTATGAGCCAAAATAAATGCTTCATCCTTATGTGCTTTTGTTAGATATTTTCACACAGCAATGAGAAAGGCACGGAGTTATTTTCATTATTATTTATTATTAATTTTGGTTTTCTCAATTAAGCATTGGCTATCTTGGAACTCACTCAATGAAGCAGACTGACATGGAGATTTGCCTGCTTCTACCTCCTGAGAGCTAGGATTAAAGGCATGTACCACCATTCCCAGCTAAGCACAAAATATTATAATAGAAGACATGGTATCAGAAACTATGAGAAAAGTGCCAGTAGTCTAAAAAAATGATGTTAGTTGAAGATAATACTTTGCATAAGATGCCTACAGATATATGTATATACGAAACATAATGATAATTTCTGTTGGTGGTGGATTATAAATTAGAAATGGCCATGCTATTATCTGTATCACATAAGCATGTATAGTACTGTAAATGTAAGCATACAGGTACAGGTTGAGAGAAGTAAATACCAGGAGCAAGTTCCATTAGGATGTCTCTTTGCTAGGATCATGACGCTGTTGACTGATCTGTTTTATCCTCATGCCCAAATAGTTTGTATGAATACTACATTTTATTACAGTTTATACGAATACTGTGGATAATCATAGAATGAATTATTTGTAGGGTTGTGGGATATTTGATTTTAAAGTGGGACACTTGATGCAGTAAGCATTCTGTATGGCTATGCTGGTAAATTTCCCAGCTGTATCCTCAAGTTGTATGTGATGGTAACCATTACTAGACACTGTTCATTTTTGCACCTCTCATAAGACTTATGTGTATATGTGTATGTGTGAATAGCTATGGTGTACATTTGAAGATGAGTTCATGTGTGTGAATATACAATAGTGAGGATGAATTTGGAGGTCAGGAGCCAACATCTAATGTCTTACTTAATAGTTTTCCACCTTATTTTTCTGAAACAGAATTTCTCCCTGAACATGGGAGCTTGTGAGTTTGCCTAGGCTCCTGTCAGCAAACTCTAGAGACCTTATTGTCTTCACATCATCAGCACTCAAGATATAAATGTATACTGCCATGTCAGTTTTATGTTTATGTTTTATTTAATTTTCAGTTTTTCTTCATGAGATCTAACTTTCATCCTTTTTCTCTGTGACAGCCACATTAGTGACTATAGCATCTTTTCACACAACTCTCTTACAGAACATTAAACCACAATAATTATTATATTTGACTCATGAAACAGTTTGTTGCTACTATACTTCTTTTCTGACTACCCTAGAAATTTGCTCATATAGACCATTCTTAGCTGTTATGCTAATAATGGTTCATATTATATACCTCTTCAGACCACCATTCACTCCTCAAAGCAATGGAGTCTTTGCTTTTTAATAACATATGCATTATGCAGCAAAGTGAGATAAATCCCACCCAGAAGAGTACTTAGGGAAACAAGTGAATACTCTAACTTGTAGTGTAGTCATGAAGATTTAGTATCTTCTTTTTTACCTGGAGAGAAAATTCACTTTCACTCTCTATAGTTAGACATAGAAGTTTTGATTTCCCCTCAGTTTTTCAGAGGTGAAGTTCAATTGAGCTGAAAGCCTTACCTGAAAGGGTTATGAAAGATATATGAGAACCAGTTTCATAGACACCACCAACATTTCTTTGTGATACAGATAATAAGCACAGACCTGGAAGGCAGACCCATTTCCATAATGCATTCACTTGTAATTGACAGGTAAAACTTACATTCTATATCTTCAGAACAGCAATCCCTACACACTGCAAATTACTTTGAAATATTTCAGCAATACATTGGCAGTGACCTTAAAAATTCTAAACTGAAGATCATTGAATGCTCTATTTTACAAATTATGTAAAACAAAAGTCTCCCTAAATCAAAGACACTTATTTTCTTTTATAATCATGGCATTAGTTGAATTGATGCAAGTACAGTAGTGGAGTATCCATAGACTTTGTTGGCATTATTAAAATTATATATTTAATATAATATCCAAATATCTCCACTCTATGATGTCCTCTGAAACTCCCATCTCTAACAGCCATGAAAGTACATGCCTATAATGCCAGATATTTGGGAGTCCAACTGTTTGGATTGTGAATTCAAGGTTTGCCTAGTCCTCCATAAAATTACTCCAAATATAAACAAATAATTACAATTACTTATTCTCAATAAACTAAAGTATACCTGATAATCAGAAAGTCAAAGGTAAAATCAAAACAAGTCAGTGTTTCACTAGAAGACAGGGGAATGAATCGTCCACACAGTTTCATGCAGACCATTCAATGATATATGGATTTTTATAAAAAAGAATCAGAATTGGTCCCTGGAGACACTTAAACAAATAAACCCTATATTTAGATTGCTGTGTGTGTGTGTGTGTGTGTGTGTGTGTGTGTGTGTGTGTGTGTGTGTGTGTCTGGTTTCTGTTATGATATAAACTCTATAAGTCTTTTGCATTACTTCCTGTATATCTCTAACCTGAAAAAGGTGTAAGTCTCTGGACAAATATTTACTTCCTGAAAAGGAAGAATCAAAATTAAGAATGATTTCCAAGGAGATGGCTCAATGGTAAAATGTTACATGCACATACCCACAATCCAATATTCCCTGCCATGTGCGAACTCACAATAAGGAATATATAATACACACACACAGACACACAGACACATACACAAGAACTTTGTGTTAATGATGCGGTCCTGTAGGAGAGTATTTCCCTAACCTGTATGAAGCTCTGATTTAGACTCCTGCACAGATAGATAGAAAGATAGATAGATAGATAGATAGATAGATAGATAGATAGATAGATAGACAGACAGACAGACAGACAGACATACAGACAGAAGATAGATAAATTGTCAGAAAGGTTTCTATGTCCTGAGTCACAAGCTCCTGAAGCCCCTATTTATATTTTCTCATTTTAATGTCTGGACATTTGAAGTGAGTGGGGTGGCCAGTTCCATGTATGTGTCTCTACTTGTTTCTCCTCTCTGTGCTCATCCACAGCCATTGATTGCATATCTGTGACATTGTATGTTCTCTAAGATGCCGTCACCTTTATGGATGGCCTTCTATTCATTTTATATTCTTCCATGAGCTGAGAACATGTTCCTAGCTTCCTACACTATGCATTTACCCTTATCTCAGATTGTAAATAAAAATAATTCCCTTTCTTCAAATAATTTTAGTTTCTAGCAAATTAGAAACAGGGTATCTTCCAGGAAGTAAAGGTTACTAGTGTTGTGATAAAAAACTTTGACCAAGGCAATTTATGAAGAAAAGGGTTATTTCAATTATGCGTACATGTCTCTGTTTATCATTGAAAGGAATCAGGACAGGAAATTAGACACAGGAGCTTACACAGGGGCCCTAGAGAAGTGATGCTTATTTACTTTTTCCTTGTGGCTTGTGCAGTCTTTCTTAAAGAATACAGGACCACCAGTCAGGTTTGATGGGGCCTCCTACCATCAATCACTAATTAAGAAAAGTCCTACAACCCTGTCTACACCAAAATGTTATGAAGACATTTTCTCAGTTGGGGTGACCTCTTTTCCTGATATATTTAGCTTCTGTCAAGCTGACAAAAACTAGCCAGCACACAGAATTAACTCTAACTGAGGAATTAATTCTCAGAGGGTCGGCTGTTAAGTTACTGTAGGTCAGATAACTTGATAGAAACTATGGGCATGGATAAATGTGTAAGAACCTTAGATACTCATAGAAGTTGCTGTGAGATCTGGTCTCCAGTCTGTGTTTGAGACATATTGAAGTAGATGGCTTACTATAATGATCTCCTATCATTCTGCACACCAAGTTTGTCATACTGGTACTTAGCAGGCTGCCTCTTGCTGTTCACTTCACTGTGATTGTGACACATAAGTCCTAGTGAATTCCCAGCGATTTTGATTTACTATTGTAAATACCTTAACAGCTTCTCTTGAAATAGCTGTCTTTTTCTCAGCCTGTGTTTCCTAAAATGGAAATGCTAATCCAATATCCTGGAAACAGAGAAATGATGTTCATGTATACACACTAAACTTCAATACCACTAAAAAATATAATTATAACTCCCACTTCAGGTGAAATGTGGCTCAAGGACTGGGAAAATGACTGAAGTGTCAATAATAGAGAATGCATTGGTCTGTGCTAGGTCCTGTGCATATCTTATGATTATTTAGCTTTGCAATATTGTAGGATTCTTAGCAGTGGGAGTGGGGGTATCTCATAAACACACTTGTGACTCCTTTCCTCTTACTGGGTTGCCTAGGGCCACATTAATATGAAGATTTGTGTGCACTCTTACTGCATCTTGTTATGCTGTATTTTGTTGATATCTTTGGGAGGACTGTTCTTTTATGAAGGGAAATATTTAAGCAGTATATCTGGAGAGAGTGGAGGTAGAGATGGAACTGGAAAATGTGGAGGAAAGAAAACCTGCTGTTGAGATGTATCATATGAGAAAAGAATCAACAAAAAGATACATGTATTTATATTTTCTGTGTGCGTGTGCATGCGTGTGTGTGTATGCGTGTGTGTATGTGTGTGTGTGTGTGGTGTGTGTGTGTGTGTGTGTGTGTGTGTGTGTGTGTGTGTGTGTGTGTGCGTGTGTGTGTGTGTGTTTGAAGGCATGTCCTCTCAGAAGCCATAAGAGATCACCAAATCCTCTGGGGCCTCACATAACAGCCTCGGGTTGTGAGTACTCATGGGTCTTAGGATATGAATTTGGGTGCTTTGCAAGAGCAGGAAATGCTCTTAAACTTCTGAGACAGCTCTTTGAAAACTTGTATCTGAGAACCTAGAGAATCCACTAAGACCTTCTGTCTAATGTATTCTTAAAACAGTATCTGATTTATTATTAGCTGTTCCACTTTGATCAATTATTGATAAGATTCTGTCTTTTAGTGAGGTTTATGGTTCATTCACCCCTTTCTATATTATGACGAGAACATCCTCTAAATAATCCTGTGACTACAGTTTTGTGTTTGCTTTGCTTATGTAAATTCACTTCCACACAGTTCCTCAAGGTATGAACTAGAAACAGCCTTAGGGGGAATCCAAAGTGTATAAGGTACCATAAGATTCTATATTCTTGTGTTTTCCTGGCTGACAAAGCTGTTCTACTTATCAAATATTTTTGGGCCTTCAGTATGCTCAAGGCCCAATAAATTCTTTCTAGAGAACTCGTAGAGCAAGATAGATATTTATCTCCCTGCTCTGGTAACTTTCAGATACATATATTATTCATCCATCCACGTATTCTTTTCAATAATAATTCATATTTATTACACAAAGATGTAATATTTCTATTTAATGTATCTCGATCATTTCTACCCCTCAATCCCATGTAGAAATCTCCTCTAGCACACCAAATATATCTTCCTCCAAACTTCATGCCTACCGCAAACATGTGTTTAACACAGAATACAATTAGTGCTGCCCATCTGCTTCACTTGAATGTGAGATTATCCATTGCAACACAGGGGATCTTTCAGGTGCCACAACTCTAAAAAAAATGACTCTCCTCACCAAGCAGCCATCACTTACCAGTATCTCTTAAGTGTAGGTGGAGTTTCTTTAGTTTCTTCCCACTATATGCTCGGATTTTAATTTCTTTGATGCTGTGTGAGTGTTATAGCTACTGAGAGTTTATGTGTGCAGCAGTTAAGTCATGTCTAGAGGGCAGTATTTCAAACCATTAATCTCCATCTTCTAGCTTTAGATTCTTTTTAAACTTCTTCTGGTATAATCAGTCTCTGAGCCTCAGAGAAAGAGGATGCTAGAGATGTTTGCTCTACAACTGATAACTCACAGTCATTATCAGCCTTGTACCCATTTATAATCTCTTTTTTAGTGGAAAATTTGCTGTGTGCCAATAATTGTGGTAGTAGATAGAATTTGCCAGCCAAACAGAATAAGTTAGTATATACCATCCCAATGTACCAGGCAGACGGAAATAATGTGTTTCTATCACCAAATAGTGAAGCAGTGGGACAAACTACAGAAAATGTAGACTATATTCTATTTGAGAGACATAGTTCTTATTCTTTTCAATTGAGGAATAAATGTTATATGCAGAAATCTTAAGAGAGTAAAATGTAAAAATGAAAAATTTGTGAATGTCAAAGTAGAATAAATTGCCTGTGATGGAAAAGTAGAATAAATGTATTTCTGATTCAAAGGAGTGTGGATGGGGAAGTGAAGGTGTCTTAATATGGACTAAAGATAGGTGTGCAGGGCTGAAGAGATAATTTCTGTCACGAAACTGCTAGCCTTGCAAGCCGAAACTCTTAAGTATAATTCTCAAAATCTATGGAAAGACATCAATACATGGGGGTGTGCAATTATAATCCCAGCGTTTGGTAATTAGGGTGATGTAGTAGTTGGGCCTTGCTGGTCAACTAGTCCAGACTGCTGGGCAAGTGCTAGGCCAACAAAAGAGCATGTCTTTAAAAAACAAGGAAACCAGATACTTTCTGAGTCAAAGTATCCAAGGTGACCCTCTGACACACCCACATGCACACACACACACACACACACACACACACACACACACACACACACGCACATGCACACACTCACCCACATATACTTTCTTCTTCATTTTGTTGAGACTGTCACGAAGACATATTCCATTTGATAAACAGCACTGCTATGGAAAACAGGAAAGGGGCACAAAATTATCTATATGTTTAGAAATTTCTCATTTTATACCCAACATATGTAGATACACATTTTATTTCCTTCCTACTTATACTTTGGATAGAAGCAGGTCTGAAACAGTTCATAAAATGTAAACTTTGATATCACCAATGATAATCGCAACATGCAAATTAATGGAGTTAGGGTGAAAGTATCTATTTCAAATTTTTAGTCAGTACTCCCAGAACACAAACAGAATATAAATTCTCCACAATTATATCTGATGTTTGCCACAAAATTTTTGCCTCTTTACTGTTTACAGGAAATTAGTTTTCTGTGCTTGGAATCATTTCAGCCCCGCGGGTCTTTTGAAGTCTTGTCCAGAACCATCACATATTTTTATGCATTGCTTGTAAGGTTCCAAAATATTCTTTCATGAAGTTACTTGTTGAAAGATACCAAAAGCCAAATGCTTAATTTATTCAGATTCAAAACCATTCAAACAACCCAAGGCATGTTGGTACAAAGAAAATAATGGTCTCAGAGGTTTATTTTTTAAACAAGCCCTCCCTTGCATTTTTCTGGAAATAGAGAATGAATATTCTGAAATATATTTGTCCTCAGGGAGCAGAAATAAGCGGATGAATGGCCACCAGCACAGGCATGGGGCCAGCTTTGGGAATCTAAATGTCAAAGCTATCAAAAAAAGAATCAAAATCCTATTGATCTTGCGAAAGCCACAGGCATTGGATTTTAATTATTGGAAATAGTAAGTGCATTTGCCTTCAGTTGAAATAGAATCCCTGCTTCTAAACTGTTCAACTTTCAAAACAGCATTTCATGTATTTAAAGTAAAGAATTTCAAGGATGATCACTTTTGGCCTGTGGAATTCAACAATAATGTGTAGACTCTAAAAAGTGTTTTAGGTTTATTCTTTCTCCTTTTTCTCCCTTCTCTCTGTGTATGTGTTTGTGTATATGTGTCTGTGAGTGCATGTGGAAGGGGGGGGTGCTGGTTTTTCATGGTGCATATATATAGAGATAAGTACACATAACAGTGTAGAATTGGTTATGTTGGTTTCTTTAGTTAGTTCAGGTTATAAATGTCAGGGATTAATTGTTATACCAACTTGGAGCTACCATTTTATTCCTCCTTCACCTTATTTGAGAAAGATCTATCAGACTTATAACTCAAATAAAAACCTGAAAAGGGCTACTAGAGAGAACCTAGGTTCATCCTGGTTCTGCCTCACCAGTGTTGGGATTCATGTGCATGTCAGTATGGCTGGCTTTTCCATGTGGGTTCTGTTGACAAGTGCAAGTGCTTGAAATGCAAGTATTTATTCAAAGATTCACCCCTTCAGCTCTAAGTCCAGAATACTTTCCAGCAGGAACTCTGACAGATACAAAATACACAGGAGTCTGTATCTTTTCTTTACTTTTCTTCTTCTTCTTTTTTTTTTTTTACAAGAACAGTTGTTGGCATCTATTACAATCACATCAATCTTAATAATAAACAAACTGAATAAACAACCCAAAACTAGGAAATATAAGAATCTTAAAATTTCCACACAGCATCAGTGAAAACAAACTGAAAGAACAAAAGCCCCAGGGCTATAAACTTAAACCAAAGAAAGTCACACACATACACACACACACACACACAGACACACACAGACACACACATACACACACACACACACACACACACAAAGTTAAATACAGACTTACTGTCAGAACATTTACTGTAGCACATAATTCACATTCCAAGGCATAACTACAGATTCAGAGGAAATTCAAAAAATCATCAGATCTTACTATAAAAGCCTATACTCAACAAAACTTGAAAATCTGCAGGAAATGGACAATTTCCTAGACAGATACCAGGTACCGAAGTTAAATCAGAACAGATAAAACCAGTTAAACAACCCCATAACTCCTAAGGAAATAGAAGCAGTCATTAAAGGTCTCCCAACCAAAAAAGAGCCCAGGTCCAGACGGGTTTAGTGCAGAATTTATCAGACCTTCATAGAAGACCCTCATACCAATATTATCCAAACTATTCCACAAATTGAAACAGATGGAGCACCACCAACTCCTTCTATGAAGCCACAATTACTTTATACCTAAACCACACAAAGACCCAACAAAGAAAGAGAACTTCAGACCAATTTCCTTTATGAACATCGACTTAAAAATACTCAACAAAATTCTGGCAAACCTAATCCAAGAGCACATCAAAACAATCATCCACCATGATCAAGTAGGCTTCATCCCAGGCATGCAGGGATGGTTTAATATACGGAAAACCATCAACGTGATCCATTATATAAACAAACTGAAAGAACAAAACCACATGATCATTTCATTAGATGCTGAGAAAGCATTTGACAAAATTCAACACCCCTTCATGATAAAAGTCCTGGAAAGAATAGGAATCCAAGGCCCATACCTAAACATAGTAAAGCTATATACAGCAAACCAGTGGCTAACATTAAACTAAATGGAGAGAAACTTGAAGCAATCCCACTAAAATCAGGGACTAGACAAGGCTGCCCACTCTCTCCCTACTTATTCAATATAGTTCTTAAAGTTCTAGCCAGAGCAATCAGACAACAAAAGGAGGTCAAGGGGATAGATCGGAAAAGAAGAAGTCAAAATATCACTATTTGCAGATGATATGATAGTATATTTATGATCCCAAAAGTTCCAATTAGAGAACTACTAAAGCTGATAAACAACTTCAGCAAAGTGGCTGGGTATAAAATTAACTCAAATAAATCAGTAGCCTTCCTCACACAAAAGAGAAAACAAGCCGAGAAAGAAATTAGGGAAATGACACCCTTCATAATAGACCCAAATAATATAAAGTACCTCGGTGTGACTTTAACCAAGCAAGTAAAAGATTTGTACAACAAGAACTTCAAGACTCTGAAGAAAGAAATTGAAGAAGACCTCAGAAGATGGAAAGATTTCCCATACTCATGGATTGGCAGGATTAATATAGTAAAAATGTCCATTTTACCAAAAGCGATCCACAGATTCAATGCAATCCCCATCAAAATACCAATCCAATTCTTCAAAGAGTTAGACAGAACAATTTGCAAATTCATCTGGAATAACAAAAAACCCAGGATAGCTAAAACTATCCTCAACAATAAAAAGACTTCAGGGGGAATCACTATCCCAGAACTCAAGCAGTATTACAGAGCAATAGTGATAAAAACTGCATGGTATTGGTACAGAGACAGACAGATAGACCAATGGAACAGAATTGAAGACCCAGAAATGAACCCACACACCTATGGGCACTTGATTTTTGACAAAGGAGCCCAAACCATCCAATGGAAAAAAAGATAGCATTTTCAGCAAATGGTGCTGGTTCAACTGGAGGTCAACATGTAGAAGAATGCAGATCGATCCATGCTTATCACCCTGTACAAAGCTTAAGTCCAAAGGATCAAGGACCTCCACATCAAACCAGACACACTCAAACTAATAGAAGAAAAAAACTAGGGAAGCATCTGGAACACATGGGCACTGGAAAAATTTCCTGAACAAAACACCAATGGCTTATGCTCTAAGATCAAGAATCACAAATGGGATCTCATAAAACTACAAAGCTTCTGTAAGGCAAAGGACACTGTGGTTAGGACAAAACGGCAACCAACAGATTGGGAAAAGATCTTTACCAATCCTACAACAGATAGAGGCCTTATATCCAAAATATACAAAGAACTCAAAAAGTTAGACCGTAGGGAGACAAAGTAACCCTATTAAAAATGGGGTTCAGAGCTAAACAAAGAATTACAGCTGAGGAATGCTTAATGGTTGAGAAACACCTAAAGAAATGTTCAACATCTTTAGTCATCAGGGAAATGCAAATCAAAACAACCCTGAGATTTCACCTCACACCAGTGAGAATGGCTAAGATCAAAAACTCAGGTGACAGCAAATGCTGGCGAGGATGTGGAGAAAGAGGAACACTCCTCCATTGTTGGTGGGGTTGCAGACTGGTACAACCATTCTGGAAATCAGTCTGGAGGTTTCTCAGAAAATTGGACATTGAACTGCCTGAGGATCCAGCTATACCTCTCTTGGGCATATACCCAAAAGATGCCCCAACATATAAAAAAGACACGTGCTCCACTATGTTCATCGCAGCCTTATTTATAATAGCCAGAAGCTGGAAAGAACCCAGATGCCCTTCAACAGAGGAATGGATACAGAAAATGTGGGTACATCTACACAATGGAATATTACTCAGCTATCAAAAAACAACGACTTTTACATTAGAAATTGTAGGCAAATGGTTGGACCTGGGTACATCATCCTGAGTGAGCTAACCCAATCACAGAAAGACATACATGGTATGCACTCACCGATAAGTGGCTATTAGACCATAAATGTTTGAATTACCCTAGCTGCTAGAACAAATGAAACTCAAGACGATGATCAAAATGTGAAGGCTTACCTTCTTTAAAAGGGGAACAAGAATACCCCTTTGCAGGGAAGAGAGAGGCAAAGATTAAAACAGAGACTGAAGGAACACCCATTCAGAGCCTGCCCCACATGTGGCCCATACATATACAGCCACCCAATTAGACAAGATGGATGAAGCAAAGAAGTGCAGACCGACAGGAGCAGGATGTAGATCGATCCTGAGAGACACAGCCAGAATACACAGCAAATACAGAGGCGATCGCCAGCAGCAAACCACTGAACTGAGAACGGGGACCCCTGTTGAAAGAATCAGAGAATGAACTGGAAGAGCTTGAAGGGGCTTGAGACCCCATATGTACAACAATGCCAAGCAACCAGAGCTTCCAGGGACTAAGCCACTACCTAAAGACTATACATGGACTGACCCTGGACTCTGACCTCGTAGGTAGCAATGAATATCTTAGTAAGAGCACCAGTGAAGGGGGAAGCCCTGGGTCCTGCTAAGACTGAACCCCCAGTGAACTAGACTGTCGGGGGGGGCGGCAATGGGGGAGGGTGGGAGGAACACCCATAAGGAAGGGGGGGGAGGGAAGGATGTTTGCCCGGAAACCGGAAAGGGAGTAACACTTTTCAAAATGTACATAAGAAATACTCAAGTTAATAAAAAAAAAAATCACATTCCAAATTGAGTCTGAATCCTGCCTCTAAGACACTGAGATTATAGAGGACTTAATAAAATGAGATTACAAGCAAATATCTACTGACCATACTTTTTAAGACTCTGAGGCCAATGGATCACGAAAATTACGAGGCAGATAAACTTTGCAAGTAGGAACCGCCAATCATTCCCAATATCCCAAATTAGAAAAACGTGGGTGGAGCTAGAGAGATGGCCCAGTGGTTAAGGTTAAGATTACTCTTCCAGAGGTCCTGAGTTCAATTTCTAGCAAGCACATGGTGGCTCATGACTACCTGTAAAGGGATCAGAAGCCTGCTTCTTGTGTGGCTGATGACAGTTCACTAATATTCATAAAATAAAAAATGAAATGTTATAAAAAGAAAGAAAGAAAGGAAAGAATGAAGAAAGAAATGGGAAATCTGAGGGCCATACAAGGAAAGCATATGAGATGAGACAAGATTGTTGAGACCCATTGTTCCACTAGAGGATCTAGCTTTCATGTACTGTTGACCAAGTCAAGAAACCCTGGAGAGCTCCAATGAAGCCAACATTACTGAGATGGTCCATATTTTGCTAAAGACATCACCAATAAAGCTGTTAAGATCAAGTAACAATACCTATTTATTCCCCAAATAGTCTATAACCATGAACACTCTACCCTTTCTACTAAACCTACACAATTCTCCTCATAAATCCATGTTACAACTTTAGTTCCTAAACTCCTCCATTTTTGTCTTCTTCATATGTTTACATATGTAGGTGTGAATGCTTGCTTGAGCACATGCACAAATGGATGAACATGTATGATGGCATATGTAGATCTGGAGGTTGAAGTTGAGAATCTTCTTTCCTTTCTCTTCTCTCTTAGTCTTTGAGACAGTTCTTTCAGTTGAACCCAGAGCTCATCAATACTGCTGGACTTACTAGCCAGCTTATGCCAGAAAGCTTTTCAATCTTACAGGTAGGTCACCATACCTGACCACCATTTACATGGGTTCTTGTCGTTCGTGCTACAAGTAATATATAATAATATATAGTATATAATAGTATAGTATATAATAAGTGCTTAACGGTTATTGTGTCTTCAGCACAAGATTTTTTTAACTTTAATATTGTTTTAAATTACACTCAGAGAAATGTTCAGGTATTTATGTGTGAATCTTGACCTTGATATATAGCTTGTGAGACACCAAAATCCTGTATATATATATATATATATATATATATATATATATATATATGCTCCCAAAAGCCAAATCCCACCTATCTGCCTCTTCTACTAATCCATATGCTGAAGATCCACGCTAATGATGCCTCTCAAGAAGTCTCCAATTTCTTCATAGTAGATTTCCCTGAAATTCTCTTTCTCACTGAAGGTCTGACTGAAGATCTGTAAGGTGAAGGAAATTCTTCAAGCTGCTAGTGCAAGGCAGAGAACAGTCCTAATTTGGGCTATGCCTTTACTGCCATAGGCAGTATTGGCTAAACTATCATTAGCATGCCCATTCCAATTGTAGCCATAGTAAATTAATTATATCAAGAATAGGATAAGATCCTGTATAACACAGTACTCAAATTCACCGAAAAAGGGAGGGGACTTGAGGTAGCTCAACAGGTATGAATACTGCCTTGAACTTGACAGTAAGATACACTAAAAATTGATTTGGTGGCCTTCTAGATGTCTTGGAATGTGTGTTGGTATTAAATTTCACACATACACACACACACACACACACATACACACACACAACGTGTTAAGTGGAAAGAGAAGCAGCAATAAAGAAGACTAGCTGCTTAGCATCTTCAGCTAGTGAAAGGAATTGATCCGGAAGAAGATACATAGAAAGAAAAATACCAGCCCTAACCACAGCAAAACAAAGAGAGCAAAACAAAAGAAGCAAAACAAAAGCATTGAAATAAACCTACAAGTAGCACAGAAAGCAGGAACAGCTTGAGACTGAAGATGGCAGCGCTCATCTCTTGTATCTATCTTCTGAGAAATTCTGTGGACACAAAGACATGGTGGACGTGGGGAGGAAGGGAAGGAAGGAGAGGAAGAAGGAGGAGAACAGGGAGAGGGAGGTGAAGAGAGAGAAAGAAAGACAGAAAGAGGAAAGAGATAGAGATGGCATGTGTCTCTTGTGGGCATCTCTTGGAGTCTCTACATGGTACAGAATTAGCATTAATTAAAAGCATCAACTGCTCTGGATGATGGGGACACACTGGATAAAGTATATGCCATATACACAGAAGAATCAGAGTTCAATTCCCCAGAATTCACTGAAAATAAGAAAGGGCACAGAACATCTGTAATCCTAGGACTTCTGGAGAGAGATGGGAAGTGAAGACAAGAAGATTTGTAGAAACTCAACAGCAGGCTAACCTAGCAAACGATGCAGAGATCAAGAGACCCTGACATGAGTAAGGTAGAAGGTATTAAATAGCATTGAAATGGTCTTCTCCATGCATTCTGTGGTATGTGCATGTGTACATCTGTACCCACTTCATGAGCATGCACATGAGCACACACACACTCATACCCCCACCCCACCCCCTCTCACACACACACACTGCACACTCTTGTACTCTCCAGTACAAGTCAATAACTGTCGATAGATTTGTATATCTATCCTTCTCTAATACCAGGTTAATTATCAACTTCCCCAATTTTAACCTAAAAAGTAAAACCACGAAGGAATAACATGTCATTCAGGTACATGAGGCAGAATTGATTCCCAGCTCTCCTTGATTTTCTGAACATACTTTCTAACAGACATCTTGGCAGTTGATTTTAAGAAGAAAAAAAGAGCTTAGAGTCGCTTGTTGTGTAGCACTGAACATCCTACTCTAGGAGTCATTTCACCATAGATATCAAAGCAGAATTTCTTTCACTCCACAAGTTAATTCATTTCTCCTCCTAGGTATGTGGAGAAGTGCACTGTTTTGTGGTTGTTATTGATTGCTACCCTTTACGGTTACTAGCCTAGCACATATCAGTATGTGCAATTCTGTCTACATGCCAGGGATGTGGTACTGAGTGGGAAGTGATGGTCTGGCATGAAATGATTGAGGAGAAACAGACCAGAAAGTAGAGGATTAAAGGATGTGGCAAGTTTTCTTTCTGGCATATAATTTCCAATATCTGGGTTTGTCAAACAAGGGAGAAGATTTTTACTATTATAAATTTTAGAAAGTAAAATTAATCGATAAGAAAAGTTTCTTGAGACACAGCCTTTCTGTGTGGCCCAGGCTGGTCTCAGACTTCAGGGCTCATGTGATTCTCATATCTCAGTGAACAAATTACTTGATGATGCATTTGCCTCTTAACTCAGCTGCGCAAATACTTTGAGCGTAGTTAAGACATTGGGAAATATTGCAATAAAAGTTGAAAATTTCAGTTGAAAATTATCAATATACATAATTGTAAATTTAAAAACCTTACTCACATATATATGTGATGAATCTAGTTGTGTGCTAAATGAACACATATATACATATATAGTAAATGTAAAGAAGCACATATACATATTTATATACATACATTTATGACCATGGCATATTTATATGAAACATATATGAACATATACCAAGAAAAATAAATTTAAGACCAAATTAAGGTATCTGATATAAATGAGAATTAAATTGATCTTATTCATAAACAAGTAAAATATAAAGTTGAATATATTTAACTAAGTAATTTATGCAGTTCTAAAATGAGCCTTGTTAGTTCTACAAGTAAACAAATATACAAGCATTAGAGAGTTTCTTAATAATTAATAACTTACTCAAAACTAGTAGGGGAGGAGTGAGAAACAGTAGTAATATCCAAATTACTACCACTTATCCTCACAAATGTGGGTCTTCTCTATATACTCTCTAAAAGTATATGTTTTAACTTTTGAATGTAAATCTAATGAGAATATATTTATCAAATTCTGGTAGAGAAGTGAAAAAGTTGCAAGTAGAATCTAAGATTTGAAGTATAGTGCAATTGAAAGGCATGGGCCATGGGCAGGTTTCTCCAAAAGCAAATGTGAATATAGTGTGCATTCTTTTACACATGTGTAGTCACAATTGTTAGGAGGAACGTCTCTCTCTCTCTCTCTCTCTCTCTCTCTCTCTCTCTCTCTCTCTCTCTCTCTCTCTCTCTCTCTCTCTCTGTGTGTGTGTGTGTGTGTGTGTGTGTGTGTGTGTGTGTGTGAATGTGGAAGCCCAAGGTTAACATCAAGATTCTTCATCTGTCTACATCTTATTCACTGGAGGGGTGTATAATAGTTTCATTTTCATTCTGTAATGAAATACCCTAAAAATAGCAACTTAGGGGAGACAGGCTTATTTCATCTTACTATTCCAGGTTTCAGTCTCTCATTGTGGGGGAGTTAAGGCAGAAACTTCCAAAAGTCATATCCCATCTGCAGAAGAGAGAGATGAACACATGCATGCTCAAATTTGTACTGTGCTTAGTTCATCCACTCATAGTTCATGGCCTCAGGCCAGAAGAGTGATGGCAGCACAGTGACAAGTCTTCTCACATGATTTATCTGACTGTCTCCTATAAACATGACTAAAGAATAAACAGAGGCAGATGATAATCTTAACACTTGCCTGAGGTAAGGGTCGGCTGTGCCCTGCTGTTCTCTGAAGCGAGCCTTCATGGAGAGTTTCTCAGCTTAATTCTAAGCTTGCTGGTACACCTGGGGCTTCTTCCTCATGAAAATTTGAATTCCAATGGACTGCCATATCAGTTTTATACTAATATATATCCTGATTATCAATCATTTGTTACTTGTGTGTTAGAGCACTCAAAACACTGATACACTTCATAGCCATGGTTTTGACAGCACAAGAACAAATGGGCACAGCTTGACACTGTAAAGCCAAAAGAGACTTTGTCTTTGTCTTAAGTAAGGGAGGGAGTAACGATGTTGCTATTGTTGAGAAGAAATGTGGTGCTGCTATTGTTGAGAAGAAATGTAAAGCATGGCCAAATTTGGCTGACAGAAGACCTTTCTGGTTCATTTGCTCGGAGAACCCTGTCTCAGTATTTACTATCCATTCTACAAAAGCTTGATCTTCACTTTAAGAGCAATGTGGAAAAGAGACTAGGCCCTTAACTCTTAAAGACATGTCTCCTGGGATACAATCCATTTCTATCATCTGAGCTAAGAAAAATAGAATGTCAGAGACAAAGACACAAACACGTTGTTAAAAGGCTACATAGTTCACTCTGCTCCAGTATTAATCTTTTTCTGGACCCCTCAATGAGCTTAAAGCATTTCATCAGGGCAAAACTTCACCCAACAGACTTCAGAGAACTTCACAGTATAACTGGCAATGGTTATTCAGAGATACAGAACTGTAACTTGTTTTTCCCACAATGAGAGGGGACACTGTTGTGTGATTTAATGGCATCATCTCACTGACATCCTCAGTTGTCATTCATTTGAGGAGTGTCTGGACACAGTGCTAATATTGGCAAGACTAGTATTGGATGGCTCTCTCAGGTACTAAATTATGCAAAATTAACAAGTCAAAACATATTTGCCTTCTCCCAAGGCAATAACCTCAGAGGAAAACCAAGGTCATGTCAGTGCCTGAAACAGAAATCAACCTTGGCTCTTCTGGGAGAAGGCAATAGAGAACTGAAGAAATGTAAGACAAGCTCTGAAAGTGGATTTATTTAAAATTTTCCCCATCTGCTGCATGCCTGAAACTACTCCTGTACTTCCTATCCTCAGATTGCAGTTTTCTTCAATCATATATCTCTATTTTTTCTTTATGCAAAGTGTAGCATACAATCCATTGCTCTATACATATTTGCTATAGTCATTTGCTAGACATGAAAACATAGATGCTTCCTGTTTAGGGTTTGTCTACTAGGTTTTCAATAGGTACAACAGCAGAAAGCAACTCTGGACACTATGGAAAGAGTTGGAGCTTGGCTCCAGTGCTCGCAGTTCCTAGAATGAGGCCCGCACTGTAGTCCTTTCACATTAGCTGTCCAGTCACTTGCAGCCTAAGTCCAGGCTTGCAATGCCACCACTCTCCAATGCTCCTTACATGAAAAATAGAAAAACAAGGAGTGGTACTCAGGTGTTTTTTTTTTTAATTAGAAAAAATTAATTTTAGTTTAATAGAAGCATCATAGGTCTTACAGCCTTGGATACTTGGTACTAAAAATTAGAGTTTCCTAGGTGGGTATTGTTAGAGGCTTATAATAATATCATCACTTAGTATTTTATTGCATAAAAGAGATCATGAATTAGAAAGAGAAGAGGAGAATGTGGAATAATTTGGAGGGAGAAAAAGTAGCATAAATGATGAAATTTTACTAGAATCTCAAAAATAAAGGAAATAATTAAAATAAAATCAAAGAAGGAAGTAAATAAATACAATGAGAGATTCTAATAATGAAAATTACAATTACTGTATTTTTATATAATTTTTTGACATTTCAAAGCAAATGCTAAGCCTCTCTCATGTCTATTCTCCTATTCATAATTCAAGAGACTTTATATCAATCCTTCCCACCATGTAGGAATTGTTCTTGGTTTTGGAGTTAGTGGTCATGATGGTGATAATTTATTTATTCACTTTACATCTGAGGGCAGTCTCCCTCTCTCCTTCAAGATGCACCCTCTCCAACCTCCCATCCTACAGTTCCCTCTCCTGATGATTTTTTCTTCATTGTTCTTTCTGTTCACCTTGAGACTAACTACATCTTATGGATGGGCTAAATATTTTGCTTTACATCTTGCCCTCTGTGCTGTATGTAAAAATGTTCATAGGAATATCTACATTGGTATTTTACCAACTATCACTAGGTTAGTCCTATATTTAGTTAAAAAAGAACCCTGGTGTACCACAATCCATATAGAAGGAAGGGAAAGTGGCCATGTGATGTTTGTTCATGCATATAGACAAACTACTTTATTTTCTGTCATTGCGATATGTACCATAAACAAAAGTTACCAAAAATACCTTGAAAAAGATAAAGAGTATATTTTACCTTATACTGTCCAGTCATAGTTCATTACTAAATAAAGACAAGATAGGAGCTGAAGCAGAAACCATGAAGTAATTGTGATTACTGGCCTGCTCCCTGGTTCATACTCAGCTTATTTGTTTGTTTGTTTGTTTATTTATTTATTTATTTATTTATTAAATGTGCCTTAGGCCTATCTGACTAGGTAATGTATCACCCACTTTGGGTGGACTGGGCCCTACCACATCAATTATCAATCAAGACAATTTGACATAGCCATAGGTCAGTATGATTGAAGCAATTCCTTCAATTAAGCTCCTCCTTCCCAGTGAGTCAACATTGTGTCAAGTTGACAATAAAAACTAACAAACACAATGGGTGACCTGTGCCTTTAATTTTTCTTGTCCAATACAAAAGGCTCTATGTTTGTGAGACAACCTACAGCACTGTTGTGAAAGAACTGAACAAGAGAGGATGTAGTTCTCATGTAAGATCTAAAGGAAGGGCACTTATAGATTCTGTGGTAACAGTATTTTTTTCAATAAGGAAAGGCTGCATGGAAATAGCCAGTCTTGCCACTTTCTCATATAATTGCAGAATATTCAGACTTTTACCAGTAATATTCAGATTTCAAAGTTTAAAACAAGAGAAACACATTTCCTCTTAATGATTATCCATAAGCTACAAATAGGCCATAATTTCAGAACTTTAGCTCTGAGCCTTAAATATTTCCAGATTAATTTTCAGAATCCTTCTGACATATAGAGAAGCAGATAGATCAGGCATGAATGATAGATTGGTAGATAGATAAATATGAAATAAAACTGTTGTCCATGCATACTGCATTTTAACACAAATAAGATTTATCTGTGGTGTAAATTAAAGTTTGATAGCCATGGTTGTCATAGAACAAACACAACAAGGCTGTGCATAAGCTGTAGCTAAGAGATAGGACTTTCCACTCAGATTGTGTCCTGTCACTTCTCTAGGTTTGGTGACATAAAGAGATGGAAAGACAAGTTTTCAAAAGTACATACTTCATGCCACGCAGAAATGACATCCTCAATAGATACATATTTCAGGCAAGTGGAAGGAGACAGAGGTACAGTATTAATTAGTTGGTTGCATTGTTATTTTTAACACTGAGTGAATGCAAGACATTTTATTTAATACATAACTTTTGATAATATTCAAAAGCATATACATTTATATTATGAAAAAGAAATTGTTATCTGGGGAGATGGATCAATGGATGAAGCACTTTCTATAACAGGATGAAAACTAGACTTTAAATTCCCAGAACAGGAATTATATGTGGCAGGTGTGGCAGTAGGCTGGAAAACCTACCTCTTAGAATTGCTAGAGCAAGATGGATGGCTAGACTGGAGGCATTGGCCTGGAACTGCAGGACCCTGCCTCGGTGAAGAAAGTGAGGAGCAATTGAGAAAGATTCTTGATACCAATTTCAGGACGCTATAAGCTCGTGTACAATGCATATTTACATGTAAACTGTTATGTACACGTGTACATCACAAACACCCAGATAGAAAAAGAAACATTATTAAAAATAAATTATCGCAGAGATTACTTGTTTCAGTCCAAATTCCTCAACTACTTAATCACATCCTCTATGTCTTTGATGCCTTTACACATAATTTAATTCTCACCACATCTTATGAGCTATTCAACATTGCACACACTTTTATTTCAGAGTAGAAAATGGTGCCCAGGGGCTTTAGTAATAGGACAAGATTGGAGACCAAAAATCTGACTATGCAAACTTGGATTTAAATTGATGCATATAATAATACATTTAATAATAAAATCTGACTCAAATCACAGTATGTCTTTCCTAGAAAAACAATGGCTGCTCTGTTAATCTCATAATATAATGGCTCTGTATTTCTTTGCAGAATGTCCATAGGTCAGAGTTAAAGGCCAGCCCCTCATGAACATCCTACAGATGTCAACCAGGTGGAGAAAGATTACAATATGAGAATCACCTTCCTCCTTGCGTGACACCACATTCCTGTTGTATGTGTCAAGACATTGTGATCCTTCTTCTGGTGTTCCACCTACTGCTATCCACACACATGCCCTATTCACTTATGTAGAAGCTGAGAGGAATCATTAGCTTTTTTCCCTTAGCTAAGACCTGTGTTTACAGAGTTTCCAAGCTGACCTGAAAGTCATCTAAATAGCATTGTTAAACCATACTTGAAAGCTCGCAATAGCCCTTTATTACATTTAAAATGAAATCTACATTTCTTTATGTGATTCCTTTGCCCTACTGTGGTGTCTTTGTCTAACCTTCCAGGTTGGGTTGCTCATTCTCTAGTTCCTCTCACCTTTTCGTTTTTGAAGATACTCTGAGAATTGAAGGGCAAATTGCTGGGGTGGATATTCTTCTCTACTTAAAAATTCTGTTTTTCTAGACTTTCTTTTCACTTTATTTAGATGTCTGTTCAATTTTTTTTTGTTCAAAAGGCCTTAATTTAAAAAGAACAGAAATACAAAATGACGTAAAATTAAATTCTCTGTATTCCCAAGTGTTTTTTAAATACATTTTTTTATGATTCTTATTTTATATGCATGGATATTTGCCTGCCTGTGTGAATTAGTACCATATGACTTCCTAATGTTGAGAGAGGCCAGAACAGTATACAAGACCCCCAGGAACTGAAATTAAAGGTAACTGTGAGATACCATGAAGGTGATGAGAACCAAACTGCTCTCGAAGAGAAGACAGTTTTCTTTCTTAACTGCTGAGCCATCTCTACACTTCCTTGCATTAGAAAATTATTGCTTTATAGTTTCATACATTTATAAAATGACTTCCTCTAATTCCCATGTTATTTCTTCTCTATCTGGCATCATTCTTTTCATGAAATCTCCTTCCTACAATCATGTATTCTTTTGTGTAAGATTCACTGAGTTAATTTGTCATTTGCATCCACTTGGATGAAAACATATTCAGCCTAGCAATGGTGACATTTTTTGTCTAAACCACTGAAACAAATATTCCCCCACTCAACAACCATTGATTTTCAATAGTTCCTATTGGAAAGACCTTCTGGATATGATATCTTTTTTTTTCCATTTAAGGATATCAAATATATATCACAGTATAATCTATGTGTTTTGTTATTTCCTCTTTCCTTTCCTTGGTTGAAATACCATTCAGGTTTAGGGTCGGGATATGCACAACTCTGTCAGAATGACATCCAAGTGTGATCAGTGTAGTTCTCTTCATGGGCACGTAATGTTTACAAGCATTAACAGAAGGCAAAAATATTAGAACTGCCATGATTTGAAGTCCACAACATGTAGTAGCACTAAGTATAGCTTTAAGGAGAGAGTACCTTGAGGAAGATTCCAGCTAACCAACAGAATTCATGGATCTTGGAAGAAATATTGAAAACAATAAAGCTTTATTTACTGGTAAGAGGGGTATTTAGTTTAGGAAAATACACACAGAGATGACAATTTGAAGTTAAAAGAAAGAAGAGGTATTTTTCATGAAAGGAAATTAAATATTATCTGTTATCATGGGACTGGGGAGATGTTTCAGTCAATAAAATATCTTCCACATAAATCTAACATGTGAGTTCAGACCCAAGACACATGTGTAAGCCAACATCATGTAATCTAATGAAGGGGAAGCAGACAAGATCTCTGAAGTTTGATGTCTAGCTTAGCAAGAAAAATCTGTAAGCTTCAGGGTCAGTGAAAGACTTTGATTCAAAAACATACAGTGACAGGCCACTGAGAAAGATAACCAATGTTGACCTATGGCTTTCATATGCACATGTATCCAAGGACACATATGGCTAAATACATGCACAAGACTAGGCGCAAACACATAAGGAACCTGGAGAAAGGGATTAGAAGGTAGAGAAAACATGTCAGAGTGGCATGGAGGAGGTTATAATGCCCTTCAACAGAGGAATGGATACAGAAAATGTGGTACATCTACACAATGGAATATTACTCAGCTATCAAAAACAACGAGTTTATGAAATTTGTAGGCAAATGGTTGGAACTGGAAAATATCATCCTGAGTGAGCTAACCTAATCACAGAAAGACATACATGGTATGCACTCATTGATAAGTGGCTATTAGCCCAAATGCCTGAATTACCCTAGATGCCTAGAACAAATGAAACTCAAGACGGATGATCAAAATGTGAATGCTTCACTCCTTCTTTAAAAGGGGAACAAGAATACCCTTGGCAGGGAAGAGAGAGGCAAAGATTAAAACAGAGACTGAAGGAACACCCATTCAGAGCCTGCCCCACATGTGGCCCATACATATACAGCCACCCAATTAGACAAGATGGATGAAGCAAAGAAGTGCAGAAGTGTAGATCGCTCCTGAGAGACACAGCCAGAATACAGCAAATACAGAGGCGAATGTCAGCAGCAAACCACTGAACTGAGAATAGGACCCCCGTTGAAGGAATCAGAGAAAGAACTGGAAGAGTTTGAAGGGGCTCGAGACCCCATATGTACAACAATGCCAAGCAACCAGAGCTTCCAGGGACTAAGCCACTACCCAAAGACTATACATGGACTGACCCTGGACTCTGACCTCATAGGTAGCAATGAATATCCCAGTAAGAGCACCAGTGGAAGGGGAAGCCCTGGGTCCTGCTAATACTGAACCCCAGTGAACTAGACTGTTGGGGGAGGGCCGAATGGGGGGAGGGTGAGGAGGGAACACCCATTAGGAAGGGGAGGGGAGGGGATGTTTGCCGGAAACCGGAAAGGGAATAACACTCAAATGTATATAAGAAATATTCAAGTTAATAAAAAAAAAAATAATCTCAATGGTTGTCCCAGAGTGTTGTAGCTTTCCTGTAGTACTAGACATAAAAAAAATTCCACTTGCCTTCAAAATGGTATTCTTCAATAAATTCATTTTTTGTACTAAAAATAATGGTTAATACAAGTACCCTTTACTTCCTTAATTCATACAAAATGGTCTCAATAGCCAATTTTATTTCCCGAAGTATCTTCATGAAAATTAGACTAGGTACTGATGCTTAATCCTCAAAGCATGCTGATGTTATCCTGGAATCTCTAGTAAATTAAAACTACATTCTTTCTGAAGATCCCTAGCTACGGTAACTTGTAATGAAAAATGTGATCCTACCACTACTGTGCATCCTTGGTGGGATGCAGAAGCTCAGCAGTCGTGGCCTGAGACTAGTTTGAGTATCATGGGAATTGACTTCTGGTCCAGCCGTACCTTTAGTGACTGTGTTCACATGTCTGACTTTCAGTTTTTCTTCTAGGGGAAGGAAAGGATGGTAGGGATTAAGACCAGTCCTAATTATAAAGTTCTGTTATTGCAAATCATTAATCACCATAGTAGAATAACTGAAGAATGTATCAGAAGTATACTTTCAATGGTACCATCAGGGTGCATTTTAGTCAACTTTGAGAATAACATTTACTTTTAAGAAAATTTGGTTTCAGAATGCTAAACCTTTTATGAGATTCTTAACTCTTTCAGTGATATTTGCTTGTATGAAGTGAGAAAGAGGAGCAAGAACTAAAAAGAAAACCAAAGAAAGTTTGCTTAGAGTTGTAGCAAGATGCCTTAAGAGGTAAGGGTACTTGCTGCCAAGACTGATTACCTGAGTTTGATCCCTGGAGTCCACATAACAGGAGAGCTCTGACTCCCAAATGACATCCTATAACTGCCTCATTTAAGTATACATATATGTGCATACACACTAATATTTTTAAAGAAATGTAGGCAGGCTGCTATAGGCTCAATGATCTTAGGTTTATAAGTCTTACAGAACACTGGTAGCTAAGTAATTCCTAGCTTCTATTTCCTTAAAGAAGCAATGTTTTCTATTTTTGATCATTTTTGATAACATTTCTGGTTAAAAAGTTACTCTCTTTTACTTAGTTGTGATTTCCACATATCAAGTTTTATTATACACTATGGATAGAACATGGTGGTAATAAACAGGGGGAATGCTGTTTCTTCAATTTGAGTCCCAAATGACTTTATTTTCAAAGCAGTGATAGTTGAATCTGCATTGCCATGACAACTGTAGAAATACTGAATGGTAATCAGAATTCTTTCCAGGTTGTGAGTGTTAAGTCCAGCTCTGGACCTTGATCTAAGCAGCGTCAAGGGAAAGATTTGACAGGTTTATGTCTTGACTAATTTTGAAATGAGGATAATGAAATAGATGGCTTCATAATTGTTATCACAACTATCAAATAAAGCAAGATCAATGGAATATTTGATTTAATGCTGAGCATAAGTTACATTTGAAATATGGGCTCCTTATTCCTCATGACATTCACCTTTCTCCCTCTTGTGTTAAATTATCCTGAATGAAGCAACATGAGAGAGAAAAGTTTTATTTTGACTCACAGTATGAGGTTACAGTTCATCATATCTGGGAAGTCACAACAGTAGAAAAGTGATTTAGCTATTCATATTGCATAGAGAACCAGAAAATAATTTATACTTGAATAGAGTAATTCATCCAGCATAGAAAATATTGTAACCCATATCAAGCATATTTACCCATGTGGGTTGACCTTAAAAAGATAGTTACTCACAGGCATATCCAGAAATGAGACTCAAGTGAGACTAGATCTAATTGAATTGACAATTGGGATTAAGTATCACAAGGGTTTAAACACTTTTATTTGAAGTTTCATTAAAACATACTTTCTTTATAAGAAATACAAGTAATATCAAGTAAAAGTACCTATATAAAATCACTATGTTAATGAAATAATTACAGGTCTCAACACTGACGTGCTAATTTTAACAGTTTCTTAGAGATAGTTATGCATAAAAAGATGATTTACCCTCACATTTATCAAATCAGGAACACAGGATCTATGTCAGTGGCCTTCTCTGTCACAGCACCAATGTCAACAGCTAAACATTTCTTTTATCATTTGTTTATTTTAATTTTTAAACTCCTGTAATCTTAAGTTGAAATTCCCTTTTCTTCTTTTCTCTCCCTTTTTCCTTCTCCTCTCTCTCTCTCTCTCTCTCTCTCTCTCTCTCTCTCTCTCTCTCTCTCTCTCTCTCTCTCCCCTTTGCTTTCTTTTTCTCTCTTCCTATCTTCATTACTCTCTCTCTTTCTTCTTTTATTTTTGCCTTCCCCTAGGATGAACAGAGAGATGATATTATTTCTAGATTCTGATTCTTTAAACAATGGATGTTATTTAAAGGATTCTACACACAAAGAAAAAAACAGCACTGCCTTTAAAATAGCTGCATTAACACCTAAATGCTTGAGACATTTTGAAGTATTTCATCATTGCAAAGTCATTGAATAAGTGCCAATCAAATATTAATTGCTGGTAGTCATTATGATTGATAGTCATGTGGTATTTGACAGAGTACTTGTGTGTATAAACACTTGAACTGTTTTCTTCCTAATCCTTACAGTCCTAAATGATATACATTCAAGGTTTATTTCCCTAGATTATTGACTTGTCGTTTTCTTATCACCATGTTATTCCAGATTCTATACTTTTCTGTAGCATGAAACATTTGATTGACCATGGAGATAAAGTTTTAATCAGCTTTTCTCATTTACTACTTTACTACTTGATATAAATATATATATATATATTTATATATAGACATAGATATAGATATAGATGTGTGTGTTTGTGTGTGTATGTGTGTGTGTGTGTGTGTGTGTTTTCCTGGCTCTGTTTTTGCAATGGGTATTAGATAGATAACTTCAGAACAATGGAAAAATCATAAATGAATTGATGTATTAAGAATTTATTGTACAAATGTTATCATGTAACCATGGTTGGAAGGAGCCCAAAGGGTCTATCATTTATGCATTCTTTCCTAATTGGTGTTTCCTCTGATCTTGGTCATTTGCTTGTAATCAGTTACGCTTTTATTGTAGCATCACCAATTGTTTTTGCACTTGATCTACAAAAGCCTTTTGGAAAACTGATAAGATTTATTCAGACACTCTCAACAAACATGTACATATAAAAAATAAATATAGTACCTTGTTCACAAATTTCCAAAAACTTGGGGTCTCTAGTTCTAAAATCTGTCAACAATGATCATTATTTATTAATCCCAACTATAGAAAAACTTTAAGAAATGTACAACTTGGTAGAGGGCCTGCTTGTGCAGGAGCAATGCTAATTGTAATCATTTGTGTCAACAGCTTAACATTCCTAATTACGATGCTTCAAAACTACATCATATATTTTACTAGTTCTGTGTCAAATTAATTCTGTTGTAAGTTTTATTTATTGTATCAGTATTCCACATGCCACCATGTTCACTTTTTGTATTTTGTTGCTTTTGTGTCATGATGAACTGATCTTAACCTAAAACATACACACACACACACACACACACATACACACACACACACACAGAGAGAGAGAGAGAGAGAGAGAGAGAGAGAGAGAGAGAGAGAGAGAGAGAGAGAGAGACAAACACATAACAAAATGTGGAACTAATAAACAACAGGCAAAATAGAACTATATTATCAAAGAGTTGTTGAGGAAGGAGAGGTAGGTCACTCATCAAAACTCAAACCTGTCAAGCAAGCATGAGTTTCTCCAGTGCAGATCCCAGAAAAATCTAAAAGCCTAGTGAGTTTGTGTGTATGTGAAACACTGGTACAAGAAAGACAGGGGCAGGAGACCTGCTGGAACCAGGATAATTGAAAAAGGCACTGAGCATTAATTATTGACCTGTATATTCAGGTACATGTATATTCATATCCAATAATACCTACACACGGACAGACAGACATACACACACAAATCACACACACACACACACACACACACACACACACACACACACACACACACACACACGCACGCACACATATTTGCAGTGAGGATCATTTTTGTCCTCTTTATTCACTTTTAGTTAAATCCTTATCTTTGAAATATCAGTGACACCACAATTACAATTGTGAGCTGTGAAAGAAAAACAATGAATCCCTTTGTCCAACCCTTCTGTTTCCTAATGGAAGGAAAGTAGAATGCAATGATGATAAATAATTTGGTAAATGGCCAAGCAGTTGGTCAGGGAGAAAACTGACACAAAATTTCCGTTGATATGTCCTCTGAGTAAGACCAGGAGCTGGAAACTATGAACTAGAGTCAAAATTTCAAGTACTGACTATGTTTGCAAGGAGAGTTTGACTGTGGTAGTTTTGCACTTATGCATTTACATACTGTCTAGTTTGCTGATCTAACAGAAGAATTGAGTAACTGTGACAGAAACCATGTGGCCCGAATAGCCAAGTGTGTTTACAATCTGGCCCTTTGCAGAGCTTTCCTAACCTCTCCTTGGGAAAAATGCATACCTCCTAACTCCAACTCACAAACAGTGCTAACTGTGACTTTTCTATTATCACTTTTTAGGTTGTGTGAAAAAATAAATCTAGAGAGAAAATGTTAAACCAAGGAAATAGAATTTTTTCTAAAAATCACGTCAAGTAAATTTTCACCCTTAAGTTTTCTATGATTGTTACAAAGTTGTTTTATAAGGAAGAAATATTTGAAGTTTACAACATAATGTATTTCATAAAATGCTTGCATGAAGACCTGAGTTTGAAATCTGTAGCCTGGCACTACATGCCCATAATCAAGTGCTACAAAGAAAGATGAAGACAGATCTTTGGGGATGGTTGGTCATCTAGACCTGCTGAATTGGCAAGCTCCAAGTTCAGAGGAAGACCAAGCTTCAAAGAATAAAGTACAGAAGGATAGCAGAATGCCTGTGATGTTGTCATTTGGAATCCATGAACCCATGGGGATATGTATTAATACATACAAACCACACATACATAAAGATGAGGTAGCATTGAATTATAAGAATTCCCTGAGTCAGAAGATCTTATTATTCCATTCACAATGCATAACAGTCTGTTATTCACATATTTAGCATGTCATTGCTGAATATACTGGTCATATTTTTCTAAACAATGAGGGATGCATCATGTGTTGTCCACAGTAAGCTCCCTTGGTAAGAAGAATTATACCTGGATATTGGAGAGATTAAAAAGCTACAACTGTAACATGTGTTTTTAATTATTAAAATTAAACAAATGTAAAGAATTCTTTAAACATAATAAATAACTGTCTTAAAATTACCAAAATTTTAAACATGGAAACATGACTGTCACAAAAATGCTAATAATACACATTCTGCGTTATGTACAATGTCTATTTATTCTATGTTCTTTGGGAAGATGATGCTCTCCAAAGGAGACATGAAGTCATAAGAAAGAGAAAAAGTCAAACCAGTTAATCACAAGTGGAAAAGAAAACTCTCATCTCATGCAATATAAAAGGAACAACATCTATTAAGCTCTTCAGCCCAATGCTCAGCAACAAATTATTTGAAGTAGAAACACATTCTTTCTTCAAAAAGAAACTGTAGTGTATAATTTACCTGTAATATAACAATATAAAAATAAACATCCATATAAGCACATAGTTAGTCAAAGCAGTAAGTGGATGGACCTTTAAAAGGGAAGGAAAATTAAAATGGGGATATTAGGAAACAAAAGAGAGATTAAAGATTCTCAGAGTTTTACTTTAAGGGTCCAATATACAACCTCCTCAGCAGAAAACCTAAAAATCAAGCTGTGATGTCACAGAAGACCTGTGATAGCATAATTTCACTCGTTAATATAAAAAAAATTATAGACTAGGGCTCAGTGGATAAAATACTTTCCATAGAAACATGAAGAACTGAATTCGAGTCCGTACAACATATATAGCTGAATATGATAGGACATCTGTAAACCCAGGATTTCTACAGAGAGAAAGGAGATGGAGATATGAGAAGTCTTTTAAATATTCCCATCACACAGCATGATCTCCAAAGACAAGAGACACTGTGTTAGTCAAGATGAAAAGTAAAGACCTTGATGTCCTTTGATGTCTACACATGAACAGTGTATGTTGACCTTTATATAAATAGATAGCACGTGTAGGGGGGATTGAGAGGGAAAGGGAAAGAGAGAGAGAACAATAACACCAATAACATTGAGGAAGATATTATGTGACAGTTAAATTATTACAGTTACAATATGAATGCCAACTGCTGAGAAATCCAGTTGCCATATATAGGAAGCAAGACAGTGTGCCCCAAGAGACAGTGTGTCTTACAAGACACTGAGAAGATGAAGCAAGGATTAGAAAATTACTGAGAATGAAAGCTAATGTCTTCACTGAAAAATCCACTATTTGTACATAAATTGTGTGCGTTTGATTAACCCTGTGGGATTTATGACTATTGAGAATCAGATTAGGAAAAAAAAGCTTCAAATACTCACTCATTTTCTTTGTGTTTATGAATTACCAGGCCCTATTCCATGAAATTTCTGAATGCTTTCTATCCACAAAATCTCCCAACATGAATATTCTTTGTCCTGTGGTGTGTGTGTGTGTGTGTGTGTGTATACATGTATGTATGTATGTATGTATGTATGTATGTATGTATGTATGTATGTTTTTGTATGATAGGAAAGACAATGAGGCAGCCATGGCTGCTGGTTATAGCCTTCTACCTTGTTTGATAAAGTGTCTCCTGCTTTTTTTTAATAGTTTTATGCTTTAGGCTAGGTGCTTCTAGAACTTCTGGGATTATTTAGTCTCTGTCTCCTATCTTACTAAAGGTATGCTTAGATTAGAGACACTCACTACCACTTTTGGCTATATGTGAATTCTAGGTGTCCAAAGCTTCATTCTCAGGCTTGTGTTGAAAGTCAATTGCCAATTAAGCCATCTATGCAACACTCAAAGTAGGTATTATCAGTAACATTTTCTCTCATTTATAGAAGATAAAAGTGAGCTACAGGGACATTAAATGACTTTTAAAAGTCAGGTGACTACATGCATGGTAGAGCTGAGTGATCCTAATCTGGCCTCAGAAGCTAATAGTAAGTAGATATAATACGCATGTTCATTGGGCTCTCCATATAGACCCAGCATAGGCATCAATTGGTGCTATTCATTCAGTGTTCAGTTTGTCGTTGACTTATTGTTGATAGCACTTTTATCTATAGGTATGTAACTGAAGGTCTTCCAGAAAATCTCATTCTCTAAAGGATAGCCCAGTGATCAGAACTGAAGCCCTATGGAACTTCCTTTGGTTCCAATTCCTCCTTTTCTTCTTGTCTTTTTTTATTTTATTTATTTATTTATCTATTTATTTATTTTACATTTTAAATGTTATCGCCTTTCCTGGTTTCCCCTTCAGAATCTCAATATCCTACCCACCATCTCACCCTCCCTGCTTCTATAAAGGTGCTCCCTTGCCCACCCACACACTTCCTTCTATCTCCCCACCCTGACATTCCCCTTCACTGGGGCATTGAAGAGGCCATTGAGGTCAAGGGCCTCTTCTCCCAGTGATGCCCAACAAGGCCTCCTCTGCTACATATGCAGATGGAGACATAGGTACATCCTTGTGTTCTCTTGAGATATTGGTTGCTCTTGTTTTAAGCTATCTCCTTCTAACATTCCTTATACACCCTACATGGTCCCACATCTTTGTAGAAGCCAAACTATCCTTTTAGAGACCTTTCAGATTTAACCATGTTGTTTCTTCTCAGTGATTTATGTCTCAGAATAATCTCTATTTTATTTAAATTTCAGTTATTTTTGTTTTATTTTTGTTAAATTCCAAATATAATTCCTTTTTAACATTTAATATTTTATAGAATCAATAGGTCAGATGAATTATGTAAGTCATATTATTATGCTGCAGAGGAATTAAGGTTCTTATAAATCATCTGGCAGTAATCTTGACTTCCAATCTGAAACTTAAGCCTAAAGTAATTTCAGTTGTTTAATCACTCCCAGAATATTCTAAGTAGCATTTACCCTAGATGTCTGGAATTAAACCTTTCTAGTAGTTTCTATAGAAACCAGCATTATTGAATAAAATTGAATTATTTCTGTCTGACACTGGTGCATGTATAGGCCAAAAATCAACCTTGAACACTGTTCTTCAAGTGCACTTTATCTTGGTTTTTGTTTGTTGTCTGTTTTGGTTTGCTGACCAGATCGTCTACTGATCTAATTGACTGTTGAGGCTAGGCTGTCTGCAGTCCTCGAGGTTTTATCAGTTTTGGTCTTCTGCACAGTAGAATTATAAGACATGCTACCACATCTAATCTTTAACATGGGTTTTAGAAACTTAACTCAGGTCCTCATGCTCACAATTCAAGGACATAACTAGCTGAGCTATTTTTCTAGCCACTGAAATGTTATTTTATGAGGAATCTGGGAATGAATGAGCATTGCTGAGCAAGCAAATCCACATTGATATAATAAGGCATATTTACCTGCTCTATATTTACATACTGAAATCTATACTCCTGCCTGTATGTTATTTTAATAATCCCTCAAAGTACTGTCACTCTTTCTGTGAACATTATTTGTCTTGTTTCCTTTTTTGTGAATCTTTCTTTTCTCCTCACTACCTTAATGAATTACCTCTGGATTTACTCCTATATTACTTTCTGTCTCTCTCTCTCCAAATATTTTTTACTTCCTCACTAACTAATCTCAGCTCTAAATAAAAACCAAGTATTTAATATTATTTTATATATTATCATATATATGTACCTGTATCTATCTGTCTGTCTATGTGTGTGAATACATATACATATATATCAATAGGAATTAACATAAATATATGATCACATCGTTTTGTGTAAATGGACTAATTTTAATCTGCTGTCAGATATATTGGCAAAGGCCAAAGGCAACAAAATGACTCAACATATGGTCCATGTTTACTCAGAGGCATTGACCTTGAACTATGTCTTAACTTTTATTAATTGCTGTGTTTTTATACGTAAACTCTGGATAATTACTATACACTAAAACCTCAGGTTCATTTTAATGATCACTGAATGCAAAGTACTTGTCAATAGGATTTCTTAAAGTTGTCAACCATAAAGCTGATCTTATTTCACTGATTTTCTCCTTTGCCTTTTAAGAACTTGCAATTTCCTCAGCAACTCTGGTGTCTGTTCTTCACCAGATAATTAATGCATTGTTAAGTGCCTGAAGACAAATGCACATTTTATACAAAGACATGTAGTACAGAAGTAAGCTAAATTAATAGTAGTTATTTTTGAATCCTTGGCATTAGATTTGTTGACACCTAGAACCATGTATTGATAGAGACTACTTAGCTAAGTAGAAAAGAATGTGTTGTAGTCAGTGCAAGGCAATGCCATAACTTGGTTGTATGTTATGTACTGTGATATAGCAGGCCAGAGTCAAAATGTGTGAGTGTGTGTGTGTGTGTGTGTGTGTGTGTGTGTGTGTGTGTGTGTATGTATGTATGTATGTATATATATATATATATATATATATATATATATGAATTTTACTGAAATGGTTGTATCCAGTGAGTCAGAGTACGTGATTGAAATTCACATTGTTATAATAATAAATTACATTGCTAAATGTTGAAATATAGACTTAATTAATATTCTATTGGGGAACGAACAAAGATTACCTCAGCAAAAATGGGCCTTAAATGGAAGGCACTGATTTCAACTTGGAACCTCAGTCTCAAAAGTCGTTTCATTAGACTAGCACTGATCACCAAGACTTAGACTTTTTTTTCTGCCTTTTGCCAGAGTCTAAGATATGCTTGGTCCTTTTCATAAAAATCTCATGTGCATCTCCTTCAAGTATTTCCTGCATCCAATTATTTACTATTGACGTGGAGTTTGATAACTGGGCAGGAATTTGATAAATATTTGAAAATATTTACTTACATGAAAGGAATAACATGCTGCACTTCAGAAAATAGGGTGGCTGTGAAATAATCTCTCCCCTCCTCCCTCCCTCCTCCCTCCCTCCCCTCCTCTCTCTCTCTCTCTCTCTCTCTCTCTATATATATATATATATATATATATATATATATATTGAGTCTATGAATCACTCACATCTGATAAAAATCCATATATGTGTGCGTGTGTGTGTGTGTGTGTGTGTGTGTGTGTGTGTATGCTCCTTGAAGTCGCATGCTGAGATTCTCATCACCAAGATAAACTTTTAATAGTTAATATGTTGATGGAAAAAAGCACATGTAGATTCTCATGCAAAATAATTAAATATTCTCTGATTTTTCCTCTCTTTCTTTCCAGTCTATGAATCTAAAGATTGATGACAGCAATCTGAAACCAGAAAGAATGTCCCTCATCAGTCTGAAAATCAGGTGACAATTTGGACTCATAATTCTAGTTCTGAGAGGCAAGAAATAAATATCTGTTGATTTATTAGTCTCCCTTGTAATATTTTTGTAACAGCAGTAAGAAACAAGAAATGCAATTTCTTTCCATTGATGGTTACAATTATACATACTTAAGATCAATTTATATGCTGCCCATTAAAATTTAGTTTGTAACTATAACTTCCAAAAGACAAAATAAATGACTTCAAGAAATGAATAAAAAGAAGTTGTAACATTCCTTGGTCACAGCTAGGGCTATGTTTATTGGAATTTCAAATCTGAGTTAAATAGCTCATCCTCTTGATGTAGTTGATACAAAGTAATTAGAAAAACTACATACAAGCATATGTACACACACACACACACACACACACACACACACACACACACACACACACAAACCAAACCTAGGACACAAGACTAGTCCTTTAACACTGAATTATAACCCAGCTTGTGAATGCAGATATAACATGTAGAGGTCAGAAAACAAACTCATGTGCCATCCTCACCTTCTGTCTTGTTTGAGACACTGTCTTTTCTTCTTCACCATCACATATACATATCTACCAAGAGACTGATCTGAAAGTGAAAAAGGCATCCACACAATCTGCAATGGTGTAGAGGGAAGAGAAACTGCATTTAGCATTCTCAGTTATGCCAAGGGAGCTTTTTTACATAGCTTTTTGGCATCAGAAAATGATGCACAGGTAATCTGCCCAGATGTAACTCGTCTGTGTTTGTTAAGTTCAGGAAACTATATCCTTCAGAGGGGTCAGAGCACTTGGGCCTAGATGGTCTTGCAGAAATGAGTTTGGTTCTCACAGCTCACTTCTTGCTTGCTCTCAAAACTCCATGATGTTCATTAATATGAAGCTTTAGATTCTTCTTAACTTTGGTAGGAAGACATTTCTTATTCAGCAAAAAGAATTATGATGAGGACGACAGACAAGTCTTAGGTGGCAGAGCAAGATTTTCCTGGCATTCGTGAAGCTAATTGTTCCAGTCTCAAAAATTGCGTAAATATGGCACGGTGACACACATGTTTAATCCTCAGTTGGGATGAAAAGGAAAGAGGGTGAAAAGTTCAACATTATCCTTTGTTACGTAGTATATGTGTTGTTAGCTTGAGGTACATGAGAAACTGTCTCAGAGGAAAAAAAAAGTAAGAATGGCAAATGAATGAATGAAGGAAGGAAACCCAGAAGAGAGAGACCAGAGGAGAAATGAGATTTCCTTGGTAAAAGTAAAATTATAATTTTTGGCTTTGGCTTGTTTATTTCTTATGAAGAACTAAAACAGATAAAATGAGTTAGGTACTTAAAACACAAGTTCATTTCCAGGATGAAATAAAATATGAGTAGCTGTAGAGATGTAAAGGAGAAGTTCTCTAGTTTTATGTCAAAATAAGAGCATCCGAATAAAGACCTACAAACCATGATAACAGAGGTAAAAAAAATGCTGATATGTAGGTGTGTGTGTGTGTGTGTGTGTGTGTGTGTGTGTTTGTGTGTGTAAATTGTTTCATCTGGAACTGTAAGCAACTCTACAGAGAGAATACATAGTGGGGTGACCTCTCTCTCTTCTCTCTTCTCTCTCTCTCTCTCTCTCTCTCTCTCTCTCTCTCTGTCTCTCTCTCTCTCTCCCTCTCTCTCTCTGTGTATGTGTGTTTGTGTTTGTGTGTATCTGTTTCTGTGTGTGTCTGCATATCTGTCTATCAGTTTTTCCTGTGAGTTTTTGTTTAAAGTGGGAGTAGGAGCTAGGATTTCCATAGCATGTGCTCTTATTTCCAACATTAAGGACATCAAACTAAAATTACTGGGCCACATTTTTTGTCAATAAGCAAATTGATTAGGCTTTCTCTGAAATTTAGGGTCTAAATATCAGCATTGGTTCTCAGTCCTCAGCCGATTTGACTAGGATCCAGATTATCTTACAGTGGAAGTCTCAGCCCAGGGTGGCTGAGAGATAAAATGGGGAAGTGTAAAGAACCTCTCAGATAGAAAAAACAAGGAAGCCATCTTATTTCTTTAAGAAAAGTCCTACATGCCTATCTCTCAAAGCTGATGCATTGGCATTTGTCAAATGACCATTTAACCATAACTTCACACACTTTTCTGAAGAAGAATAGAACCTCCATTGCAAGACCAAAGCAAGAATCGTCCCTCAATAGCTATGAGGGAGAGGACTGGAGAGATCATGAGACACTGCTCCTCCTTTTAAAGGTATTTAATCATTTCCTATGAGGAGAGAGAGTAGTGTCATGTGGTAGAATAGGGTAGGTTAGTAATGTAACTACTGACAAGGTATCCATGTTCTGAGAAGCAGTACTAGCTAAATTTATTGGATTATAATATTGGGAATATAATAGAAACATATTTGTGTAAGCACACTATAAATATATACTACAAAATTGGAATCTTTCGTTTTTGATTATAAGTATATATTTATATGTGTTTATATATAATCAAAGTTAAAAAAACTAATGAAGTAACTTATAGTATATATTCAAATATATGCATATAAATATACAAGTATATATATATGTATGTATGTATGTATGTATGTATGTATAATAGAAAAGATAGTAACTAAACAGGGAAAGGGAATCATCAACAGTGGGAGCAGAATCAGAGATGATAACAAGGCTTGACTATGAAAAAAGTAAAATATATTAAAGGGACATATGATAAAAATATAAAGTGTTGAATACTGCTATATTGAAGCTAGAGAATAATACTTTATGAAATCATACAATTTTTGAAAAGATGTATTCTCCTTTTCATTGTCTGTATGTTGTTTTACAGTAGAGGCTACAAAATTACTAAAGGGAAAAGAAGCTGCCGACTGTCATTGTGAATCTGTGTGTCTCTCAGCTCTGATAAACACATAAACAAACAAACAAAAACTGACAAACATACAAAAAATATTTCTGAGATGTCAACATAGAAAGTGTCAGAGAGACTGGCTTCACATACAACTGCATTTTGTCTTCCACTCCCCATCTACCAAGAACTATTTGGACTTGTAAATCTACTGCTCAGCAGATAATGCCACTTGCCCACAAGCCTGACTACTTATATTTAATCCCCAGAAGCCACATCATAGAAAGTGAGAACAAATCCAATTCCTACAAATTGTCCTCTGATTTCTACAGGTTAAAGAAGTTATGTAACAACACCCATACACACATATACAACTCATAAATACAAATAACTTTCTGCTTTCCTCATTAAAATATATGTTCTTTGGATATTGTGTTTAAAAATAAAATGTGTGTACTGTGGAAGTAATTCATTATTAATAGTAGAACTTGATTGTTCTTTTATATGTTTCCTGAGGGGTAGGGAAGTCATGAGAAGGTCATCTCCTTGGCTTGCTTTCTACATTTATACTCCAATGCCCTCCTCTAGCAATAATTTACTTGATCTATCCTGAGTTTGCAGCCCCTATACACTACTATCTTCTGTAATCACTGATTTTCCATATGTTAAGATAATGTACATCCTCAATGATATATGCAAAATCATGCTTTCCAGTACAGGTTCTGTTTCTCCTTCTATACTTCATGAAAATATTTATACGTATCATAAAAAGCCTTTAAAACCACAATTTTTCCCTCTTGTTTTCTCTACCTGTCTTGTTGCCTCCCCATCATTTTTCATTGTAGGACCCAATATTACATTCCTTGTTAGCTGTTCTCTCTTGGTCTCTCTGTATTTTTCTCTTATTGTTTCTCTTTATGTACCTCTTTATCTGTCTCTGTCTCTTTCTCTCCTTTGTTTTTGTATTAGTATTTGTGGGCTGTGTGGATGAACTCTGGGGTCAATTTCAGATGGTATTGCTTAGTCGACTTCCAACAAAAGAGGGTTTGTAATTGACCTGGAAATTCTTAATGTAAGATAGGATAGCTGACCAGAAATTTCAGGAGATCTGCCTGTCTGTGAGTCCCATCTATTCATTACTGAGATTCTATTCCTGCCACACTACACCAGACATTTTACATTGGCTCTGATGATATAAAATCTGGTCAAATGGTGCATCTTTCCAGTTCCTAGTGCAACAATGTTTTTACATTCTTATGTGATCTGATCCTTAGGACAGCCCAAGCTCATTAAAATTAGAAAGTCATAACCATGTATGCTTTTCTATTATAGCCCCAAGGCAACAGTGTCTTTTATGTGTTAAGTACATAAGCTTGGATTAATGACAATTGTGCGGACATTAAACTTCTTCCTGAAATTTGTTTCAAAACTCTTAAATCGGGGTTGGGGATTTAGCTCAGTGGTAGAGCGCTTGCCTAGGAAGCGCAAGGCCCTGGGTTCCGTCCCCAGCTCCGAAAAAAAGAACAAAAAAAAAAAAAAAAAAAAAGAAAAGAAAAACTCTTAAATCTCTGCAAATATATTCAAAATCTATTTCAGCCTCACAGGGACAGTTGAAACTTTGGGGAATCCACCTCCAGTTGTATCTAATGGGCAATGGTATTTTTGTCGTGACAACTTCCTCATGAGTGAATTAATGCCATCAACATGAGATTAGAGTCCCATTGCAAGATGCTGTTTCACTGAATAATGTGAATAGCATCTAATAAATGATAACTAGTGCCAATTTTATCCCCTGCCTTCACATGTATGTACACTTATGTGATTTTCTACCAGTACACAGGTGAAACATGAGCAAACACTCATACTTAAGAGAGGGAGAGAAAAACCTTGTTGCTTACAAAAGATTGATTAATCTTAATGAAGGGACATTTCCTAGGTAACACACAAGTAATCCCATAGTGGTTAGAGATGTTTAGGCCAGCAAGTTACAGTATAAACCTTGTATGTTACAGTCTTTTTCACATTTAAACTCAAGTTGAGATAATTACAGATTTCTCATTCTTCCCCACTATTGTGACATCTTCTTTTAATTTCTCTATCGTTTAGCTGCAGAAACATGTGAGAACCATAATTCAGCTTCCTCTGATTCAGCTAGAGTTCTGGGATAATATAATGGAAAAAGCATGACCCCCAGTCTTTGATAGAGTCAGATAACCACACAACAAGTTTACGCTCTGAGAGGAAAAAAGGGAAATATATTTAGTCAAAAATTGGGCATCTCTGTCTGTAGGAATGAAAACAACATACCCAAAATTGCCTGCTTGGTACAGCTTTAAAACTTGTCATTGTACTCTACTGTTGCAGAGTTTGTGAGATTTAGGGATTCACTGTTACTGCAATAATACATTGTGTAAGAGGTCAGGAACTAGCATGTTAAATAAAGATCAAGGGATCTTATGTCTTTATGAAGAATAATGCTATGTAGTTTGTAGGAAATGGATGATAATGAATATCAGCTTGCTAAATAAAAATGCCAGACACATTTGGTCTCATACCCAGGGTCTCTATCATCTACCACTCATGTATGCATTATCTACATATCATATATTCATCTATCTTTATCTGTCTTTCTATCTTTATCTCTCTCTATCATTTATCTGATGTGGAGAATAAGATGAAATCCTTTAGAACTACTTTAACAAAGGAAAATATGTGTAAACAGTAAATACTGGTAAAGTAGAAAATACGAATGTATGAAAATGTCACAAAGAAATTCAGTATTAAAAATTTAAAGATTGACATTTTGATAACAAATTTATACTTAAAATGAAAAGCATTTTTGGAAGATTCTGTATTTGTCATGGCAATAAAAATGGTTAAATGATAACTGGCAGTGTAAGTAGGAAGTAAAATCAGTACCTCAGTCTGTACAAACACAACAGAAAACAAAGAATTAAAAAAAAAGGTGAATAAATCTAACTGAAGTTTCTGTTTACTATTGCTGGAAGAAGAGGTCGTGGCTGGATGAGGGTGAGCATGTAGGTTTTGCCAATGGAGATGTAAGGTTAACTATGATAAATAGAAGATCATGTGAGACAAGATAATAAAGGGATTCAACTTGAGGTGTGTTTGGCATCCTTTTGATAAGTTAAGTTCCTACCAGCATCATAGAGGCACAATGGTGTTTATGCCTGTATTCAATCAAAACAAGAAGACAAAGAGAGACTCAAGCTACATTTCTTTTTGTAAGAATGAAGCACAAAGTAATATGAGAAGAAAGAGATGTATTTCCAAAGTAAAGCTTATTGTTCAGTCTCCAGCACAGAAATAAAATAAAGTATGAGACAGACATGGTCCCAGTTACTCTGAGTTCAAGGTATGAGGGGCATCTAAGATTCAAGATCACATTGATTTCTGAAAATAAAGCAGGCCCAGGCCCTCCTTTTGAGATGGGTTGGGAGAATTCTTCAGCAAATACAAATTCTCAGAAGGATTGCCAGTCATAGGACTTTATAAGAAATGAAAATCTTGGCCAGCTCTTAAATTGTGCAAAGGAGTAGGGGTGTTTTCAGACTGGCCTACCCTTTTCTTTCTGTCAGTGTCTCAATACTGGGGAATGGATGGGAAATATTGTAGAGCAGGGTGACAACTTCTGTTGTTTTCCTTTTAATCCTAAAAGAAATCTTTATAGTAGATACATTTATTCTAATTAAACAAATTACATCTGCCAAAATACTGATATAAAGTGTGCCATACAACCAGGAATTAGTAAAAATCACTTTATTAATCCTAGATTGTCTGATTCTGGAGTTCACTGGCATTTCCTTTATTCTAAGTGTGTGTGCATGTGTGTGTGTGTGTGTGTGTGTGTGTGTGTGTGTGTGTGTGTGTACATGCTCAATTGAGTTTGTTAGCTGGCTAGGGCTAGCATATTCTAATGTGTAAGTGTTGATATCAGTGGGCAATCTTGGCTATTGGTCCTACCTTCCCTCATCCTTGGAACAGGGGCTTTGCTGTTTCCCTATGTAGTACATATGCCTGGTTTGTTGGCCTTAGAGATTCTGGGGAAGCTTCTGTCACCACCACAGTCTTAACAAAAACTGTGTGATTATAGAACTGTGCTACTGTGTATATTTTAGTGTGGGTTATAGGAACCCAAACTCAAGTCCTTATACTTATATGCAACATACTTTTTTCACTGAGCTATCTCTCCAGTCTCAGGACACTATTTCTCAGGAAAGCATACAGTTTAGGATGGATTAAATCTAGGGCTTAATGCAGACTTGGGCTTTCATTGACATAGAAGTGTGCTTATAAATGCAGGGATATCTTAAGACTAACAGTACATGATTGCTAGCACTATTGAGTAGAGTCAATATTGACATTAGCCAATTATTTATACTTTTGGATTTTTTATTTCAGTTACCTCAGGACCATACACAATTGTGCTTCAATTAGGCAGTGTGGACTAAAAGCAAACTCTATGGATTTTTATGAGATAAGTATAAATCATGTCAACTACTTGCTGTGGTTATTTCACTAAGAGCATTTCTGAAAAAGAAATTGCCATATAATAGGACCGACAGTGCTGCTCTTTCTAAACTACTTTTTTAAAGAACACATTATTTCCATTTGGAATTTAAGCTCACTAGTATGAAGAGAAGCATGATTTCACCTTTATTCTTGCTTTTCCATGTGCTAATTAGTCTTGAGAGCAAAATCATAACACCCATCCTTTCCTTTACTGGAAGCAGTCTAGTAATTTCTATAGCTTTTCTGCTTTTTTTGAAAGAATATGGGAAGGGTAAAACGAGGCCACTAATAGTCTGGGAAATGAACCCTTGAGAAGCTTGCTGCTACAAGAGAGTCAGGGGTTGTCACTGTGTCAACTTCTACAAATGATTACAACCAGAATTAGGTGCTATGCACATCTCCAAAGTGTGTCAGGGTGACACATAGGAAGAACCAACACATTACAACAGTAATATTGCAGAAAAAAGCAATTGATGACCAATGGATGAGCCAGCTACTTCTGCTCCATTAGTACCCATCATATGCCAACTAATTCACAGAGATTGTAGAATCTCTGTCCCTTAATAGGTATAGTGAACTTCTGCATTACAAATCTATTTGCTCCCAAATGTGGCAAGTGTTTGTTGTGTGCCACATATGGTGTTAGTATATGCATTCAGTGATATAGACAGGATGTCCTTTCGATTTATAATTACAGGGAGTAGACAGCAATTCTGGTATTAATGGAGAGTGGGTGGTGATTTCAGAAGAAGCACAAAGACAGCAGAGATCCCAAAAGAATGTGGGCAAAGATTTCTCAGAAGACTGTAGCATGGAATCTTCTAGTATTTCAGAAAGATAAGCATAAAATGTTCTTGCTTAGAACATGCAGCTCTGGCCCTTGGCACCCAGGATATTGTCAGGTTCTCTAAAGTAGACTAGAGCTTAGAATGATCACCATAGGGAACAGGGTCACTTATGGTTAGATAGAACCTTGCCAGATATGATGATGTGAATCATATATGTGAATCACTGAAGAAGATAAACACATTTCTAAATAAAATTTTTATCTTTTATGATAAAGACAGGGACAGAAACATTAGTCAAGACATCTCCTTGGAGGATGAAAGACTTGCATGCATTTTTATTTTTCTTTGGAATGAGATAGAACCATTAAGTTTAATTCTCAATTACTTTCTCTAGAAAAAATGAAACCTGGTTTACTCTGTACACAAGGGGGACTTTGTTGAGCAAATATATAATCTGTGTAAGTTAGTTAGGCTTTTAAAATGGAAAAGGATATATTCTGTTATTACCACTGGCATCAGTACTGCATACTCATATTGTTAATGGAAAAATAGACATGTGAGATGCAGTTGCAAAGAGCTGTGTTGAGTGTCGATACTGGATAATTTACTTCGTGTTAGAGTAGTATTATTCTTCACCATCAGTTATTGTGCAAATGAAAACTTGCTCGGGAATAGAACACACATTACTTCACATGTTTCTATAGCTCATGTAGGCATATGCCAGATTCTATCTTCAACTTATGGAGAAAATTTAGATGGTCCTTAGCTGGGTGCCTAACACAAAAAGAAGAATAATTAATTTGAGCTTTTTATAGCACTTTCTATTAGCACAAGTATAATTGTATTGAACTTTTTGAATGCCCATATAGCATTCACATTCATATAGGAGTAGTCCTAGAATCAATATAATCATTACCAGTTATTTACCAACTTGATTATCTGGAAAGTGTGGTTTAGGTGTATAAACTTTCTGTCAAATCTTAGTGTAGGTATCTTTCTCATTATCTGCCAGGATGCCATTTTTTTCTTCAAATACCTTATATTCTGAGCTACAAGTATGGTTAGAAATATCTTGGTCCTGGAGGGTTCTTTCTCAGAACATGAACTCTGGGAAATCTTTTATTTTATTTTTTAGTATAGCCTTTAAGAGCATCATTTCATAGGTACTGCCCCAGGACGGTTGTGATGTAAAAGTTTCCTGTGTTTACTCAAGGTACAAATAAGAAGTGTGAGGTTTCATTAACCAATTTGATCACTCTCTTTGTTCTCTTGTAGGCTGATAAACATTACCTCTATTCAATCTTCTCTTAACCAACAGAGTGGATATCCCACTATCAGGAAGTAATAGATGAAGATACCATTGGGCGAGGAACTTATGGTCATCTGACTTACTCTGGGGCCACAGACAGCCCTGACTTCAAGCCCACAGTTCTTTTCATTGTTCAGTGTCTACCTACATTTAGTCATATTGCAGTTGCAGTGGGTTATTTTTTAAGAGAGAATTTTCAAGAAGACAACAGTAAGAAGAAATAACTTCACTCAATCACTCATCACTATGACTTTGGTTCATCAACTAATTCCACCTATACTAAATCCACAGTTGATTAGCTTTTCCCTTTTTACCTTCATGAATTGGCTGACATGGAACCTCTAGCAGAAAGCACATCAAAGAGCTGAGAAGAAAATAAATGAACACAAAAAGAGACACTTAATCTAATTAATGGCAGTAATAGAGCCATGCATCTGTTTAGTACTGTTTAAAGCAGGCACTTTTGTAGAAGTGATTTTATTTAAATTTATTTAATTAGCTATAAGTGTTAACTTGTTTAGTATACACTATAAAACCCAGATGATGTTCCCAGAAGAGAGATCAGATGGGTTGCTTTGTGGGAAAGTTTTCATGTTTTCAAGCACTGTTTAAAAGTGGATACAATGACGACCTCAAGGATAGAGATAGGGGAAGCAGTAAGTACCTTAACTCTTTTACTATGGCACTGCCCATAAGTCAAAATAGCTCATCATTTTCCCATTTGTTAAATCTAATTCAGCGTTTGACCACAAAATCATATGTATTTAACAGTTTAACTCTCATCAATGATGATAAAGTCCTAGAAGTCAGAACTAAGCAATGATTGTGTTGATTGTGGAAATGTACCAATCACAGGCTGCTTTTCCTCTATAGCTCAATTGCCTTGGATGCACTGATTTTGATGAAACCAAAATACTGGAAAAGGAGAATGTTTCTGAAATGTTTAAGAAAAAATCCCAACATAGAATGCAAGCAAGGAAAGGCACAAAAGCATGTTAAGTAGTGGGTTTTTCAGTCAAGGGTTTTGCAGTCTCGAGATTGATTTAAAATGTCACTTTCTAGCTAATGGATAAGTTAAGACTTACAGGGCCAATTAATTACTGCCATTAATTAGATTAAGAAGGCCATTGGTTTGTGTGTGTGTGTGTGTGTGTGTGTGTGTGTGTGTGTGTGTGTGTGTGTGTGTGTGTGTTGGAGGTATGGGTGTGGAAACAATACCAAAGCTTATATACTTCCAATATAGAAAAATTTTGCCAGAAAGTTATGAGTAGCTTTTAATGTTAATTTTGAGTTGCTGTGAGAAAACATCATGATTGAGGTAATTTATGAAATAAAGCATTTAATTTGGGCTTGAAGGTTTTAAAGAGTTATAGTCCATGATACCAATGCTAGGAACATGGCAGCAGACAAGCGGAAATGATGCTGGAGTAGTAGCTGAGAGCTGACATCTTGATCCACATGCACAAGGCAGAAAATCCTAACTAACAAGAGTATGGAGTTTTAAAACCTCAAAAAACCACCCCAAGTGAAACACCTCCTCCAACAAGGCCACTCCACCTAATTCTTCATAAATAGTGCTACCAACTTGGGACTAAAAATAAATATATGAACAAGTGATCATTGAGAGCCATTCTTATTCAAATAATCAGTCAAAACCAGGACAACAGTGAACTTCCTGAGTGATCAATTCATCAAACAGAGGAATTGTTTTACTGTATTATTTTCCTTACTGTTAATGTGATAAAACTCTAAAATCAAATGCAATTTGGAGGAGGAAGGATGTACTTTGGATTCCAGATTCAGTCCATGACCAGAGGAAGACTGAGCATCAGGAAAATGTACTTGTCAGGAAGCAGTATTATGATATTTTGTCCATAAGCAGAAATAAGAGAGAGGAATAAGGACATAGGGCCAAGCTATAAAACCTCAAAGCACTTACTCCTGGTAGCATACTATCTTCAGTGAGGTTCTGAGGAAAACAAAGTTAGTGGTGGTAATGATAAGGTGTCTCATAAAGTGTGAGGTCATGTATGTATATGATTATGTCCAAAGAGGACAGGTGCCTTTTTTGTTGATGTTGTTTTTCACATTGCTTTCTGAGACAAGATTTGTCACTAAACATATGCCTCAATCTTGCAAGACCAGCTGCCCAATGTGCTCCACATATCTGCCAATGTCTACACATTGAGGTCTGGGATTACCACTCTGCCCAACTTTTCTTCATGGATTGCTCCTTCTTCAATGGCAGGGACATTTTCAGGAGAGCTATCTATTCTAAGAGCTATTCTAGCTATTCTAAGAGCTATCATCTTATAAAAGATGAACATTTTTGGAAAACTGTCTGATGTAAGAGTAATTGAATAGCCAGGAATATTTTCAGGTCATAGAATATGACAGATAGCATGTGTGTCTACATTCTGTAGGTATTTATATTTCTCCATGTCAAAATAACTTAAACGTAAGCTAAATCTCAGACACTCTCACACAGAAGTCTCTAGGCTTGTATAATCCAGACTGTGCTTTCACCAAAATCTGGTTGTTTGTTTGGGGACAGAGTGACTACAAATATTGTATCACTGGTTTCTTAGTGGTAAAATTAGCTAGAATTAACTATTTTATATACACATATTTCCCCATTTCCTTTCTTTTCCATTTATCTCTTCCACATGCTCTTTTCTTTCACATTCTCCCTCCCTCCCTTCCAGCCCTCCTCTTTCCTTCTTTCCTTTCCTCCTTCTCTCCATCCATATTGTTTCTTCTTTTGGGATAGGATCTTCTTCTGTAGCTCAGGGTGGGATTGAACTTTCACATTCCTGTGATAAATCTTCCAACAACTTGTAATCAGACACTTGCCATCACTCTTAACTATGAATATTATTATAATTAATGTTGTTTATGATGTTTACTTTTATTTTATCTATCATTTAAGCTCATATCTTGAGTCCTCCAAAACTCGTTTAGACATAGCTTTATCTTTATCGCACCCATATTCATTGACCACCACAAAATGGCAAAAGTTTTCATTTTTCTTTACTGTCCTTTACTCTTTCCTCTTGAATTTTTCTCACACTTTACCCAAGATAGCCTATTTCAGGCTTTGTTATTATTCCTGTCCTTCACGTATCTGCTGAGGATCTGACAAGTCATCATGGATTGCTTATGGAAGACAAGGTCTGTGCTTCTATATCAAGTCCTAGGCAGAATTATATTTGTCCTTCATGTCTAGTCTACTCCTACATTGTGATAATTTGGTCTCTTACTTTCCTTAGACACTGAAACCTGTAGCAGGCATGGCTTTGCATTCATGCCTGTTTTTTTACATGACACTATAGAAGACCTAGAAAATTTCTGTTTGAAGAGAGAAGTAGAAACAAGAATTCACAGAAGACATAAACACTGCTCCATACTGAGCTTGTAAGGACCCAGAAAACAATGTGACAAGGTGAGTATCTCAGAGTGAGCACAGAAGTTCCCTGTACTTAGTGATCAGGAATAGTTTGCATAGCTTCCACTATCTCAAGGGCTCAATAATCCTCCGATGATAAATCTTGGTCCTGTGAGGGTGGGAGCCTCATGTTTCTTCCAATGTTCTAATAAACTCCCATATTACTTTCTTTGCACTGTTAATGTGCATACATCATGAAATTATTATTGTCTTGGAACATGGTCATTGAAACAATCTAAATCTGTCTCAAAGATCTTCATTCATATTTGACTATATAACAAATAATAACTTACTTCCTTCGAGGGCAAAGCTATGCTTTCAGTGTCAAAGTTCATATGTGAGTTTCAATAGAGGCAGGGTACTCCATATGCATTCCAAAGGCATAATGAGTTTTTTAAAAATATTGCTTTTTCTTCATAACTGTGCCACTCAACCATTCCTTAGCAACACTACAAGTTTTATATCTAGCAGTGTGCATTAGAAACCATGTGCTGCTATGTCTCATTGACCTTCCAGTAAACTCAGCTCTATATTGGCTTTCTATCAATGCTCTCTCTGAAGCTCCAGATTCTCACAGCTGATTGAGTTATGATTCTTTGCAAATAAATCAGTTTACCGTCATAGCCCATTCTAAGAGAAAACAAACTCAATATATTCAAGTCCACTTTGATGACCCTCCATTCTACTCAGTGACGGATGTCTTCTCCAGGATTTATAAGTCTGGGGTTACCTTGTCATCTCTTTCAGGTGGAACACCTGCTGTGTTGCCTAGATAAGCCTCAGTCCAAAACAAGCCTTATATTGTGTAGCTCTGAAGTTTCAAACATTTATTCAAGTGAATTTGTATATATACATATACATGTACATGTGCTATACAAATGTATGCAGTGAAATACATGGTTGTGCTCTCATCTCTTGGTTATCACCATTTTCACTTTTGTCATTTTTCTTAAAAGGATTAGAAAATAATTGAGATAGGATTTCCTGTATCCAACATTGGCTTCTAACTTTCCATATATCAAGTAATGGCCTTGGACATCTAATACTACTGCCTGTCTGTCCTGAATGGGAGAAATATATGGATGTAGAATGATGCTCAGTTTATGTGGATCTGGGAAGTGAACTTGAGATTGTGTACTTGCTAGGCCAGCAATCTACCAACAGAGTTCTATCCTCTGATCTGAGCACAACAATTTAATAAAAATACAAATTCATTACAATCATCAACAACAAAATCATATAGACAAACAAGTATGACAATGCATCAAAATCTACCCACTCTTGAACTGTCAGATTTAATAATCTTGTATCTGTCTTGAATTTCGAATTTACTATGCATTGCTTTTTAGTGAGTTTCATGCTTGAATGCAGAATGGGAGAGATCGACAAGAGTATGTGATTAGCAGAGATTTGCTCCTGACCAAAGTCTTTTTTATTTGAAATAGTAGAAAACTCAGTTCTCATTAAAATTAGTACTTCATATTAATGGGAATATTCTTTTTTTCTTTTGTTAAAATATTTTTACTTACATTTCAAATGATATTCACTTTCCAGGTTTCCTGGACATAAGCCCCGTATCCCCTCCCCTCCCCTTCTTCTATAAGGGTGTTCCCCTCCTTATCCAGCCCTTCTAACTGTCCACCCCCCCCGACATTCCCTTACACTGAGGAGTCCAGGTTTGAAAGGACAAAGGGCTCTCCTTCCATAGGTTCCCAACAAGGCCATCGTCTGCTACATATGCAGCTGGAGTCATGCATGCATCAGTCCTTGTATAGTCTTTGGTTAGTGATTTAGTCCCTGGAGCTCTGGTTGGTTGACATTGTTGTTCTTATGGGGTTGCAAGTCCTTTCAGCTCTTTCTATGAATATTCTTGTCCTTCATCTTGCAAACTAACTTCCTAACCCAAACCATCTTGAGTGTTTAGACTTCATCATATTTTGATATAAATTGAAATAAGGACTATCTTAACAAATTGTACAGAGAAATATTTCTTCTTCACTGGGGACTCACAGCATCTGATTTTCTCCTTTGTGAGATGTTATGAAAGGAGGCAAATTAAAAAATAAATAACAGTATTACATGTCAAATTGCTACATAAGAAAAACAAAAACATGAAATTTGGAGGACAAAGTGATAATATGTGAAAATTAAATAAGGTGGTCCAAGAATGAACCCACAGGAAAGAATCCTTCTCTACTCTCACAGCTTTCAAGTGCACCAAATTAGTTAATTTTGTCAGGGGCTGCAATGAATTCAGACATATCAAAGTTGTGAGAACACGTGACTTCTAAGTGCTCAGCTGTAAACAGGGTATCTATGTCACCCCTTCATAGAAGTGAAGAACTGCTATGAAATGCTGTCTTTTGTACATGGCATGACCTCTACAGCAATGGGCTCATAGCAGTTGTGACTGTCAATACAAGATCAAGTCAGTTAGAATCTTAACCTGATTAGTGACAGTCCATAAGACCCACCCCTCTCTCTACAGATATCATTGTTAATAGATTCTGGGAAATGGAACTAAATTCTTCAGTGGTGTAACCTTTGGTAAATTTGTCTTGCTAGTTACACAATATCCCATATCCATGCTGATATAGGCAAGCCAAACTAAGTACAGTGGGATAATAAACAAGAAAGATGTAAAAGGAGAGATACTTTAGGAAGAAGACAAGGTTCAGTAATAGTAAGAGAGGGATGAAATGATAAAAGGAATATGATCAAAGCATGTTACATAAGTGGATAAGGTTGTAAGAGAGTACAGTGTTTAAAATATAAATATATTGACAAAACATGACAGAAAACAACTGAAGATCTATGGTATAAATTAGCCAGTTATATTGTCTAGCCTTCCTTTCTTTCTTCCTTCCATCTGTCCTTCCTTCTTCTCTTTGACTCGTAGGTCTTATGTTGTATTGATTACTTCCAAACTTACTTTGTATCCAAGTAAGTTTTGACTTTCTGTTTGGCTTTGACTTTCTGTTACACCTCTTCAATCTCCCATGTGGTAGGATGCATTACAAGTATGTACCACATCATTCAGCAACAAGTTTTCTTTTTATTTATTTTTAATTAACTCAGACTCAGAAAGACAAATAACTAAATTTTCTCCCACTTTTTTGGATGTTAGCTTTAGATGTTTAAATATGTGTGTTCCACTTAGAATATCCATAATAATCAGAAAATTTTTATTGGTTCATATATGGAGGAGTACTTCAAGTCATCAAGAAATTATAAAAAGCTCATATGGAAAGGAGTACTTCTAGACAAGAGTGAGTAGAATGAATGGGTATAAAGAATTAAAGGGGAATAATGTTCCAGGAAGCAGTACATGGTTTGGCAGTTTAGAAGGCAGAGTAAAGAAAGAACTACGGGGAAAGTTAACTAAAGTTAACATGCTTTTATGAAAGCAATGTGGATACCTACTGCTGTGGAAGCTTCTTAAAATATGCACATATATTTACATTTAAATAAATACACATCTCTGTGTGTGTGTATGTTTGTGTTTGTGTGTGTGTGTGTGTGTGAATGTCAATGAAATTACTCTGTAACAAGGCAACAAAATCCCTACTAGACAATGCACAGTAACAGATAAAACCCAGTACCAAGAATGATTTACTTCATTAGAAGTTGTTAGCTAGTGGAGTTCCACAGATTCCCCAAAGGAGTTCAGTTTATTTTCAAAGCTCTTGTTTCTTCTCAGGAATATGATAATGATATTGATGAAGAAACAGCACACTCAAGTCATAGAACATCATAAAATCATGCTGGTACTCACCTGGATAACTTATTCTTATTATATAGATTAGTATATCTAAGGGTGGCTTTATGCTTTTCCTGATGTTGGAGCAAAAAGTCAATCATCAATTTTACCTAGTTATAAACTTTGAGAAATATGATTAGCTTGACAAGACAGGTCTATCAGTGCAAGAGTGGCACAAATATAGAAATAACTAACCAATTACTGGTTAGATTTAAGTCCAGACCCATTAGTTACAATACATACTTGACACTGTTTTAAGGGTCATGAATGGTTGTGGCTAGACAGGACATAGGTCATAGAATCATTATTATTAATTAGCTAAATGACTATATGTGTTACACAGATTACTAGTATATTATTATTATAACCATAGATTAGTACTGGATTTATATGTAAAACAATAGACTGGGCTTTTGATCTGCAGGGGATGATTTATCCAGAGAAAAGTTTTTAGAATAGCAAGAAAAAACTGCTTGGAGGACTCTTACAAACAGAACCTAGAGAGAGACAAATGGAGATCTCCAGAGAAAGCAGATCACAAAAAAAAAAAAAGAAAAAAAAAAGAAAAAAAAAAGATAGCAGAAAAAGGAAAAAGCAAATGGGAAAGTATCGCCAGCAGAACATTGGTTGCCATCTTGGACCTACAATTTGAGTTTGAGTCCTTTGTTTTCACCACACACAGACACCTCTTATCTCAGAAGCCCTCTACAAGACAAGGCTGGTCTTTGCCTTGGCAGGAAGGAGAGTCAGTCGCCCCCACCCTCGCTTATATGTGTGTGTACAGGTGTGTGTGTGTGTGTGTGTGTGTGTGTGTGTGTGTATGAGATTTTGTGTGTGTGTATCGTTGTTCATTCATGTTTCAGTAAATGACACACATTTAATAGTAGAGAGACAGCTCAACTTGCTAATGATTGCTTTTAAATTAAAAGAAAGAGAATGGGAGCAGAGAGGGAGAGAGAGGGAGAATACAATGAAAAATTGGTTGAGTAAGGAAAAATGGATCCAGTAAAATGAAGGAAAGGGAAATGAATAAATGTGATGAAAATTTATTGGAGAAAATTCTCAAAGAGCTAGCTAAAATGGGTGATAATTATACTTTGCCTTACTTTACTCTGGGTCAAAAAAAAAACAAATATTGGCAATGAGAACCACATTTGTCTGTGAAACTTATATAGCCCTGAAATATTCATAACCCAGAATAAAATAAGCCTAGTTCAATCTCCAGCAAGTATGTATAGTAATCTATGGGCGTTGATACACATTTTCAATCCCCACATTGGGGCTCACCGGCTCCAGTCAGTTTAGCCTCATTGGCTTGGCTAGGCAAAGTCACCATTGTGAACCCTTCTGCATCAGAGGTGTCTCCTGGGAAATGGAGGGAGATACTGGTACTGCAGTGCATGTGTTAAATTATGCAGCGATGAAATATTCAAAATAGACACAGTCTAGTGACTCAGAACTTACAGTTTGGAGAAACTGCAAAATCAGAAGTGAAAACTACTACTTGGAAGGAGGAACTGGTGTATGATAAATATGCGGAGGGCCTGGAAAGAAGATGAATTGCTATCACAGAAATGCTTATTTCAGCACCATCGAGTCATTAATGTTGTTCCTTGGAGTTTAGAGTGTCAACTATTTCTCCTCACAGATGTCCTTCTGGTTTTGTGTCAATATCATTGTGGCTTCTCCACTCTTTTCAGTAAATCACATCAATTTTGGAGCTTGGACTGATAATATTATTGGGAAATGCAAGGAGAGAACAATACCATCATATCTCTTGGTAATCAGATGGATATTCTAACAGACACAAGTATATTGAAGTTAAAATAAGATTAGGCCCAGTAGTAACCTCCACTGTTATAGACAATAAATTTGAACAGAAGTGCTGTAGGAGAATATGAATGTAACAGCATCAACATTAACAAACAAAATTAACAAAAAAGCCAGTTAATATTGTTCTACAGTTGGTGGCTCTTGATACAAAATCTGGAGACTTCACGTGGATCCCCAGGGCCTGTGAAGGCACTGTGGCATATATCTCTCCCTCTCCCTTCATCACCTTCTCTTTTTCTCAACTCTGTTTCTCTCTGGCATGCATGTATTTATGCATGTATACATCCATATGAGCATACACACACACACACACACACACACATGCAGAAACACGTAGATAACACACTTAGTAAATAAAACATGATACAAAAGAAACAAAGTAAAAAGCTAGAAATTCTTCATCACCTAAGATACATTAAAGAAAAATCAAAAAGAGGATGCATAAGATAAATCTCATGAGAGACAGGGTATCCATCAGGGGTAGGTGTTATGAAAATGATCACTGAAGGGACATGAGCCTCATGCCTAGAGGTTTAGGAAGAGATGTTTTGCTAGATCCATGGCACTCTCACTTTTTCAGAATGCTTTCTCTTTTAAAATAAAATGTTCTTATTTCTATATATAATTGTATACTACCACCATAATTATTTGTCATGAGACACACAGACCTGAAAATGTCATTGGGTGCTGTCCAGATTCACACCTGAATCTATACCTCAACCCAGGCTGAAAACTTATGAAACAACCCACCTGCCATACCTATCATTATCCTATCAAGAAAGGAAACTTTTGATTATTTGCAGTCAAAGATATTGCATATATTCTCAGTTTTCATTTTAAGATATGCAGTGCATGCAGGCCTTTTCCATAATGGGTCACCAAATGTATTAGACATCCAAATGTACCCTGAACTCTCAAGTGATCTCGCCTTTTGTGTTCTCTTGCTCCCTATGGCTTTTCTGAAGCTCTGTATGAAATTTGCTCAAATGTCATTGCATATTTGATTGTCTGAGAGCCAGATAATAAGAGGCATTTGATCATCGAGGGATTGCTTAAGTGCTGCATCCAGTGCTGTTGATGCTGCATGAATTATTCATGTAGCACCACCCAGACATACCACACTTTGATTATGCATTCAATTTTTCTGTCCTTTCTTTTACCAGACAAGCTAGAGATCCCGGAGATCAGAAGAGACACTCTTATGAATCGATAAGGAACTTTGACTCTTCATCCTCTTTGTGTCCTTGGCTCCCCTTTCTGATGAGAGTGATCTCCAGCAAGGGCCTTTATGAAGATGAAATTAAGGAATAGTTGGAAAAGTTCTATGAATGTTCAATACACCAAATAAACTGAGACTGTTGTCCTTTAAAGGCACAATCTTTGAGTAAAATGTTTTTTAATGAGAGAGACCAACTTCTGAATGCCAAAGTATGTGGGTGATATCTAAGAACAATCTAAACTATTAAAGGCCTAGTTTCACTGACTTCAAACTGAGCAAAATAGGGGTTCAGTAGCTGAAGTGTATAATGTACAACTACAAAGACTGCCATTACCCCATGTAAATTGGGAAACCTGGTAGCACATGCCTATCTTCCTGAATGGGTAATGAGGAGAGTGATTGAAAAGGTGATCCTTGAAGTTCATTTGTCAGGGAACCAAGCTTAATTGATATTTCAAGTTTACTAAGAGACTGTTTTAAAGGTGAGGTGCAAATCACTGAAGGAAGACAACCATGCTCAAATTCTGACCTCCACATATATAAACACACACACACACACACACACACAAATAAGTACATAAAACATACATATACAACACACACTCATGCATGCCTGTGACTTCACACAAAGCAAAAGGGAAGGACTCTACTATTAGGATGCTAACCTCATCCAGGCCTCACCTGTGACAGGCTTCAGTAATCTCTTCTTTCCTTTCACTCTTTGTTGCCTTGCTCATTGACTCCCTTGTGAACCCCATCATTCTATTTACCTTTCTAGAGCTCTGCTGCCAGCTTAAGTCTAAAATCCTGAGATAGAGATCTGCTTTATTGTTCTACTTTACCTATGATAAGAAACAGTCAAGTATATGCTTATGAAACTGGCTCCTTCATATCTATAAGCCTGATACTACAATCTCTATACAGTCACAGTGCTTTAATAAATGTTGTATATAATCCCTTACTGCTAAAAGAGATCATTGTGTTTGATACAGGAGACTGCACCTGCATATGTACTGATAATTTTCTGGGAACTCAAGAAGACAAATGCTTCCTAAGAGCTCACAGCAAATGTGTAAACCATGATTTGCATTTTGAAAGGGTGTATATCTGATGATCTAATAAAAGAGAGAAGTTTATTGTGAGACTTTTAGCACATTTAGTTCACTAAGAAAAAAACTGTGCTTTTATGTAGGTATTATGGTTTAATTAATGAAGACTCTCTAGTTGGAGCATCATTAAACTGTTCTAGTATCTATATAACCTCTAGAACTGAATGCATATATTATAGAGAAGGCTAAATAGAAATATGGGTTCAAAAACAAGGAAACATGAGTCATCAAGATGGCTCAGCAGTCAAAAAGCACTTCTTATGCATGCCTGATAACTTGGGTTCCATGACAACAGGAAGCCACAGTGGTAAGATACAACTAACCAACAAAGTACTGAAAGTCTTTGTATACACACACACACACACACACACACACACACACACACACACACGCACACACTCACACAAATTTGCTGTTTACTAATTAATGTTCACATCCTGTGATAAAGGATAAGGTCAGTAAAGACACCGGTAGGTAGCTGTACTTTGACAATTTGACACATGTAGTTCAACAAACATCAGATTGACTTCTTTCCAAGTTCTCAATGTTGAGTCATGTTTAAGTAAAAAAGTTACAGTCTTCTTCCACAAGTCCTCTCTCTATTCTAAGAGTCTTTAACTACTGCCTCAGGACATGTTGCACAAATGAAGAGTTGATGAAAACTTGCCTCTCGTGAGCTACTTGCCTACACTGCTATGATACTGACAGGTTAGGGAAGCATATTACTTTGTGTCTTGTCTCAAGGTAATGTAACTGAAATGTGTGACCAGCCTTAAATATCTCTCTTTCTCCCTTTCTCTCTTCTCTCTCTCTCTCTCTCTCTCTCTCTCTCTCTCTCTCTCTCTCTTCTCTCTCTCTCAGTGCGTGCACGTGTGTGTGTGTGTGTGTGTGTGTGTGTGTGTGTCTGTGTTATATGTGGGTAGGTGTTCTATGTCTGCACCATCTACACACTATTTGAGTCATTAGTAGGTGGGACATTAAAGCTTCATTGACTTCAAAGAACTATAATGACACCAGGACATGTTCTATCTCAAGGAAATTCATTTCCAAAATAAAAATTCAAAGATAACACAAGACATAATTTGAAAGTATTTCTAGATAAGAAGCACTCTAAATTTTGGAACCTATGTGACTGCATTGATCAAGGCTTCTGAAGTAGCCACTTTTTATTTCTATTATGTTATCAGCGAGCTTCTGGTATGCAGACAGAATGACTGTGAGTTGTCACTCTACTCAAAGTTCCACTTTCATCATTTCAGTACATGTGACCTTGGCAAAAATCAGGTTCAAGGCTGGTCGTTTGGCTGAGTGGCTAAAGTGCTTGCTGTACAACCCAATGACCAAAGTTCGGTCTCTGGAAATTTTGTAAAAGTAAAGCCAAAAAGTTGTCTTTTGACTTTCATACTCAAATTGTTGCACTTGTAAACTCAAAACAACACACAGTCCCAACATCATATAAATAACAATAATAATAACAACAATATTGATAATGATAATAATAAACTGATTTTATAGAAATTTATAAGATATAGTTAAAGCAGCCTTTTATGCAGTCACCTGTTGCAAGTCATACTCATTTGATGTGAGGGAGGTGGTGGTTCTGAAATACATTAAAGGATACTGTTATTCTATCTGTCCAGAGATGTGGCCTTCCACTGTATGGCAGGCAGAAATTGGGCATGTGACTGAACATAGCCAGTTGAGTGCAGGAAAAAGCTGTAGCCATCTTCTAATGAGCTAAAAAGCATAATTTATCTGAACTAAAAAAATTGCATGTCTAAAATATGCACGTAGTTGGGTAAAGTGAGCAGGAACTCAGAACATAACAAGAGGATCATGATGCTAATTAGACTGCAAACACTAAAAATGTGGAGGACATGAAAATGACATAGGTAGGGTTAAGGAGTGGTCTGAGGATATATGTCTCAATCAGTAAGAAGTTGGCCTTGAAAGTATGAGTTACATCCTTAGAACCCTTGTAAAGAACCTGAGCGTGGCTACACAGACTTTTAATCCCACCATTTGGGAGGCAGAAACAGGAAGACTCCTTATGCTTGATGGCCAACCTTCATAATTAGTGAACCCGTGATCCTGTTGAGAAACCCTTTTTCCATAAATAAATAAACATATCCATCAATTAAAAAATTAAAGGCTGTGAGTTCTGAGTGAGGATATCGAAGGCTGATTTGACCTCTACAGCTATAAATATTCATGTGCAATACATACATTTAAACTTACAAAAACATTCAGACATAAATAAAGATAAAAGGTAGATGAAGTAATTAGATGATAGGGAATGTGCTATGAGTTACCGGTCTTCTATATGATAACATCAAACACTAAGAGCTGAAGTAGCAAAGGATGTGTATGTTTAAACATTAAAAAATACTTAAACTGTCAGACATAGAGAATGTAAGAAGATAGAGTAAGGAGTAAGTGTAAATAACAGTAAAGCAGCTAATGTGTCAAGCCAACCAATGCAACAGGGTCAAGAAAATAAATTGCTTCATTCCTTGTTGAACCCTGCAGAAAAGACATCAAGAAAGCAAATGATCCATGTTCTAGGTAAAGCTCATCTGATTATGGAGTGTGTAGAAACGACTTAACATATTTTCCAAAAAGAATTGGGGCATGAGCCAAAGTTTATTGGCATGGAAATCCCAGAATTTGCTGGGAGGAAAAGTCAAAATCTCTATGAATAGTATGAAACAATGTTTTTGAATAAGAGATAAAATCAACTTTGTAATCTATGAAAAATTCCTAATGTTAATTTAAATGCATTTGAAAAGCTAACATATAGGATTGCCTTAATGATGCACATAGATTCCCAGCACACACACACACACACACACACACACACACACACACACACACACACACTCACACACTCACACACTCACATACTCACACATTCACACACACATACCATACACACATATACTATTCTAGACATTCTCTTTTACCTAAAGGCACTAGTTTTATAACATGAATAAGTGCCCTGTGACACCAAGGGAAATTACCTTCTCCTAGGCATAAGAGGAATAGAGTTTGATGTTTGTTAATAGTACTTGTAGTAGTGAGTCTACCTCACAGTGATAAACTGTATTTTCCTTTCATTAAGTACATTCCTCCACCACTAGCTTGACAATTAATGAGTCATTCCTTCTCTGGAAATATTCCACTAGGACCAAGAAGCATGGCTCTGTCTGTGTAGTAGTAATGAGCTGGTGAAAATACTACAGACAGATACTTACAGGATTGTGTCCTCAAATACTCAAGAAGGTTGGGAAGGTTGGCTTCCAAGAGAGATGGGAAAGAAACTCTGATGGTGATCGCCACTCCAGGTCTTCTCAGGAGATTACATTATGCCTCTTGCAGCCAAAAAAGATTCACATTCAAGAAACTACTGCACAGAAAAAGAGCTGCCACAAATCCACCTTATTAGGACCAGGGAAACAGTTAAAGAACAGAAGACCGGGGTTGGGGATTTAGCTCAGTGGTAGATTGCTTGCCTAGGAAGCACAAGGCCCTGGGTTCTGCCCAGCTCCGAAAAAAAAAAAAAAAAAAAAAAAAAAAAAAAAAAGAACAGAAGACACCTTGTGTTAGTGCACAGGAACTGTATTTCACAGGCCAGGTAAGACATAAGCCAGGACATATCTACTGTCTTTGCCTCCCTGCTGCAGGATGTAGGTGACCTGTTACTACCTGACAAGCATCCTTACACTTACATGAAGAAGACTAGGGGATTTTTTCAAATGAAACAATGCAGTCGGGTTTCAAGGTGCTAGCATTCTGCATTGCCCTTCAGTCTGCCTACTTCTCCTACCATGCAACTGCTGCAGGGAATGCACATGCTTTGTCTCTGCTCCTTTTTGCTTTTAAGTTTCCAGATTCTCTGTCCACTGCCTTGACATGAGGCTGGTTAGCCTTCTATTATGTCTGTACCTCTGCCTTTCCTCACAAATCAATCTACAGTTACTAGTTCACTTTCTGTGGCAGTCCATTCTGAGATTTTGCTCTTTAAGTCCCCTCTTACATGAGAGAGTCTCTCACTGCAATTCCAAAGGTCTGACTTAAGGCAAATGAAGATTCATTTTGCCACTGATGAAGCTCTTCTTATCTCTCCTATCCCTTGAACTGACCTTAACTCTTTCAATCTCCCTTCTGCAGGACAAAATCTTCTCCACCAATGTGAGTAGATTTCTCTCCTCTTTCCCCCACCACCCTCTAGCTCTTTCCCAGGAGCTGTCCCCAGCCTTTTCTAGCTCAACAACATTGCTTCAGACTCTATGATCTGCCAGTCTTTCTCACACCCATGATGATGGAAATAAATTCTGCTTGCCCTTCAGAGTCTATTGTGGTAAAATTTCCCCAGGTAATGCCTTGCAATGCTCCTACTGCAGCCTGCAGTGAGAAACCTATAGACAAAGCTTCTCCATGGATGAGGTGAACACCCACTCCCTGCTTTCCTCAGTACCACCAGGCAGCAGAATGTCAGATGAGGACTGAAAGCTACTGAGGAAAAGTATTCTGCTGTGTTCTCCCCCATTGTGAACAGGCCTGCTCTCATAGTATTCTGGCGGGTAGGTAGATGTAGGGATATTCACAGACTTCTTGGCTTTACTATTTTTGCCCTCTGCAAATAAGTGACTAGCTGGCATTCCATGATTTAGTAAATGTGTTTTCAATTCTAGGTATGTAAGGAACGTATACAATATTGAGGGTTTTTGTTTGAATCATATCTTTTACTAATCATAATCATGCTGTTATAATTTGTATTATTCCATTATTGCAAATTCTGTATTTTATGTATTAGTGGTTTGTGTATACTTTGTTTTGCTGTGGTGTATGCTATTTCTACTAACATTAGATCATTCATGCTATCTTGGCAGTTTTATTTTTAATTTGTTTTAATACATATTTACTCTTAAATGAAACTAAAGTAACTTAACACACAGTATCAAATTCTTAATGGAATTATGAAGAACTATTTTGTTTATTTAATGTGACAAGCTATATAATATAATGTCAGATACATATGTAAGACTTTTTCTCCTTTTCTTCTGTTTTAGCTGTGTGTCTTGGGCTAAATGCTCAAATGTCTCATTTATATGCAGTAAAATATGAAATAGGAAGGTATATTTTGACAAACTCCATAATCAAACACAAAATATGTATCAAAATCCAATATTAATAAGAATATATATGAAACATAGTTTATAAACAATTTAGGAGATAAACATGAAATTGTAATTGTTACATGAGTAACCAAATTTTAATATGAAAGCTACTGTTATGTCTTAGGTCACACATACAGGAAGGAAACACCTAGCTATGAAAATCAGAAGGGTTTTGGCTTTGCACAAGACCAGCCCAGGTAGCAATCATGTGTCATTGTCATCTTTTCTACCTTGAGTTAGGCACTGACCTTGAATGGGTGGTTCTTATAGGTCATGATGAATGGTCTTCATTCTGGTTTGAACCTGGGTCATACTAGCCCAGTTCCTTGTCTAATATTCATATTTTTCAACACTGAATTTCTTTATTTGTACTAGTGGGTCTCTGCCTGAACAGGGTGTTTCTAGGATGAGGGAAAGTATTTATGTAGTTTTCTGTTTTGATTGACAGGCTTGGGGTATGTATCCACACTGGAATGCTGTGCCTCTTGTTCTGGATATGGTCTCAGATTTGTTTTACCACAAAACAAACTGGTTAGGGTCTGCTAAGGTATTATTCAAAGATGCTGGATGACTTGTTTGAGAGCAATATACATAGAGCTCAATATAGTCTGTGGTCACTGGTCTCTAAGCTACCCATGAAAACTATGTACGTCAATATTGTTATAAGATTATTGATAGAATATTGAAGACTGGTGACTCATTGAGATGTTTAGAGCATTGGAAGCACTGCCTTACAAAAGGATTTAAGAATCTCTATGTTACCTCTGTTAGTTTGTAAGATTGAATGCCTATTATTGAGCAGTGCTGGTTACCCTTCCCTCTGGTGCCAGATTCTAGATCTATCATTCTTCTACATTTCCTACATTATGCCAGGATGCCTTCATGAGGCCCTTATAAGAGTCAAACCCAATGAAGCTAACTGAATGTGAAGTTCCTGACTATGACGTAATAAATAATCCACTATATACGTCTGTCCTTTTGTAGGAAGGTGGAATGGGTTGGATGTGGTACCTGGCTTTGTGGTACTTGAGTATTGATTATTGATCTCCCTATGGCTTCAAATGACATTGAAGGTATGACTTGGAAAATATACAGAGAAATAGACAAAAAGAGAGTTCTCAATCACAGCAGTAATTCTTCTCCATGTTTCATTTTCTTAGCATGGTGCTCAACAGACAATGATAGAAGCCTGGATTCCCTGAATTTGCACTCAGCATAAACATTCTGTAGAAGCCTATATGCTACAGTCTAGTTATACAAAACACTCTCTCAGTGTCAAATGTACTCTATATAGGTGTGTGCAGATGTGGATCTCTCTCTCTCTCTCTTTCACTCTCTCTCTCTCTCTTTCTCTCTCTCTGTGAGTGTGTGTGTGAGTGTGTGTGTGTGAGTGTGTGTGTGTCTGTGTGTGTGTGTATGTGTGTGATACATCCGTGCTTATGTGGTTTACTGTAACTGAACTATTGTACTTGTGTTGAGATTAAAGAATACTTAGGTGTCAGTCCTTGCCTATCTTCCAAAATGGTTGTGGTACATTCTCATTTTGTGTATATGAGGCTAACTGGCCTATGAATTTCCAGGAATCCCTGCCTCACTTTGTTTTCAGAATAACTCTGAGGTTAGAAAAATGTGCTACAATATCCCAGCTTTTGGGGGTTCTAGGCATTCACACTCCTGTACCCCAGCTTAAATGGCCAGGAATGTACTCTCTGAGTCATGTCCATATACTTCTTCTTGGACAAAGCATTTTCCATATCGTTTGAAGGCACAGTTCTCAGAGCTTTTCCCAAGTTACCTTGTTTATCTTCCAAACGGCCTTGTGAGGTGAATAACATTTGGTAGTGAAAATATTATATGTCGATTGAAACTCCTGGAAAGTGAATGTATTTCTCAGAAGAGATCATCTCTAGGAGTAGGAGCACATCTCAGGGTACATATAGAAAGCATATTTGCTCAGAGGCAGATCTTAAAACAGGAATGAAAGCATTGCTCCTTGTTCTCTTTTGAATTAATACAAAAAGGATAGAAAGAGAGGCTGGACATAGCCTTCTCATTGTATCTTGCTCTACCTCTGCTGCTTCATTTGTTTTTATTTCTCTGTACTAAAAAATCAGTATGGACCCGAAACCAACTGCCTGAAATCAAACTGCTTTGTAATGCCTAAGGAGAGGAAAGAAAGCCAGTTTATGGGCCACTTAGTTTCTAGCCTGATGCTCTTTTGCTCTTTTCATCTACAAAGTCACCCAGAGTCCAGGGTATAATTGTCCCCTGAGGATAATTTACATTCCTTTACTGCATTATTCCACAATTTGAGTTGGAAGTTTCTTCATCTATTTCAAAGAGCAGTTCACTTATATTTTTAAAATGTCTTTGAAAGTGGCCCAAGGGATTGGATTTTTCCTCTGCTTGTAGAGTGTCTTTAATATCTACAAAGAAAAACTAAAGGTCACTTTCTTTTTTCATATTTTCTGTTTCTTCAGTATTTAATTCTGATACAGTAGTAATAGAGAGATTTGAAAGTGCAGTGTTTAGAAAAAGTCAACTCACAAAGAGGTCATTGTTCTATATAATATTTGCAATGGACATTAAAAGCTTCTAGGCTTCCAGGTCTGAGCAGTGAATACACATTAATGTATATCATGTGACATGAGTGTCAGGCAGGACACAGTTGTTGACACATGTCTAACCTGATAGTCCACATTAATTAAAATGCAAATCTCAGAAAAAGGAGCATCCTAGGAGACAGCACTTATGTAAATGACTAGCAAGGTGTAGACATTAATACAGACAGTGGTGCCAATACCACCTGGTAATTCTGTGTGTGTACAAACATCTGGACCATGGCTATGTTGACAGAACCTGTAGACATTTGGATGTACGAGTTAAAAACAGTATACAGAGGAATTACAGAACAATTTGCCTAATCTTGGGGATCTAGTCAACAAGTCAGATTTCTTAAAATGGTTTGACTCTTATCTACGGTGTCACCTATTTGTTCTAACATATTCTTTTTTTATTACTTGATGCCCCTAGGACAAGATCTATTTGGTTCCTACTGCATCTCTCTCTTGTACTCTTCTACTCACCTACTCTTCTAGGTATGAGGCATCCATTTGCAAGTCTTGATGAGCCTACATTGCTCCTCTTACTGCATCAGAACCTAAAGAGATTCTGCTTTCTACTCCTTCTTTTTTTCCTTTCAAATCTTGAGACTTGTATTTATTAAACTCATAGTGGCTGTTGAGATCAACAAGCTTAATTTATTTGACAAAAACTGGGTTGGTTTCTCAAACTCTGCTTGACTCCAGTTTTTCCCCATTCTTAGGCACACTGTGCATGCTGTTCAATCTCTCAAAGTCTTGAATTTCTCCTGAGTATAAATCTGAGTAGAGATTGTATATTTTGAAAGCTTTCATGTAAAAGATTACATGAAAGAATCTTGACCATTGTGTAGTCTATAGTCAATTTATATTGCCTTGCCCTCTTTTCTTTTCTACAATAATACATTTTAAAATTTTATTTTTAAAATATGTGTCTAAAAGTGTGTGCACAAGCATGGTATAGTGATTTGAATAGTTTGGCTCCATAGACCCATGTGTTGGAATATGTTTGACCTAGGGAGTGTACTACTAGGAGGTTTGGCCTTGTTCTAAAAAGAGAGTCAATATGGGTGTGGGCTTTGAAAGACCATCATTAAAGCTTTCTCACAGCAAGTCTTTTTCTGTTTAGTTTTAGAATAAGATGTAGAACGACTAGTTTGTCCAGTAAAATCCCTGCCTGGATGCTGACATGTTTCCAGCCTTGAGGGTAATGGACTGACTTTTTGAACCTGTAAGGAATCCCCAATTAAATGGTGCCATTTATAAGAGTTGCCTCTGCTATGGTGTCTATTCACAGAAATAAAAACCCTAACTAAGATACATGGAGAGTGGGCAACTATACAGCCATGTTCATGCAGAGGCCAGAAGAGTGTGAGGGAATATTGAATCCTGCATAGTAGTCAGGAATAGGTAGATAAGGCATGCACAGCTTGTTAAATCACTTTTAGGATGTTAATATTTCTGTCCTGATGATACCACAAAAAGAACTCTTAGAGAACAAAAAGAACACTGTTCTGCCTTTCTAGTTTCTTCCCATTTTCTATCCCACTATTGTGATTAAAAAATATACCAGAAATATTATCCTGTAGCCTCCTTAATGGACTTGATTGGCCCTGACCCTCCTGGCTCACTGCTCATGCTCACAAGAATCTCTTCTACTCTATCCTTGTGCCTTAAGGAAGGAAGATCCCCTCCCACAGAATAGCAGGGTTGGTTGTTCTGTATTGTGGGATTTTTCGTTTGTTTTATTTTGTTCTGAAATAAAAATATACAAAATAAAGAAGATGTAGTTTTATACCAAAAAAATACACTACAGACAGAGATTAGGGCTCCACTTAAGAGCCTGGCATTGACAGCATCATTTCATGTATTTCATATACATAACTGAAGAGCTATTGATAGCTGATTACTCTGGAGAGTCAATTTTATTTATGGTTATGACTCCAGGTAGGCTGAGAATGCTCTACTGAGTGGCCTCACAACCATGATTATGGGCAGCACCAATTGGAGTCCACAGGTTATTATCAAAATAAAAGGTCAGGAAGTTGAAAATGGAGATCTGAGAATTGGGTTTTGAAAGAGTTCATGGAAAAAAAGTGGTGAATATGTTCAAGAAACATTGCAATAAAATCTAAAATTATTATTCAAAATTGTGATAATAAGAAATATATATATATATGTATATATATATATTGTATGAAATTACCAAGGATAGATTAAAATAATATATATCTAAAAAACAGTAGCAATATCATAAAATGAAGGGATATGTTTTTGTTATGTATCTTTAAATGTTATTAAACCTATAGAAACTTATCGGAAAATATTTAATTCCCTGGGGATAATGGCCAAAAATTATAGCAATATAAATGGATTTTGTGGAAAGAAAACTTCTTAAGCAGTTCCTCAAGTTTTCTATACTCACATATCTTTTTTTATTGGTTATTTTTATATTTACATTTAAAATGTTATCCCCTTTTCTGGTTTCCAATCCATTATCACCTTATCCCATAACTGAAACCTCTTGTTCTAAGAGGTTGTTCTCTCACCTATCCACCCACCTCTTCCTGACACCCTGTTCTGGCATTCCATTTCACTGGGGTATCGAGGACCAAGGGCTTCTCCTCCCATTGGTACCTAACAAGGCCACCACCTTCTGCTTTATATGCAGCTGGAGCCATGGGTTGATCCATGTAAGCTCTTCCGATGGTGGTTTAGTCCCTTGGAGCTCTGGTTGGCTGGTATTGTTGTCACATTTCTTCAGTTAAAGAAAAATAAAGAGCTTTTTAAAAGTATGTGGTTATGTTCCTTCCATCCTTCCTTCCTTCCTTCCTTCCTTCCTTCCTTCCTTCCTTCTTCCTTTATTTCATTTCTTTTCATTAAGTTCATAAGAAAAATCAGATTGTGACTGACAATTTGTGAGCTTTTCATAATCACTTCCAAATCTTTTCCAGTTTAAGGGCAAGTTGTTTTGTTATTGTTGTTTTGTTCTTTTACATTGTTTTTTTTGGGGGGAGGGGTTCTTTATTTTCAGAAAAAGAACTAATTCAAATTGGAAATGATGTCTTTCAAGTATGCATGATTGTTTTGTTGATTGTATTTTCTTTATCTTATCCACACATCATTTCAATGTTTCTGAAAGAAATTTATGTAAGGGACAGAACATGCCAAAGGAACATAAGGATCAAAGAATAATGTGGAGATGGAGATATGGCTCAGTAGTTAAGAATGAGCACTTTTCTTCTAGAAGACTGAGTTCAGTTCCTAATACCAACATTATGAAGGTCACAACTATCTGGAAGTTAAACTCCTGGAGATTTAGTGTCCTCTATTTGTCCCAGAAGACATCTACACTCATAAGGACATACTATGCAAACACATAATCCAATATTCATATAATAAAACCTAAGTAAATCTTTAACAAATAAAGATTAGATGCCTTTTATCAATGATTCTCCCTTTGTATGTAAGGAAGATTTACAGAGAAGCCATTTCAATAGGAGGTGATGGCTACTGTTAAAAGCTTGACACTGTAATGGATGGAGAAACATAAAGAAGACTGGAGTTGTGGTATACCAGGACTTCTTAGGTTTTCTTCAAGACATTTTTATCACTTATAAACTCTACTGGAGTAAGCTAGGTTCACCTAGTCATAAATCAAATAATTAATTTCTCTTCTATTTAAGAAGAAAATATCATGTAGAGCAAAGGGTTCTGGATTAAGAGATTTCCATTTTGAGGCTAATCAGTCATCATTTGAGAGTGATCAAATAATTTTGTTAATTCTTCTCAATTTTATAGCTTTAACAAAGTATTTCCCCACATAGATCAGATGCTGTTATTCTTTTTTTATATTTTATTCTTCTTTAATTGGATATATTTCTTTATTTACATTTCAAATGTTATTCTCTTTCCCAGTTTCCTGTACATAAGCCCCCTATCCCTTCCTCCTCCCCCATAAGTACATTCCTCCCATGCACTTCCCCTTACCACCCTCTGACATTCCCCCTGCACTGGGGATCCAATCTTTGCGGGACCAAGTGCTTCCCCTTCCACTGGTGCCCCAACAAGTCTATTCTCTGCTACATATGCAGTTGGAGTCCTGGGTCAGTCTATGTATAGTCTTTGGGTAGTGGTTTAGTCCCTAGAAGCTCTGGTTGGTTGGCATTGTTGTTCTCATGGGGTTGCAAGCCCCTTCAGCTCTTTCAATCCTTCCTCTTGTTATTCTAACATGAAAATTTCACTCCCATTATACTACTTTAGAATGTTTAGGCTGCTCTGTTATATTACCACCATTGCAAGCACAGGGCTGTTCTCCAGACAAGATTTGAAAAACATAAATAGCATACATCAGCTAAACTTACAGAAATTTGCTCCTTTGTTTGATCATGTATCACATAAAATTCTATCCATAAATACAGAACAAATTCAGAATTTGACTCCTACCTGCAGAAACTGTAAGGAAGAAGTTGAATGGTGAGAACAAAGGTCAAGCACATAGTTAGGGGTTGAAGGTCACCCGAGTACTGAGAACTTACCCACAGAAAGAGTCTTGTACACCTCCCAGGGATAGTGGCTCTTATCTGGCTCAACAGTCATAAGAAACCAGACAATCAAATAATAATAAAGCCTTAATAAGAGACTTAAATTTCAACATTTGCCTAATGTAACAACTATGTCACACACACACACACACACACACACACACACACACACACAGAGGATGGGGGGAGAGAAAACCATTTTCATAAAGAGTTACATAATCTTTATACAACTTTTAGCCTTATAAACATTAATTCAATATTGTTTGTAAAGGGAATGAACTCCTCCTTTTTAGATATGTTCATTGATTAAATATTAAATATTTGAAAGTCACTTAAGATAAACTGGCACATTATCAAGATAAAGGGGAAAATCTGCCATCAATGTAATAAAAGACTTTGATAAAATTCAACACCCATTTCTGAACAAAGTTCTTGGAGGATAGGGATTAGTTTTAGATTTCGGACCTGGATTTATTTTTTTCAAACTGTCCATATCCCATCCCTGGAAAACCCACTCAAAATACTAAAAACAGAAGGTGTTTTTAATCTAAATGAAAACTATCCATAGAATACTATGATTAGAGCCAATTGCATAGCTTAGTGGATAAAGAATTATTCCTTCTGCCCCCGAAGACTTGAATGTCATCACTAGAACCCACATGAATGAGAAAGGAGAGAAGTGATATCACAAAATTTTCCTTTGACCTCAAAATGGGCACCATGGTATGCATATCCCACCACATGCATTGTGCATACACAATAATGACAAGTTAAAAATATTTTTAAAGTATTGTGGCTGACACAACATTTATTGGTAAAACACTGATTTAACTCATAATGATCTCTTTCAGAGGGAAGCAAAGACTATTCTAAATTATTGCCTGAAAAATAAGATAAGAGTCTTCAAAGGACAGTAAGAGAACTGGTAAATGAGTTATAGATTGTAAAAATAACATAAAAATATTAATTTATTTTATATACTCAGGATGAGATTATATGAAACAAAAGATTACATATATTTCTAAACATTCCAATAATTAATAGTTATGTCTAAATATAGACCAAGTGCTGACATGTCTGTATATGCTGGAAACTAGCAGCTGATGATAAAAAAATTAAACTGTCTACAAAAATGAAGAAAGAAGAATGTCTATACCACAAAACTCTGCTGGGGAGAGGCTCCACTCCTCCTAGACAAGCACATATGAACAATGTTTCTCAGTTCCAAGAAGACATTCTGTTTCACAAAAGTCTTCCATATGTGTATATTTAAACGCTAAAGAATCAGAGTGATTTAAATTTTTAAAGAATGATGAGAAAAGAAGAAAGGAAGGCATGAGTAGGAGAATCAATTCACCTTCTCTAACTTTTCTTGCAGCCTTTTTAGGAAACTTGTATGCTGTTTGTGGGACAGCAGATGCATAGTTCAATTCAACAGAATGGAAATTTACAGTAATCAATTTTAGAAAAATGCTTAAAAGCAGTTTCATGGAGAAAAATAACCTTTTGAAACCATTAAAGTTTAATAAGCAAACCTGGGGCAAAAATCTTTGGCACCTAAGACTTGGCATACTGTTCCAGATCCATAAAGATAAAGCTGTCTTCATTCTAATCCAAAACTCTTTCCTGAAAAGAGACTGTAATACTGAAGAAAAATCGCTAATTCTTACACAAACTATCTTCTCAACAGAGGAGCCATATCTAGTGTTTGAATTATCTCTGAAACCTCAACAGTAATTAAACAGTTATCATCAGGAAAGAAATGGAGAGTGAATTTCCACCCACAGGAACTTCAGATGGCAAATCACCAGCTGAAAGATGTTCAACCTCATTAGCCAGTGGAGAAATGGAAATTAAAATGCAGGGAGAGATCCGTACATAGCTATAGAAATGCACAAAGTAAAAAACAGAACTGCCACCAAGTACTTCTTGGATTTGGGGAAATCCGATCGCTTGCAAGACACAGACATCTGGAACACACATTTTCTGCTTGCTTCAAAGTATTTATGCCATTATCATATGCCTTGATTATTATATGCGGATATTTACTTAGGAGAGTAAAATATAAAGTATTCATACAAAACCTTGGTGAAAATTTTACATCAGCTTCATATCCAATAACAATGAACAGTAGGTAATTCAATAATTCTTCAAGAAAGGATCAGTAAATGAAGTGCTCATTATGGAAAACTACTGGGGAACAATTGAAAATGGATCAAGGATGAATACTTGGGTGCATGCCACTCTGAATCTGCAGAGAACTAAGTTAAAAAAATAAAGACCAAACCATATTATTTACAGTGTAATTACATTTGCAATATTCATGATGATTAGATTATTGGATGAAAAAATCTTGGTGACTTCCTAGAATTAACATGATTTTGAAGTCACATGTCTATTGACTTTAACAGGCAAATATAGGTCACTATAATGACATATTTTCTGTATTTTGAATATTTATGGCTGTATCATGATTGGCATGCTGAACAATTCTGTGAGCTGTTGGTACCAAGGAAGTCTGGGAACAGATGCACAGAATCTTTCTGTATTGGTTGTGTCTCTATGCCTCCTTTTTTCTTTATGTTTTGCAATCTTTATGTGTGGGCATGTATATGAAAGGGGGGTAGTGCCACTAGAACCTCATTGTCTTCAGTCAAAGGTCAGTTCTCAATAATCAGTCCAATGTAAGTGAAGTACTATTCATACAGTATGCTAAGAAATGTTCTGTCTCGTGCATGATTCATTTTATTTTTTACAGAAGTCAGAGATTCAGGCCTACAGCTCGGGAAAAGGAAGCATTGGAGGTGGATGCTTATGTGTCATGGGAATAAATAAGAAGTTAACACCATTGTAAGGCTTCCTTCCACTTTCTAAAAGTGACTCTCATACACCAGAGAGCATTTAGGGAAAGAATGTTAGGAAGATTATTAGGGGCAGATCAGTTATGAAAACACTTAATGCAGGAAGTGGTTAAGGTAGATTTGGAGATTTAGCACAGAGAAGAGAAATGTTATCTAGAGGCTTCATGTACTTGAAGGACTATTAGCTGAGGCAAATAAGAGGTTATTTCCAGTTCAAACTGAAAAATTGCAAAAGGGAATGTTCTAATAGATGATATTAGGTACTGTAAGAAGTGATATATTTGTTTATATTGTGATGTTGTAACAAATATGTATTAGGAAAAATTCTAATAAGACAGTAACACATGTAGTAATAGAAAATCATTACATATAGAAGGATTTATGCATTTCTCAGTTATAGTATAGTACATACTTTTTAACACAGATGTTTTGTTGCTTAGGTGATTTTTATGCAAATGTACAATATACTTGGATTATTTTCCCTTGTTTTCCTCTTCTCCCTTTCTTTTCCCCTTAATCTTTCTCCTTTGTCCCAGTGTTTCACTACTACTTCTGTGTTTTTAGTATGTGCATACTTTTATGTGCATAAGACTAAGCATTTATAGTTTAGTGTAATTTAATTCACTTAATGTGATTCTTTCTAGTTGTATACATTTATCTGCAAGTAAAAAAGCTTTAGTCTTCTTGGGTATGAAACATTTTCTATAGTGGATTTGAATAGAAAGGTGGCTTAGAAAATAATAATACAAGTGAGGGGTCAGAAAGAATACTTGTTTTGAAGCTAAGAAAGCCCAGAAACAATGTCAAGCCAGACAACTTAATTCATGTTGACTTTTAGTGAAATGAGAGGCTGAGATTGAAGAATCCATGGAGGATTGAGTGTCAGACATCCTGGTGTACACACTGGCCAATAAATAAACCCTTTCTCAAACATGGTGGGAAGCAAAGAAAAACGTGAGTTTATTCTCAGACTTCCAACAGTTTCATGCTGGCACACATATCCCTGTACTCATGCACATGAACATGCAAACATAACACAAAATTTGTTACATTGCTAAAAGAACACAAATAAAAATATATGTAAGCAGTTCCTTGCCAGGCCTCTGAAGGATATTTATGAGCATGGCTGTAGATCCTCAGTAGAGGCATTTGCTGATTATCACAATATTTCTCCAGCGGAAGTCAATAAAATACATGAATGATGCGAGAAAGTTTTGTTCATGGGAATCAGGGAAAATTGCTCTCATACAATCTTTTTTAACACTTTAGGTTTTAACTACTCATGATTTTTAGGCTGACTGCAATGAAGCAGAGAGTATAAATTTATGGAATAATTGCTGCAGATCTGCAAAAAAAACCATCACAACAGCATTGTTCCATCCTAGGAATGTAGTCAGCAAACTGTGTAATCCAGGACTTCTAAAATTTGCTGATCTCTGGATCCAGTGTCACTTTTTACTTCTATTTCATCCTGAATGAGTTTGGCAAATATCTGTGTTTACTATCTACCAAACTCAATGAGACAGAAAATTCTGCTCAAAGTCACACTGCAGTTTTTGGCGCACAATCAATTCAGAAGTGACTCTTTCAGATTACATAAAGGAAAATGCCACAATCAGACAGTGACAGTTCAAAGTCACTGCCTACACCCCAAAGACTAGACTACTGTGATCACTCTAAGCTTGAAGGTGTGTGATGTAGGGTAGAATTACCTCTAATTCGAAACATTCCATCCTTGAAAGAGTCTGTTTAATAATTAACAAGTAAATAAAATTTAACAGTCCCAGGAAGAAAATAAAACAAAAAGGCATCAGAAAATTCCTGAAACTTGTATGATTCATGGAGCCTTTCCCACAGTTATAAAAACAGTAGCAACTCCAAGGAGAAGACTTTGGCTAGACTAGGTGAGATGCCTTCCAGTGATACAGGGAAGTCCAAGGATACAGCTTTTGTCAGTCATTACCAATATTGACAAAACCTTTTGAGTAAACCATCCATCCTCCTTTGAGTAACCACAGTATAGTTACTGGTTCACTCAGCTTTATTTTGGGTCGAATTTCTGTGGTCTGTCCTTGGTGTCTCATCTAGGGTGAGCAACAGTATGAAAATTGTGTATTAGCTTATGGAAACTTGAGAATAATTTGCCAAGATGACAAAACTATTTGAGGCATTAGAAAATTTTACTCAGATCATCTATTCTGAAGAAACTGTTTACACTACATACTTCAGAATGGAGTGTGGTTCATAAATATATGCACGTTACTTTAATTTTCTTATGATAATCATGGCTTAAATTGAGAAATATTGTGCTTACATAATCAGAACATTAGCTAGTGATGGGTGTTTTGAAAGAGAATGTACAGACAGTTTCAGAAATTTTAGATTTAAATCAATTCTCAAAATATAACCTTTTAGGAAGTTGAAAGTGTGGATGATTTTCATCTCATTTGTTCAATGGTAAACAAAGATTGCTTACAAAATTTATGCTTCACATTTGATTGCACTTGTTCAATGGAGAAAATTGTTATTGTGCAATATTTACATGTAGGTAACATTCTTGGATTTTTGTTTATACTCAGTAGTTTATTGCATACAGCAGCCCTTCAAAGTTAATGGTATTTTATGGACAAAATATAAAATCCAAATAGTGGGTGATGATGCTAGGAGTTGTCACCTAAGTATTTAAACGTTACTGATTCCCACATTTTGAAACTATGAGATAGCAAATGTCTTTGGTTATATTCTTTCTAAATTTTGTTTTCATGATTTATTAAATTTATTAAATGAAAGTATTTCCTTCATAGGCTCAAAGGATGTACAAACATATATGTTTATACTCTCTCTCTCTCTCTCTCTCTCTCGCTCTCTCTCTCTCTCTCTCTCTCTCTCTCTTTTGAAAAGGAAAGACTGTTTTTTCCTTCCTTTGGTAAGGTGACATAAATCATGCCCTTAGACACTTCTATTTTCTCAGTTGTTTAATTCTAAAAATGCAGTCAAAAGGTACTTAAAGTGCTCTTGCAATTCAATATATTCCAATCAACAAACTACAAATGAACAGTTCTTATGAAATTTTGGAAAGTTAGAACCTGAACCCCAATCCTAAAGTCAAAGATCCCCAAACAAAGCATTTACTTCATGAAGAACTATACTGAGTAAGTTTGTCTAAGGTTTTGCTGGGTTGGCATAAAAAGCTAGACAAGCTCATGCACCTGAGAGGAATAGCAGATGTTCAGGAGCTCCTGTGCAGGAGTTGAATTTCCTGGAGTCAGTGCTATGGAATGTAAGGGATGTTGGCTGTTACCAGAAGAACACAGCCTCAAGCACGGGCCTGACAGCAGGCTGTGTTTTTATGCAAATAAATTAATCTTTGTAAGAGAAACTTTGTACATATTATAGTGAAATTATGAAGCAGGTGTTTCAGCTGTCCTGAATCATAAACCCACTGTAATTTATTATTTCTTCCACTTTTTCAGCGCCCAGACTGGCACAAGTAGAATTAGTGATGATGCTCTGAACAGATAGTTGAAGTGCTTGGAACTGTAATATACAGTCACATACATTCTGAAGATCTGTTGATCTCAGGGGTCAAACTTTACACAGGTAGAAAATCTCACAATTCTCTGCTCTTAGGCAGACAAATCCAGAGATTATTCTCTGACTCTCCCAGCATCCCAGCCCAATCAAATACTTCAGCTTTCAGTGTCTGTTGTGTTATTGCTGAATTTTTCTCCCTTTGAAAACATCTCCCTAACACAACTTCAGCTTTCCAGGTTCTTTTACACCTCCTTGAATGGTCAAAGCATAATTGCTAATATCAGAGAAGTCAATCACATTTCTTTAATTAATTACTCAGATGCAAAGCATTAGGAGAACCAATTTTATTCAAAAGTAGGGTGACATTGAATGAAGATAAACAAAACTGGAGAGCTCAGAAATAAGAGATGGAGGTACAATGCTTAGTCTATGTAAGAGCAAGTTGAGATTCCAATAGGGAACAATGCTTAAGGCAAGAGCTAGCCTGTTTCCTTCCCTGTGTACTTAGTCACAAATACGTGAAATGTTCTGAGGTGCATGACGTCTCAATAACCTGTAACAACATAAATTCCTGGGAAATAGTGCAGGCTATCTAGTTCAAGGGATTATCTTAGATTTCTTTCAAGGGTTAATTTTAAGGAGAGCTCTCTACTGCCAATGATCTCCTAAAGAAACATGTTAATTTTGGTTTTACTCTTGACTACATCTGTCAAATAGAATGAACAATATAGAGAAACATTTGGAAATATATCATCCGAGGTGCAGTTAATAAATTATTCTCTGACATATCACTGATGTTCAATGCACAGATACTGGAAAGTATAAGAAAGGTATTAAGGATGTTGTAAGTAAACACAAGAATAAACAAAATAACTTGTTTATACATTCACAGATCACAGAGTCCTGGTACTAGGAATTACTTTTGCAAGACTTTCTGTGTGGCCACAACTTTACAATAATTGCCTTTACAACTTCAATGGCTACCCAGATAGATTCTGTGTTTTATTTCACAAAGGAACCTGTGGTTCTGAGTGTTCATTCTTAATTCAAGTCATTATCACCATAAATTGCAGCTGGCCTTTAAAGACAGGACTAAGTGGGCTAGACCTGAGACACCAAGTCAACATTGCCATTCTGGAACAGTCAATAATTCTGTTTTAGGTCTGATGATTCCAGTGTCCAATTTCTTCTGAAAAATGATCATGAGAAACAAATCAGTGGTCCGTATGGTTGTGAGAAGAGTAGATGATTACTTCCCGGAAAGAAATATATTTTTTCATTTATTTTATGCATTCTTAGTCTCTTCAGATTATGTTTTTTATGAAGAGAATGAGAATTGTCACATTCTCCTGAAATTGCAAAGGAACTGCCTAAAAGAGATAGCATACTATCTCAGTCTATGTGTATGAACCTGAGTTCTGTCCCTCAGAAGCCATGTAAAAACTTATTGGCTGTAATGTATAGTTGTGTAATCCCATAGTTTAGTAGGCAGAGATTGATGGATCTCTAGGCTTTCTTGGTAAGCTTTAGACCAATCAGAAACTGATTCAATAAAACAAGACAGACAGCACCTCAACACAGGTCATTCCCTTTCCTTCATATACAAGGGTGCAGATTCACACAAATATACACACAAGCATTCATGTAGATCATTGCCTGAGAAATAAAGGTTTATGCAAAGAGATCTCATCTGGGACATATTAGAAAGGAAAGATTTCAAAGACACTACTAGGACATTTCTGGAAAGGGGGGGGACAGACAACAAAACAAAAGAACTGACATGAAAGTGGGAGAGAAAGTCATAATACATTATATACATGTATTAAGTTGTCAACAATAATATTTTCAATTGGTTTGATGAAAATATTATACAATTTACAATGGCAGTGTTGATGTCCATAAACTTGAGGGTCCACAGATGTTTCATGGCATTGGAAATACAAATGACTACAGCTAGAGACTTGAGCAGACTAAGAGAATATGACGATTCACCAAAACTTATAAAAAATGTGTCTGTAAGTCACCTCACAGAAAAAAAAAAACTTCAGGGAACTGTAGGTAATGTCTTTAAAAGAAATAACATATTTTAGTTCTCTGTGTTTCAAATGAGATTGAACTAAAGTGCTCAAAGTCATATTAATGTCTATAATTATTACATTTCCTTATATATTCATCATCGACTATAAGAATATTTGGGAGAATTCACTCATACTTGGCATAACTTTTGTACTTGAGAGTCTATTGTGCCTAGGAGAGGCATATTGTCCCCCATTGTAACCTAATTCTATGTAAGCTTTTTCGATGTGTGTCTGTGTATATATATATATATATATATATATATATATATTAAGAAACTACTGCAATAGTAGGTTTGTATATGACTTTTACTATAGGTTTCAGTGTTATTTATCCTCCTGATATACAATTGTTGACTACTCCCTCACTTCTCCACTTTTTGTAACCCTTATTCCACTATTCCAAATTCTTCCTACATACACTGTATTCTATTTCCCTTACATTGAAAGTCCTCATGAGACTGAAGGAAGAGTAATTCAGAGCCTGCCCCACATGTGACCCGTGTATATACAGCCACCAAAACTAGACAAGTTTGATGAAGCTAAAAGGTGCATGCTGAAAGGGACCACAATAGATCTCTCCTGAGAGATACAACCAGAACATGTCAAGTACAGAAGTGAGTGCTAGCAGCAAACCACTGAACTGAGAACATGACCCTCTTTGGGGGAATTAGAGGAAGGATTGAAAGAGCTAAAGGGGCTTGCAACAACAAGGCCAATCAACCAGAGCTTCCAGGAGCTAAACCACTACCCAAGACTATAACTGAACTGACCCAGGGCTCCAACTGCATATGTAGCTTTGTTGGAGCACCAGTGGAAGACAAAGCCCTTGATCCTGCCAAGGTTGGACCCCCAGTGCAGGGGAATGTCTGTCGGGGGGGTGGTAAGCAGGAGTGGATGGGGGCAACATGCTTATGCAGGAAGGGGAGGGGATAGTAGTCTTTGGACAGGAAACCAGGCAAGGGAATAACATTTGAAATGTAAATAAAGAAATATATCCAATAAAAAAAATGAAGGAAAAAAAAAAAAGAAAGTCCTCATGATACCTTCCTGATTGCTAAGCTCCCTGACTTCTAACATACTCCAATGAAAGCACACACATCAGAATATTCAAAACTAACTTCCAAAATTGAGAGAAAATGTGGTATTTTTACTGTTTGAGTCTGGGATATACCACACTGAATAACTATTTCCAGCTTTATCCATTTACTTTAAAATTTTATAATTTCATTTTCTGAATAACTGATGAAAAATCCACTGTGTACAAATACCACATTTGCATTATCCATTCTCAAGTTGATTAACATCTAAGCTTTATCCCATTGAAAATGGATGAAGAAGCATAACTGAATTAAGATACAGAGTAATTTGGATATACATTCAAGAGTTGTATAGCTGGATATTGTGGTAAATCTGCTTATTATTTTTGAGTGACAAATAGTTTCCAAAGTTTCCCATTTTTTTACAGGCAGTTAGTGTTGCTGTTTGTTACCATCCAGAATTGGTGATGAGGTACTACTGATTAAGGCAACATATATTTGAATCATAGGATATTGTCAAATCAACCTAGAGGTGAGGCATTCACCAGAATTGAATAATTTTCATAGTACTGAAAGGTGATGTTCATGCTATCATAACTGAAAATTAACAATTTTCTTACTCAACTCTGAACCTTGAGAGCCCCAAGAGTCAGTGACTTGGCAAGGCACAGCCACTGGTACAATATTGGGATTAATGTTGTGATAACACTGACCTTTTTTTTTTATTTGATTTGAAGCTCATTCCACAAGATAGAACCCTGAACATTTAGTAGTGCCAAGATCTATGCCTGGCTATGGAACAGGCCCTAAGGAAAAATCTACTACGTTGTTTTGTTAAAAGAACATAAACAGAGTAATAAATATTAGTACTTAATTTTAGTGCATACATTAATGTATCTTCCAAACCTCACCAAAGAAGCTTCATCTTTGAGTAGATGATGATTATCATAGAGATCCCACACCTGGCAACATGTAGAGACCAAAAGACCATGCATGTAGGTTCAGCCTTAAACGAGGCAACTATATCACCACCTTTCTCCTCTTCTTTAAAGATTCAGGCATCATCTCAGAATATTGGGCAGAACTATTGTAAGATTGAGAGGCAGTGGGAGAATGTAGCATAACAGTATTTGTGGGTCACAACAAAGATGTTGCACATTTGAGGTAAAAGGAGCTGCATCATTGCATTCAATGCTTGCAAGAGTTCAAGCTGGCAAAAAACCCAGCATAACTTAGGGAGTAGGAACAAAATGTCATCTATGACTCAGGAGCTACTAGTAATTGCTTGCTGCCAGGAGAGGCAGAGTTCTTTGTCTTCAGGTATTTAGCCCCCAGAAGCCTACCTACTCTCCAGTGAGTTTTCTACACCCAGGAAGTGCTTTACCAGCTAAGCCTTCTGCCCAGAGGTCATATGTCCTTGCTGCCATGTCAGATGAGTTTGATCCCTTTAACTCACATTATGGAAGGAGAGAACTGATCCATGTGAAATGTTCTCTGACTTCCACATGAATTCTATGAAATGTTTCCTCTCCTCTCTCATACAAACAAATACATTTAAAACTGAGTAATTCTCTTAAGTCTTAACATTGGAGAGTCTTCTAGGAAAACTTATTTGTGTGTTAGTCTCTATTCGACCTCCTCTTTTTGACTTGCTGTAGGATGAAGGCATTATGTATGTGAAGCCAGGTACAAGATAGAATGAGGCTTGTCATTAGATGAGAAGGATGGATGGGTGAGAGAAAAGGTTTAGAGGGTAGGAGGAGACCAGAGGGTGAGAGAATGGACCGAGAGAACATGGAGGCAGATGCTAAGATACCTCTCTGCACATTTCCAGGTTGCTATGGAGATTCTTAAGGGATAGATGTGTACAGGACTTTGTATGTCTAGATAGCCATTTATATCTTATCAATTGGACCAGAGGTTATTGTGTTTTGTGTTCTTTCATGTGACGATTTAATTAACTCCAAGACAATGTGTGGTGACTGGACACACTGGGGCTGCAAGAGAATTGGGATGTTTATTTCTGGCATGGTGGCAACCTGCCTTGGGAACTGGATGGGTAGAGAGATTGTTGCCAGACTCAGAGAGTAGCCATCAGCAGTGTAATATGGGTTGAAGCTAAGTGCGTGATATGCTTTGTTGACTGAGATGAAAATAACAGATGCCTTTGGGCACAATGGTGATGGCACATAGTGCAGGGTAAAATAATTCTTTTATTTTAATTTTATAGCAACAATATGCTGCATTTTTCTATATTTAGTCCTATAACCAAAGCAGTATGTTTTTAGTGTTTGGATTGACAGCATCTCTGCCATGCACCCAAATAGACATTTTCTACTGAAACATTTACATTCACATAGTGTGGTACAAGGGGACTTTGCAGATAGCATTACTGTTCAGATGAAGAGATTTGATTATTATGAAATGGCCACTGGAGTCTAAATGCAATCACATGCTTCCTCATACGCTGAAGGCACAGAGAGGATTTATTTGGAAGTGATAAAGTGATCACTGGAAATGGTGATGGAGTAATGTGTCCAGAGCACAAAGAATGCTGCCCATCTCCTAAAGCTGAAATAAGCAAAGAGTGTTTGCCTCTGGAGCTTCTCCTGTGAAGATATATTTACTAACATCTTAATTCTGGCAAAATAACTAATTTAATCTTCTCAGATCTAGAATCAGAGAATCTAGTTTTTCCTGGCATTGACTTTTCAACAATTCCTAACAAAAATTTCAAGGCACAAGTGTAATTTACCTGTATTTTTTGAATATTTCTCCCAAGTATGTTTTCACTTAATGGGCTAAATCAAACCCTCAAATAGTTCCTGAGAAATCACAAAGTATGTGAGGCTAAAGATCTGTATAGGTTGAATGGGAAAAAAGCTTTGAGTTCTAGGTGCTCTTTCAATAATTAAATATGTGAACTGTACATTTCAAACACTGCACAATACTTTTAAATCCTACGACTGCTGAGCAAACAGGATAACATCATATGCTGTAATTTTACTTCCATTTTAAAAATAAGGTTATAAGCAAATGTACTAAGAAACACATTCATTCATAGATATGTTAAAGATGGCCATCAAATGATTACACTACAATGATCACAGAACATAACATGTTATATGAGACATCATTCAGAGTTTAATGAGGTTAATTTTAATCTTCATTTTGATCTATTTACCAATGTCCTAATTTTATTAATAAGAAAACAAGCAAAATGTTTTGTGGTAAAAGCTTTTCTCTGACCTGTTCCAGGTAGAAGTACACTCTAGGAGTAAATATGACACAGATCAGAAATCAAAGAAATCTGATCAGCTAACAAGCCTCCCTGGGGAAAATGATGAACACAAGAGCTGCACTTGAGTGCATCAATCAAAGGACATGTCATGGCTTTAATTATGATTGTCAGATAGGATAAAACTGATCACTAGATTAACAATGCAAACTCTGTTTTCCACATATTACACTGTGGAAACTGCCCTAGACCTGAACAAAGATGAATATTTTTAAAAACTAATTCTGGTTTTGGCTTTGATCCAGGATAAAGTAGAATCCTGAGTTAAAGGAAAGCATTCCAAAGAATGAGTGAGGTTCCTTGTAATTCTCTGTACATTTGAGTAGAACAAACTGTTCTTCTCCTATATGAATTCTTGTGCCATCCATATACAAAAATATGTGCAACCAAACTCCTAGGTGCGAACCACTCATAAGCACACACCCAACCCTAAACGCAGCACACATGTGTATATACCAGGTGTATACACACACATGTATAGACATGCATGTTCATATACATTCAGATATCTATAAGCATGGTCCCACCTGCAGGGATGTGTACATATACATATAAACAAAAAGACATATTCAGATTCATTCACATATATGCATAAACACATTCACAGACAGACAGACAGACAGACACACACACACACACACACACACACACAAATGAGAAACCTCCACACCACTCTCCTACGACATCCCTGTACAGAGAAGCAGGAAGAATGATATTCTTTGTCTGATTATGTGTGCAACATTTTGAAATTCTACCTGCGAGCTTATCTACTTACTGCTAATAGCTTTAAAGGTATTTCTTATATTTGAAATCCAGACCAGACTGCAAATACATTGTTCTATTTAAGTTTTATAAAGGAGATGGAGTTTAAGCAGATAAGTTTATAGTCAGGGACGAACTTAGTATCAACACTGTAAAACCAATTTGCTTTTTAAAACATTATACTCTGAATCATTTTGAAATTAGACTCTGAAGCCTGCTTGGCAAAAAGAAAAGTGAGCACTGAGAGAACGTTATTACTGCTTGGCACTCATGTGCCTGCTTGCTTGTCAGTACTACCTTACCACCAGTGAATATAATTGAGATCCTTTCTGTTATTATAACAGGCATTGTGCATGTGTGTGAGTGCATGTGTGCACGTGTAAGTATGTGTGTGTATGTTGCATGCACTGGTGGGTGTGTTCCTGTGAAGGAGGATGCACATTTCTGTACAGGCCAATACACAAATAAACCCATGTACATTTCCGAAGACTCGGTGTGGAACAGGTAGGCCCTTTGAAAAGCACAGGATGTAGGATGTGACTATTGTAGGTAGCACTTGTTGAGTGCCCTAAGAAGTGAATTTTTGTGGTTGCATGACTCTCATTTGTCTCTTAAACTTCCCACTTCTCTTCACTACTCATCTACTCAATAGAACAATGACTAACTCATCAAGTTCTGTGGCTGGAATTGTTCCTCCTGAAAAGATATAGGATAGACAACCCAGGTAGTGAGAAATCTTAGACAAGGTCTCAGTGCCTCTTCCCTTGATATAGGGACATGGAGTAGTCATGAAGCAGCATATATTAACAAAATTTCTGGGATGTGTTTTTGTGCCTGTGGACTGTCCAGACACATCATGATCTGCTGAAGTAAGGTATGTGAATTCTATCGTTAGAGAATATCAAATCAAGCAAAGACAGACATTTTATAATTACAAACACTTGAAGATGCTTGTTAGCGCAAAAGATCAAGCCAAGGACAGAACCACGGGAACCCTGTATCAGAGCATGGGTGAGACATGTGTCATTTGCTTTGTTTTAAGGTAATATTCTCTTGCATTTTGGTCCTGGTATTTGGATATGTTGTTTCTGAAGTCTTGATTAAACAAGATAGAGGTAAAATCTAGTAATTTGAGTAGTTGAAAAATGTTTATAGATTGTGTCATTCTTTATTTTGTATTCAGGAGAATGACAATGGAGAATAATACTGGGTTACTAAATCTATTATCTCTTTTCTAATGGTATCATAGTTCTATCCTTAGCCTTTATATCTGCTACCATTGCTCTGAGTCTGACATCCCTGTGACTGCAAAAAGGAAACCCTACAATAATCTTCCTGCACCTCTACTCTTCCTGTTTTGCTGAATCCTATTGGATTAGAAGTACACATTTCCCACCCCATATTTGCCAGTCTCATATCTTGTGTTCTGTGCTACATTTTCTTTTGCTTTAGAGTCAAAAATGAAAATCACTTCTTCGTTTTAGTACTTTACTTACTGAATATGAGAACATCAAAATTTCACTCACTTGACCTTCCAGGGTGGCTAGTAGTGACACTGAAGGTGCAGCCTTCCTGACCAGGTACATGTCAATGTGAAACCAAACTTTGCAGAGTAGATATACATAATATGGCAATCTATCTATCTTATTACTCACATATTGTTCTGTAAGACTGGATGTCTGTTGTTGTAATGTGTTCATGCTGGAACTATAAAATGAATAGTACCATGTATCATGTAGGCCACTGTTGCCCAACGGCTTTCTTTGGGTGTTAATCTGTAATCTGTAGTCTTATGGATCATGAACATTACTGACATGTCCCATCTTGAAATTTACTTTGTTCTTGCTTTCAAGAATGTTTCCAATTTTCCTCTTCTATCTTACTGTGGTTAGATATTTGCATGTCTTTAGTTCCTATTAAAGATTCTATAACTTTTGTCACCTATCTCTATCTATATACCCACTCCTATAACTCATCCTGCTTACCCACACCTTGTCTCTGTATCTTATCATCTATCATCTCTCACTTGTCATTTTATATGTCTCTTCTTCCTTCCCCTCCCTCTCTTTTATTTTTTCAGTTTTCTTTATTTCAATGTTCATATTAACTACATGATAATTTATTAATTCTCATGTATAATTGTGTACATAGATTCCATTCTGCAAACTATCATCCCATTTTGAAGAATTGCCGACACACATGTTCATCTGACCATCTCTCCCTAAGCCAAGCGTACACTTTGTTCCCATGCCAACTTGCACAGCAGCACCATTCCTACAAGTTGCTCTTGACATTTTTTCAGTTATTTTCTTCCTATATTCATGAAATTAGTACATTCATATAAGTTATTTTATATATCACCATTTATACTATTATAGCAATGGCCTACCAAGGAGCTACTTTGTAATTTTTTGTGTGTTCAATTTACAATTTGTTCAACTAGAATTATGAGAATAAACGTGTAAATGGGTAAAAGTTAGCAGCTTTTCTAAGTGAAAGACCCCAAAAAGAAAGCTGAAAAGACCGACTTTTCAATATCCACTTAAGACATTTTCTGTCTCAACTGGGGATATATCCCAAATAGAGACCAAACCTAGACACTATTGCCCATGCCAAGAAGTGCTTGCTGACAGGAGCCTGATATACTATCTCTGGAGAGGCTATGCCAGAGCATGACAAATAGAGACTCAGATGCTGGCAGTAACCTTTGGACTGAGCATGGGGACCCCAATGGAGGAGTTAGGGGAAGCACAGAAAGAGCTGAAAGGGTTTGCATGGATCCAGCTGCATATGTCACAGAGGATGGTCTTATCTGGCATCAATGGGAGGAGAGGTTCTTGGTCCTGTGAAATCTCAATTCTCCAGTGTGGGGAAATGTCAGGGAAGTGAGGGGGGAGTGAGTGGGTGTGGGAGCACCCTTATACAAGCATGGGTTTGGGGGATGGGATATAGGGTTTGTGAAGGGAAACTGGAAAAGGGGATTACATTTGAAATGTAAATAAATAAAATGTCAAATAAAAAAGAAGACACTCTGAAAATACTTAGGAGACTGAGGTTATTTTTAACCCCAAGTAGATACATAATTTTAGAATAAAGGCCAAATTCCATAAACTACCTTCAGCAAATTATTCACCTAACTGACTCCCTTTCTGGTGATAGTCAGTTATTTTCTTGCTGAGACCACACACCTGACGAATGGGAATAATAGGCAGAAGAGTTAATCTTGATGGGCAAATCATGGTGGTAGGAATATGAGTGTGGTGGTTTGTAAATGCTTGGATGTCAGTATTCTACTAGTGGCCTTCAGATGATGATGTAGAAGTCTCAGCTTTGCCTGCATCATGCCTGCTTAGATGCTGCCACACTCCTGCCTTGATAATAATGGACTGATCTCTGAATCTGTAATCCAGCACCAATTAAAGTTTTTCCTTATAAGAGTTTCCTAGGTCATGGTGCCTGTTCACAGCAATAAACACTAACTAAGACAATGAGGAAGTTTGTCCCATCCACTCATAGTCAGGTAGCAGAAATAAGTGATGCATCTCACTCAGCCCAGTTTCACCTTTTTATTCATAGGAGGATCCTGTCCCATGGGATGTTTTAATTCACTTTGAGGGTTAGTCTTCCCACCTCAATAAACTGAATTTAGAAATTCTCTCATAGGCATTTAGAGGTTTTTGTTTTTCATGATTCTGCATTCTGTCAAGTTGACAATCAGTCTTGGCTTTCATTCTGAGCATCTTGCCAAATGATCTCTTGATATCCTTCCACTTTTCTTTCCTCCACCTATGTTTCTAAGAATGGTGGGGCCGATCTCTTCCCTAGTGAGACACTGACACTGGTACTCTCACCTTGCAAGCCCTCCACTCTGAGCTATATCTGTCCCCACATGCTTGCTTTAGTTCAAGGTCACTGGACCTCTTTTCTCTATTTTCTATACAATCGATGAATGCATCCGTCTACTTGAACATCTGTTGTTCATCCTCATGTCCTAGTTGCTGCCTAAAAGTAGACAGTGAAACACATGAAATGCTCAAATATTATTTCACTACTTTCTTTTTCTTAGATTGATATGTGTGTCACCTGTGTATTATCAGCTATGTGGCCATATCCTGCCAATCACTATCCTTCTGAATGTGGAAATACACAGATCTCTATACATGAGTTTGCCATTTTCATGTTTATGTCTTCTCTCTTATTGCTTAAATTTTTAGTTATTTACTGATTGTGTGTCTTCATGTCTGTGTGTGTGTTTGTAGGTACATAAACAACCACCACTGTCATGTGGAGGTTAGAAAACACCTAGTGTGAATCCCAGAGAGTTGACCACATGACTTCATGATGGTTGACTAGGGCTTTTATCTACTGATCTGTTGTACCAGTTCTAGTTCTGTTACTAGAAATCATAAGCAAATGATTTTTCAGTTATTTTCTGTTGTTCTGATATCACAAAGGTGTTTAACTGACTTTGTACCTGTTTCCAGACTGTAAGGTAACTTATCTCCACCTCCCCTGGTGAAAAAATTATCTTTTTGTGTGGGCTTCACTTAAGTTATAGAACTGAACTCACTAGAAGTAATATAATTGGCAGTGCAATTTAAGTTTTGGCTTTTGTTGTAATTTTATCTTTATTTTATGTTTGCTATTAAAATATATTCTTCATAAAATTAATGAATGTATAATTTATTATATTTATTCTTCTCTCCTATCTTAAGGAATGAGACCTGTTTTTAGCAGCATTAATATATTATGCAAAAATGAATGAACTCATGAGATTTATAGTATAAATCTATAACTATCCATAATTTCACTGTGTGGTCAAATGAAATAAACAGAGCAATGGAAATGTCTAAGGACATGAATGTCCTTAGAGATGTAGGCTTTAGCTATTGTCTCAAAAAATTCTATGCTTTATTAAAAGGATTGTAGACTTCTGGTGCCTAGTGTATAAACTATTAGATAAGATAATGTTTCTAATCCTCAGGCTTTCCTTCATTAAAGTGGAGAGAAGGATGAAGAAAAGGCATAGAGGTTAAGCAATGCTTGATATTTCTGCAGGGGACTTAGTAAGTACTTGGTACCTCTGGTCCTAGCAACCATACTAAGCTTCTTGCAATTGCCTCACCTCAGTCATGAGAGGAAATCCCACACCTTTGTCCATGGGCCCCTACAGCACATAGCTCACTTTCACATGACAATTTACACACACACAAACACACACACACACACACACACACAAACACACACACAATTTAAAACAATAAAACAAATCTTTTAAAAACAAATAAATACTTTTACTTATTCTCGATCTTTTGTTTTTTAATATGAAATTGTGACTTCCCCCGTGATGATCTGTGCCTTATTCTATCACCATCAGTGAGGTTTATTTCTGCAGAAAGTAGGCACAGGCAAAGAGACCCCCCAGTCAGACATTACACGGAAACAAAGTCTAATTGGAAGGTCTCAATCAGATCTCTTCTCGAAGATCTCAAGTAATCTCACTGAAGAGGAGGAAAAATTTTGAGAGCCAGACTGATGAAGGATACAAGGAGAACAAGGCATTCCAATTCAACCTAGCAATGCATATAAGGTCTCATAGAGACTGATGCTTCAAGTCTAGAACTTTCATGGGTCTGCATCAAGACCTCTGCCTACATATTATTGTTAATATGTAGTATTTTTATGGAAATCCTGACCACATGAAAAAGTGAGTCTCTGACGTGTGCTCCTGCACTTGGGATGATTGTCTACCTGTTGAGTTGCTGGTTACTACTTTTGATATAGTAGTATTTGATTTATCTTATTATATTTATTTTGTCATGTTTGACTGGTATCTCTTGGAAAACTGTTCGCTTCTAATAAGAAACAGAAAGGGAGGTGAATGCAGAGAGGAAGGGAAGTGAGGAGGAACTGAGAGAAGTGGAGCAGAGAAATTATAAGAAAGATATATTGTATAAAAAAGAATATATTTTATTCAATGGAAGAAAAATGAAATTAATAAGAACATAAAATGGATATAATTTTATGAGCACTGTAGTGGTGGCATATAAAATAGAAATGATCTATATCATCTGTTGTGACAGGTGCCTTTATCAGGCACTCTGAATACATTTTCTGGTTGTTTTCTTGTTTGATAAATCTTCTTTTATAGTGAGGAGTTTTATTTTATTATAGCTCTATTAAGAAGGAATTGAGAAAACTGTATTTTCTGGAAACTTTTTGTCACCTTTCTTGTTTTCTGTCTGTTCCTCCCTCCACCCCTATTAAGCTGGTTAATAAGTGTGACGCTGGTGTTCCCAACAGACTGCCAAGTTCCCTAAGAGCAAGAAAATTATGAATGTGTGCTCTTTACATAAAAATGTCTGATGGTTACAAAAAGGAAAATATTGACATTGCACTATGAATGGGAGGCATATTCTGTTTGAAAATGTAATTTAACTCTCAAGAATAAATGCTTCTTAAAATGACAAAGTTATAAGTGGCTTGAATCTTGTCTGACACTAACATTAAAACTTCAGCTGTAGTTGATTGCTTAGAGAGAATTTTATATTATTTTGACCATGCAGGTACCTTTTACATTTCCTGGCCTTGTTGACTTTGGATTAATGAGTCCACAGAGCTTAGCACAGTTTCTAGCTCAGAGTAAGCTACTACAACAGAAATCCATACACAGTAAAGACATATGTCATAATTGATCATGCTAAGCTGACCCAGTCAGAAAAGCATAAGTGAGTTTGTTTGCTGCAAATGTGTTCCAAGGTCATATTAATTTGTAAGGCAGCTGAAGGTGGTCAATGTACCTGGTAAAAACAAGTTGGATTAGGGTATGAAATTAATCAGACAATCAGAAGCAGATCCTCTTTAATCCACAGAAAAGCCTCAGGCTACATCTGAGAGAAGAAATTATTGAAGAGGTCTCTCAGAAACTTCAGTCTCAAGAACTTGAAAATTTGACCCTTAAGCAGGGTATTATGGGCACACTTGTGCACATATGCTCTGTACAGGTATGCAAGGCTCTATCTGGCAGACAAAAAGCAGAGTTTGACACTAGGTAGACTTTAGTTTAGATCATGTATTTGCTGCTAATTGCTTCCAATTTCTACAACTAAAAATTTAAAATGATAAGTCACAATTCAGACATACAGTATAAGTCACACCTGCATTTGTTAAGAAATTATCAACCTCACATATTTAGATGCAAATATAATCTGAGACATATTTTAAATTTTCCTTATAATTATAGCTTCTAATCGTATACGATATTGCAAATACTTATCACAGGTGTTTGGTTCCTATAGTAAAAGTATATATATATATATAATTTCTTGAGGAGGGAATCTAGACGTGATTCAGTAAATATGACTAGATCCCACGAAGCCAATTATCTGAGAGGTCACAGCCTCCACTACCATTATTTTTATAAATAGGAATCATGGCACCTCCTAAATACCCGTGATTATGTTCATGATTAGCACTACACTCAGCATTCAGCAAAGAAAGTTCCTTTGCTCTAGAAACTCAGAAAAGGTATTTAGAATAAATGAGTGTTAATGGTCAGCCATAAGTAGAAGATTTATATATATAACCTTTTCTCCTCCCACAAGAGTCAGAAAATATCACAAAAAAAAGAAAATGAAAAAAATGCAAGAGATAGAGATGGGGGAAGAGTGATCTGAATGGTTTCTTCTAGACAGATACACTCATCAACTCATTTCAGCAGGAATTGTCTGCACAATATTAGACCCATGGTAAGTTCATCATGTCTCCTACCTGCCAACCCCTCAACAAGAGACTATGGGCAGTGAATGAATTCAAGTGGGGTGTTATTTCTTTTGGTAGCCAAGGACAAGTTGCCCTTGTTCCAGTAAGTATCGCCCAACTCAAGATCATACAGCTGTCATTAAACATTGTGAGTCACAGAAAGGCATTAGTGAAGGCACATGGGAGGGTCCTTGTTAGGAAGGAAACCTCAATGTCATAGACAAGAAAATGAGAATCGTTGGTAGTGTGTGATAATTGCAAAAATTCCATTTATAAACATATGAAATACAAAATAATTTTGAAAGGAAGAAAAATACTGCTCACTTACCAGAAAACTGTGTTATACTTTCAAATATTAATTTCGGGGCTGGGGATTTAGCTCAGTGGTAGAGCGCTTACCTAGGAAGCGCAAGGCCCTGGGTTCGGTCCCCAGCTCCGAAAAAAAAAAAAAGAATCAAATATTAATTTCTCAGGTCATAAATTGTGTCTTATGGTTGTGTGAGTGATCATCTTGTATTCTATTGGTGCACTTTTTTGGAATGCTAGACATCAGAATCCAAATCAATATGGTGTATAAAGACATAATGGAGAATCATTAGATAAAGACATCTCTGGGTATGTCCACAAAATCTGAGCCTTAAATGCCTAGTAGATGTTGCCTTGACTTTTCTAGCTTGCACTGTGTTGCTTTGCTCGACACTATTCTCCAACCTCAGGAAAGCTATACTGGACTGTACCTTCTACTTCTTTACATTAATAAGCGATCCATTGTGTGTCAATGTGAAATATACCTGGCAGCTCCTATGCTCCAGAACTTGGGCAGCAGCACTAGATTTTCTTTGTGGGGTAGAATCTTGCCGAAAGAAGTAGGTCACTGGAAATGTGCCATTAGGCTTTTAGTCCACCTGACCTTCAGGTCACTCTGGCTACCAGACTTTATGTACAAACTGAATATAGCTCCCTGGAACTGCTCCCACCATTCCTCAAATTATGAAGGGAAACACCTGGAATATTCAGCCAAAATAAATTCTTTCTCCTCAAATATCCTTTCCTGTGCACTTTGTCCTAAGACAGAAAAGAAAGTAAATACCTCATAAACTTTCAGTTATATTGGACCGTGTACATAACCTACTTATCTCCTGTCTGAATAGTAATTTTACTTATAATCATCCACATTCCCTATTTGTGGATAGTACATTTTTTTTTCTGTCTGCTACTTAGAGAAACTGAAAAATATATTAGATTCAAGCATTAAATAATGAAATTTATAGCCTGGAGGTGGTGCCTTTAATCCCAGCACTCTGGAGGTAGAATTGGGAGAATCTTTGAGTTTGAGACCAACCTAGTCTATAGAGAGAGTTCTAGATGAGCTTGGGCCACACAGAAAAACCTTGTTTCATACAAACAAAAAACAAACCAACAAAAAAAACCCAAGAAAATATTATAAAAGTCTTAATATAGTGTGCAATACATTTTAAATACTCTCTAAATAATTATATGTATATAATTATATCAATTATAAAATAGTTCTATCACAAGAAGGCAAGCAAACAATAAAAACAGCTGAATACAGTCACAATTTATAAGGCATTAGGCAATAGTTAGTTAGCTCTACAGATTCAATGCAATCCTCATCAAAATTCCCACTCAATTCTTCATAGAGTTTGAAAGAGCAATTTGCAAATTCACTGGAATAACAAAAAACCCAGGATAGCATAAGCTATTCTCAACAATAAAAGAAATGCTGGTATAATCACTATTCCTGACCTCAAGCTGTATTATAGAGCAATCATGATAAAAACTGTATGGTATTGGTATAGAGACAGACAGGCAGAACAATGGAATAGAATTGAAAACCCAGAAATGAACCCACACATCTATGGTCACTTGATCATTGATAAAGAAGCTAAAGCCATTCAGTGCAAAAAAGAGACAGCATTTTCAACAAATGGTGCTGGTTCAACTGGAGGTCAGCATGTAGAATAATGCAAAGTGATCCATTTTTATCTCCCTGTACAAAGCTCAAGTCCAAGTGAATCACAGACCTCCATATTAAACTAGACACATTCAAACTAATACAAGAGAACATGGGGAAAATTCTAGAACACATGAGCACAGGGGAAATTTTCCTGAATGGAACACTCATGGTTTATGCTCTAAGATCAAGAACTGACAAATGGAAACTCGTAAAATTTCAAAGCTTTTGTAAGGCAAGGGTACCTGTCAACAGCACAAATGGCAACATACAAATGGGGAAAAGATCTTTACCAATCCTATAGCCGACAGAGCACTAATATCCAAAATATACAAAGAATTCAAGAATTTAGACTCCAGAGAATCAAATAATCTTATTAAAAAATGGGGTACTGAGCTAAACAAAGAATTCTCAACAGAGGAATATTGAATGGCTGAGAAGCACCTAAAGTATTTCCCAACATTCTTAGTCATCAGGGACATGCAAATCAACCTTAAGATTTCACCTCATACCAGTCAGAATGGCTAAGATAAAAATCTCAGGTTACATCAGATGCTGGCAAAGATGTGAAGAAAGAGGAACATTCTTCCACTATTACTGAGATTGCAAGCTGGTACAATCACTATGGAAATCAGTCTGGAGTTTCCTCAGAAAATTGGACATAGTACTAACTGAGGACCTAGCTATTCCATTCCTGAGCATATACCCAAAATTTGCTCTAACATATAACAAGGACATATGCTCCACTATGTTCACAGCAGCTTTATTTATAATAGTCAGAAGCTGGAAAGAACCCAGATGCCCCACAACAGAGCAATGGATACAGAAAGTGTGGTACATTTACACAATGCAGTACTACTCAGCTATTAAAAACAATGTCTTCATTAAATTCATAATCAAATGGATGGAACTACGGAGTCAAATGAAGTAAAATGTAGTCAAACGTCATCCTGAGTGAGGTAACCCCATCACAAAAGAACATACATGGTATGCACTCACTGATAAGTGAATATTAGCATAAAATCTTGGAATATCCAAGATACAATTTACAGACCACATGGAGTTCAAGAAGAAGGGAGACTAATGTGTAGATCCTTCTGTCCTTCCTAAAATGGGGAACAAAATACTCATAGGAGGAAATTATGGAGACAAAATGTATACCGGCGAATTACGGAAAGGCCATCCAGAAACTGCCTCACCTTGGGATCCATCCCAGATACAGACTCCAAACCTAGACTCTATCATGGATGCCAAGTAGTGCATGCTGGCAGGAGCCTGCTACAGCTCTCACCTGAGAGTCTCTGCCAGAGCCTGAAAAATACTGAGGCAGATGCTAGCAACCAACCATTGGATTCAACATGGTGTCCCCAATGAAAGGTTTAGAGAAAGGAGTGAAGGAGTTGAAGGGCTCCCAGTGACTAAACCACCAAACATAGTACACATGGAGTGGCTGATTGCTCTAGCTGCAGATGTAGCAGAGGATGGCCTTATCGGACATCAAAAGGAGAGGCCCTGGGTTCTGTGAAGGCATGATGCCCCAGTGTAGGGGAATGTCAGGTCAGGGAGGTAACAGGGAGTGCATGGGTGGGTGGGGTAGCACACTCAAAAACAAGAGAAGGGGGTATGGGATGGGGTTTTCTGGAGGAGAAATTGAAAATGTGAAAATATTTGAAATGTAAATAAAGAAAATATCCAATGAAAGGAGAAGAGAGAGCCAGAGCGAGAGAGAGAGAGAGAGAGAGAGAGAGAGAGAGAGAGAGAGAGAGAGAGAGAGAGGAGGGGAGGGGAAGGATAGGAGAGAAGAGGAGAGGAGAGGAGAGGAGAGAATGTTTTCTAGCACTGAGCATGTATTATCTGATTCATCTTTCCATCAGTCCATGGAGCAGGCATTATCAGTGTCCTAACAGCCTACAACAGAGCAGAAATAGAGAGAGGGTGAATATTTCACCAATTCTCATGTTTCAATACCCATCAACACAGATTATCCTTTAAGTGTAACTTAGTAAATGAATGTGTGCATGTATAAAATAGTGAATGATAGACTTATTTAACAAAATTTTTATAAGTATTCATGCAAAAGAATATAGTATTTTATGTAGGAGCAGAGGGTGAATGTAAACCTGGGCTTCTAAGAATATTTGCAATATTTGAGAATGAAGGCAGAGGGACAGTACTCTTTTTGATGTAATATTGCTTTTTTCTCCTCCTTCTCTTGCTGTTATTGTTGTTGTTGTCATCATAATCATGTCGTCATAGTCATCGTCCTCCTGATCCCCCCCCCACTTTCCCTTTCCTTGTCTTCCTCCTTGGCTTCATTTCTCACTCTTCTTTCTTTCTTTTTTTTCTTTTTCTTTCTTTCTTTCTTTCTTTCTTTCTTTTTCTTTCTTTCTTTCTTTCTTTCTCTCTCCCTCCCTCCCTCCCTCCCTCCCTCCCTCCCTCCCTCCCTCCCTTCCTTCCTTCCTTCCTTCCTTCCTTCCTTCCTTCTACAAACTAGGGTTTCAGGTATCTCAGCATTTCTTTAAGCTTACTATGTAGTCAAGAATAACCTTGAACTCCTGATCTTTCTGTCTCTCTCTCCCCCTAAGAGATAAGGATTATAGGATTCACCAATGCTAGTTGATGCAGTGCTGGGTACAAAACCCAGAATAAACTAAATGCAAGGCAATCATTCTACCAGTTGAACTGTATTCCCCAAATTTTTTCGTAAGTTTTTGGTGAATCATCTACCAAAATCCATGCTTGACTTGAAATGTGCAGCTCTGGACCTCCTGGCAACTTAGAGGTTGTTGACTGAGCAGCCCCATCTTAACTTAGGCATAAATGTAGTTAAGGATAGCCAATAAGAAATTGCTCTTCTTTTTAAAGAAGTGAAGTGAAGTGTAGTATAGTGCTTAAGTCTATACAATTCCAGAAGCAATGAAATAGTGGCTGCAGTTCTTTCCTTAAAAGAGGAGAATTACTTTTACTAATCAGATAAGCCTCTCTCATTTGCTACAGGTTGTGCCTCTGTGTGTGTGTGTGTGTGTGTGTGTGTGTGTGTGTGTGTGTGTGTACCTGGATCATTCACAATTTTCCAGCAGTCTTCTGTATTTCACAACAGGCATTTATTATTTTACATTTCCTCAATATGTTTCTATTGATACTATAAATGCTCTTTTCCTCGAACAGAGACATCCAAAGACACCTACTTAACCATGCTTTGTTGCACACTCTGTGAAAATGCCTTCATTCTTCCTGGCATTGCATTAATCTATACCTCCCTGAAAGCTAGAACATATCACACACAAGTCCTGACTGAAGGAACTATGAAGTCTTCTAACATGGGCTTTACTGAGCTAAACCATCATGGAATTTGCACAGCTTTTCTTGTCAGAGGAGATAATAAGAAGACAATTAATGATGTTGTTAAAATGACTATTGTAGCTTGAATATGAATTGTACTGTAGAATCTCACATGCTTGAACACTTGGTCCTCAGTGGATTGCACTGTTCAGCAATGTAGTGGACCCTTAGAGAGATGGAATCTCAGTGGGGAAAATGAGTCAAAAAAGGTAGGACTTCAATGTAATTATCCCAATCCTACTTCATCTTCTCTCTCTGCTTAACTACAAATTACATGACTTGGCACTACACTAAGATCATGCCATCTAATCTCAAATTACAAAGTGGCATAAGCTATTGAATATTGTATTTTTCACATTCGAGGAAAGAGAAACTCAGAAAGGCCAATAACCATTTTAGTGTATAATCAGTGCAGCAGAAGTTGCAATGTCAGTTTGGTTATGACTGTACTTCTAGAGTCTTTCTCAACTCTCTTAAGCTCGTTTCCTAGATCGAAGGAACTTTGTGTCCTGATGCTGTTGGCTTCACTGGCTGTTCCTAACATGCATGTGTAAATATTCAATTTATATTAAGGGAGCTAGAACCAAGAATAGTACATAAAGAGATTATCTTATTCTTTGTTTCAGTCAACTTCTTGCTTTACTGGTAAATTTTAGTAGTGCTTTACCTCAAGCAAATATGTACATTGAAATTTACATTTCACTGTTCAGTATGCAGGGCTATCCTTCAGTGTCTCAATTCAGCCTTGTCGGATGATTCAGTTATGGTCTGTTCTCCAACTTCCGATTCTGATGAATCATTCACGAGGACAAAAAGAGTTAGAGCAATATAGTTGGTTCAGTGGCCAAGGTTTTCTGAGGAAGGTATGATCACACAGATGAGGAATATTTATACCAGTCTAGAAGTGTAACTAGAAGTATTTCAGGCAAAACATCATTGACAATGGACTAAGGACGTTAAAAGATGGCACAGAGATCTGAAAACATGAAGAAGGGTCAGGAACTGCCAAAAATCAGGTCTCATGTAATACCTGAGCATGGTGACTACAGCTTTATTCTTAACACTAGAGGACATATATAAATGATTTACAGAAGCTCAGTGGACAACTAATCTAGTGGAAATGATTGAATTTAGTGAGAGGTTCTGTCCCCCAAATGAGGTAGATCCTGCATACCCATGATATGTATACACTCACTGAGACCCATATATGCCCATAATTGGTAAATAATTAAGTCAACCTATCAATCAGGACATAAAGTAAATAGATTTATTAATTGACAAAGGAAAAAGTAAGTCTTTAAAAATAAAAAAGCTGTAAAAGCGATTGAGGAAGGAATGCTGAAGGTAACCTCTGAGTTCCACAGATTCATTCAGCAGTAATATACCTTTATACAGATGTCTAACACACACACACACACACACACACACACACACACACACACATACACACACACACACACACACACACACACTGAGTCCATAGAAGTCAGCTAGAATTAAGGCTGTGAGGTTGTAGCACGCAGCCATATTTTACAATGTTCTCTGCCTCAAGGTGGGAGGTACAATGAAAAGTAGGAGGTGAATATTCCCACAAGTCTAGGGATCTCCAGACCATTAAGAGGGCCAAAGAATTATTAATAATTACTCAGGAATGCAAATCTATAAAATACTAAAAATTTTGCTCTATAAAAATAGTTGCATTTATTTCCACATCCTGTCTGCTATGAATATCAAGACCTTTGCTTAAGAGACAATAAAATCAATGCCCTGGCTGTCTCTGATTCCTTCATCATGGGTGCTGGGTCTCAGGGAGTCTTTTATTAATATTCTCCTATCTATGGACTTGAGGTCTGTTTACATATCATAGTTTCAGGTTAAATTTTATCAACAGTGTGAAATTGGTATTTTTTTCTAAAAAGACTTGTTTCATCTTATTTGTGTGTATGTGTGTGTGTGCTTGGGACTGTGTATATGGGCCTGTGTAATTGTTTGCACACATACTATGTGCAAGTATCCCACAGAGGCCAGACAAAAATGTTGATCGTTTGTAGCTGGAGTTCCAGGTGGTTCAGAGTTACCTGCTGTGGGTGCTAAGAGCTGAATACATTCCCCATGATTATGCAGAAGTCTTGACTATGAAGTCATCTCTCCAGATTCAAATGTTGTTTTCTCTATTAATACTTGCTTTGGGTAAAGTATCCCAGTGGGCTCTTTTATTGAGAGCATCTTTCCCTCATAGTCCATGTGAATGAGCTGTGATAACAAGGATGGGTCTATGTCATCTTCATCACCAATCCAAGGTAAGACATATATAGGATTTTAATACAAACACCCAGACATCCCTATCAATCTAGACTTTGTTTCTATTGAATAGAACCATTAAACTTTTTCTTTTACAGTTTTTCAATTCTTGGAAATTCCTTATTCTGCTTATTATTTCATAAATTTTGTATTTTATTACAGTATTAGTCTAGAATAGATGTAGAATGTAAGAGAAAGAGATACTTCATCCTAGACTGTTTGAGAAATATTGTTCTATCTCTTGTAGCAAGGGAAGATTTAAGATAGAGTCTGTATTACTATGGAGACCAAGGTAACACTAAATTAGTGATCCTCCTCCTATCTAATTGGCATCACAGAAGTGCAAGTTTATCTTTATGCTTTTGGATATTTATCTAGCAGTCAAATTGTCTTTATTCAAAGTTAACATAAGCTGTATATGGTGGCTATTAAGTTACTTAGAAAATGAAGTACTTGGCAAGTAGAGTGCATGTAGATGGTTTGTTCTTGAATCCTGGAATCTCAGACCTGATGCATATAATAACTATAATATGTTCCTTTTAACCCTTTAATGTCATTTAGTATTAGATTTAGATTCCTGAGCACAAAAAAGGACATCAAGATATTCTAAGGTTTCATGGTTTGTAAGGTCCAAGTCCAATGCCACTTTAAGTTTCATAATCCATTTCAGGCTCTGTTACGGGCATTCCCATCAGTGAATTGGTTGGTAAGACGCTGGAGGCATAGAAGTAAACAGTAGAGCCAAGGACCTGGGTGTGATGATTGACTTTGGTTGTCAGTTATGAGACTTGCTCCTGGGTGGACCTGGGAGGGTAATTACTGGAAAGACTAACTGATGTAGGAGGATCCTTTCCCCAGATAATGACTAGCTCCTTCCCATGGTAATCGATATTTGAGGAAGTCTGAGGGAAAGCAGTGCAAACCATTCTTACCTGCATTATCTGCAAAAAAAGTGCATCACTGTCACTGATGCTGCTCTTTTTCCTGACTCAGAACCCAACAATTTTCCCTTCCCATTACCAGAGTCCGTAGGAATCTTCCAGGCCTTTAGCACTAGATTGGGATTATTAAGGCATCTGGCCTCATTTAATGAGCAGCTGATGGGTTGGGAGTTTCACTAGCATGCAGACAGCAATTGTAAACTACCCAGAAAAGATAATGTAAGATCTAATTAGTCTCTTTGACTTTTGTGGTGTTTCTGTCTCTGTGAATCATCTCAATGTCTCTCTTTTTCCATCTGACTCCTCGTCATGTGTGTGTGTGTGTGTGTGTGTGTGTGTGTGTGTGTGTGTGTGTGTGTGTGTACACATTCATTCATTCTATTAGCACATTTCTTTTGCAGAACCCCAGCAAGTCAAATGCATGTGTGAAAAGCATCTGGAAACTCTTATTATACTCTAGACATCTACTAGGGAGGGATTATTAGCTAGAGAAAACAAAAGAACTTTATTTCAAAGCGTACATTTGAGGGGATTGTTTTACTTCATTTCTGAGAGTTCTGTATGCTTTTGAGAAGAGACAGAAAGTATGTGTTGTATTACTATTGCACCTCACAATATGCCAGGTCACCACATGAGCTTGAATAATAAAGTAACCACCCGATTACAGGTCATTCTCTCTGGTCCCAACCACCGCAACTACTAGTACCACTAGATTGCATATATAGTTTGTGTGTCCTGTTAGATTTCAGCATGGATGTTTACTGCACCAGTAAGCATGTCTTGCCTGGTGAGTTGACATGGAAATGTTTACAACTGGATAAGATTGGTGATTCCTTTTCCTTCCAAGAGGGTACACAGCACCTTGCAACACAAGCCAGCAAAGATGAACTTTCCAGGTTAGTACTGGCTTTCTTGCACATTGAAACACTCAAGAATTATGATATATTCAAGAGGATCTTCTTGCCATCAAGGTCTGGGGGGGACCAGTATTTCCTAAACATAAGAGGTCAGTTGTTGCACATGTGAATTCATAGTTGCTGTTATAGCACACACAAAACCTGTATAAGCTCAAGTCATACAAATTCCTAGCATGTAGATAGAAGGTGGTCATGAAACCTCACACCTAGTTGATGAGCACTTTAATAGCTGTGTGTGTGGAGAGAGAGAGAGAGAGAGAGAGAGAGAGAGAGAGAGAGAGAGAGAGAGAGACGAAGTGTTTATATGTGTGTGAACCCTGATACTTCTATCAAATTCCAGTGAGTGACTAAACACTGAAAAGTGTATAGATGATACAAATTGAAATTTTAATTTAATGTCATATTTTGTTTTTTAATAAAGATATAAAGTTGAATTGGTATAGAATAGAGGCATGATCTTGAAGGAATAGGTAGGGAGATAGATATGACTAAAATTCAACACATGAATTTCTGAATGGTGTGTGTGTGTGTGTTTATGGAGAACATTGTGATATGGGATATGTGTGGAAATCAGAGGACAATGTGCAGGTTCTTTTCATCCCTGGGATTTAACTCTAACCCTTGAAATTGAGGGTAAGCATCTTAACCTGTGGAGCTATTTTATATATTCTTTGACACACAGTGTGAAAGCACAAGGCATTATACAAGCTCCTTTATCTTACATCTAAGGTTTATCAAGAATATCACCTTCTTAATGGGAATCTCTATGGAAGTTTACCCAATTCTGTTCTAGGAATGTGAAGTCATGATAACCCAGCTAATTTACTTTCTATTAAACTTCCCCTTCAGCAAACTGCTAATCTCAGCTTTTATTAAACTGCTAATCTCAGCTTTTATTAAACTGCTTGCTTACACAAAATCTCCACCTGCAGCTCTTGAGCAAGACACCAAAGTGTGGATTTGGCTTTAAAAACCTCTTACTTCAAACACTTGGCTGTATACTGGATTCCTGAACACCTGATTATAATCCCAGCCAGCTGGAATAAAGATGCAATTGGCTGTATACTAAGGTGAGTGATCTACTTAGTGGATTCCTGTTGAAAATAAATCTGCTGACAATTCCAGTCTTGTCACATGCACAGAAGCCTATGTTCCTTATAGAATCTGAACCTTATTTGTCTCCAAAAAACAGAGAAGCCACATGAGATTTTCTTGAGGGCTTCGTGTCTTTCCCTCTGTTGTCATTGCAGGACAGGCAAAATATGAGGAAACACAGAAACTGCAAAGCATGCAGTTTGGCCAGGTAGAAGGGGTCTTAGGAACTAAAACTAGCAAAACAAACCTATGTGGGTCAGTATTTTTCAGCAGGAATTACACAGAAGAGCTTTTTTAACAGATGAGGTATATGGAAAAACTAACAGGGGATACATTACTTCTCCTCAGGCTTTGGCCATTATTGATATTGGTATTGGTAGACAACCTCCTTCTTGTTGCAATATCCTCTACATCTAGCCAAAGAATATAATTCTGGCTGCATGTCCCTAGTATGAAAAACCCTTCTTCTAGGGGAAGAGGGGAGGACCCTTATACTTCAGAGCTCTAGCCACGCTCTTGTCTTTCTGGCTATAGTATTAAAAAGTCTTCAAATAAACTTCTTAACCATCAATGATCCAACTCCATTGCCCCTGATTTACACACACACACAGCTTTCAATAACTTTTTCAACATATTAACACAACAGGACCACAATGCATTTCAGCAAACCACTTGAGGAAGGTGGAGTTAATCTTTAGACATTCACAGACTCCTCCTATAACCTAGCTAATGAATCCACAGAGAAAACAATATATAAGTTTCAGTACTTTAATTCTCAATGGTTTTATGAGTAAGAAACAATAATGGTTTCTTCAAGTCTTTACTGAATATAAAAACAATGAAAAGGATGGGCATAAAACAACACACATATGTATTCATTTACCATGAATACCCACAAAAATACAAGACTAATAATGTGCATTGCTCTATAGAGAAATATCCAGTAAAGAGGTTTCTCATCATTTATTCCTAAAAGAGAACTGGTCATTTTCCCACTTATTCTGGAATATTCACCTCTACTGTAATATGGTACCAATTTAAGAAAGCATTGAAGCTGAAAAAGAGTAGATTGTGTCTCTAAGGGATAATCTAATTGAGACAAAGTAAAGATAGGTATATGAAAAGAAAATTAATAATAAACAGAAGTATGTACTAGAGTGATAGAAAAACATTAAATAAGAGAAATGTATTTCACTGTTGGTTAAGAATGATGAGGATTGTAGAGCTTGGTTGACTGTATAGGAAGACTTTCTTTAAGTACATGGAACCTAAAGCCAATCTGTAGTCCTATTAAGAAAAGACAGAAGTGTATCTGGATTTCAGCTACTCTGTGGGTTATTTTTTTTTTTTTTGGTTCTTTTTTTTGGAGCTGGGGACCGAACCCGGGACCTTGCGCTTCCTAGGCAAGCGCTCTACCGCTGAGCTAAATCCCCAACCCCTATTTTTTTTTATACCTGTTGCAAACCTTTTCTCTCCCTTTCAAACACATAACAAAATATAGGAGATTAAAAAAAAAAAAAACAGAGAGGGGAAAGGGCTCAACATTTTCATTAGACAAGTTCCTGCTGATTAGGTTCATAGGGTTCCTTGGGAGAAGGTTAATCTTTGTTTAGAGGATAGCTAACTTCTGGTTGTTGTTGGTTCTTCTAAACTACTTAGCACACTGCAAAAAACAGTGACCAACAACAGCCAACCAACAATCAACAACCCACTTTGCCTCTCAGAGTCTAGCATTTACATACCTTTGTAAAGTCCCCAGATTTCCAAAAGTCACACCACTGCTGAAAATTGCAGCTGACAAATCACACCTCTGCTAGAATACAAGGCAAATCATAGCTGTTGTGAACAAGCTGAAACACCCCCATATCCCATACCTGGGAGTAAAAAAAAAAATCTATTCTTATAATATTTCTGTGTTTGTTAAAGAAATGAAAATGCCAATTTTGTCACTGTATAAGGATAGACCTGCAAAGGACTTAATGACTTAGTGTCCCATTACTGTGAGGGTTAAACAGTGAAAGACCTAGTTCCAGGTTCATTGAGAGACCCTGCTTTGATAGAATGAAACAGAAAGTGATGGAGAAGGACACTTGGCCTCAAAATAACCTCTTCAGTTCTTGCTTCTAAACACTCTCCAAATGTTGATAGTTTATTGATATACAATAGGAATATCACCATCACATGGATACATGGAAATAAAAGTCTAAAAAGGAAGAGAGGACCTAGTTGGATGAATAATTCATGTTTATTAAGACTTATGCCTTATACGTTTTAGAATTGGGTTTGCACATTAACATAGTGTAAAGGTGAAACTGGAAAGCATGAGATGTGAAATACACACACACCTGCAGTTACATACACACACAGAACAAGAGAAAGAGAGAGAGAGAGAGAGAGAGAGAGAGAGAGAGAGAGAGAGAGAGAAATATGAATATTGCTTCTTGTCTTTCCTCAAACATAAAATGTCTGCTGAGGTGAATTGTAGCATAATAACCACCTAGACACAGGCTATGTGAATTAAAATCTTATTAAATTGAAAGGAGCATAAGATAGAAAAACATAGATTGAAGCCTAATTTTGTGTAGCTCAATAACAACCTTATTGACATGGTCGACCTGTGTCAGCTGCTATTTCTCCAGTATTGTATTAGTTACTGTATTAATTGCTGTAATAAAAGTGTGAACAAAAGAAATTTGAAGAATGAAGAATTTCTTTCAGTTCACTGTTCAAGAGTAGAGTGCCATCTCTGTGGATTGGTCACATTGCATCAGCGTTCAGGAAAAAAGAAAGAGATGAATAGTAATGATCGATTCACTTAATCTTGATTACTATTTTTGTTATTATTAATTATTATTATTTTATTTAATGAACCAAAGCACATATAATGATGCCCAGATGTCTTAATTAAATTTCAATTGCTGAAGAAACATACATATATGGCCAAGCCACCTTAGAAAAAAATCAACCTTTATTTGGAGGCTCACAGTTTCAAGGGGTTGGGTACATAAGCATTTTGATGTGGATTGTGACATTGGGTAGGTAAGTATGATGGTAAAGCAATAGCTTAGAGCTTATATCTGATTCACAGGCAGGAGGGAAAGAGAGTGTGTGAAGAAGAGAGTCTAGGGAGAAAGAGAAGGAGTGGTAGGAGGAGGGAAGAAGGAGAGAGAGAAGAGGAAGACAGAGAGAGAGAGAGAGAGAGAGAGAGAGAGAGAGAGAGAGAGAGAGAGAGAGAGAGAGAGCAAGCGCAGTGAGGATTGTGTGGGTCTCAGTGACATACCTCCAACGAGGCCACATTTCTAAACAGTTTCATCAAGTGAGAAAAGAATATTCAAATATATGAGGCCATGGGGGCTCATTCTTATTAAAACCACCACACCAGATTTAGGATGGGTCTTTTCATCTTACTTAACCCAGTCTAGAAACCCCCATAAAGTTATGTCCAATGGAAGCTTTCTTTGGTGATTTTGTATCGCATCAAGTGGTTAACTATTATCAGTCACTACAGCTATCAAATAAGAATGCTAGCACCAACTTAAATGTGCAAAACTGTAAACCACAGGGCCATACACCTTGAGATAGCTTTTCCCATTATCAATTTCAATACTCTAAGCAAACAGCTTCATGTATCTCTGCCCTGTTTCTTTTCTGAAAAGTGGAAGTCAGCATGTACTTCACTGTATTTACTTTGAAGATTAGTGTGCTAAAAGCGAAACAGGTAACTTTAAGTGATTTAGACTACTACATGTCACAGGCATGATGGCTCACTATTGGCATTTTCTCATGGCCATGCTGTTGCTTTCATGTTAGAAAGTCAGCTCTTTTGCCATTGTAGAGGCTTAGGATAAAGGAAATAAGCAAGCTGGTCCCTCAAAGCTCAGGTTAAGAATTAATAAATTTTGCTGCACCTAAATCCCATGTGGGAAAGAGCTGGACCCTCAAAAGTGCGAACAATCCTGAGATCTCAGAGAAGACTGCCACTTCTGCTCACATTCCTGACCCAAGAGGAACATGCCTAGTGCCCTCTGTGTCCTCTGGGCACAAGGAAGTAGGATCAGTCAGGGGCAGGACCCTTTGGGTTTCTGCATGCATTTAGAGATGAAAATTAGTCAAGAGGAGCACCTAAAGACCTGAGGGCAGAGGAACAACCACCTCTTTTGTGCCAAGCAACCCAAATGGAGCTTCAGGTCACACAAACCCAGGAGAAGCTCTAGGCTCCCAGATTCGGCTCAAAGAAAACATGTCAAGAGGAGTGTTGACACACTTGACCCTACAAGAGGGTCAAGCCACTGTCAAAGACAGCAAGGCAAGCTAACACCAGAGACAATCTGATGGCAAGAGGCAAACACAGGAACCTAAGGAACAGAAAACAAGACTACTTGGCATCATCAGTGCCTAGTTCTCCCACCAAAGCAAATGCTGGATATCCAAACTCACTGGAAAAGCAAGGTTTGGACTTAAAATCACATCGCATGATGATGATAGAGGACTTTCAGAAGGATATAAATGACTCCCTTAAAAAAATACAGGACAACACAGTTAAATAAGTAGAAGCCCTTAAAGTAGAAACTAACACACATACTAACACACACACACACACACACACACACACACACACACACACACACACACACACCACATGCAAGCAAGCTCTTTTACTTCCCTGGAATTTGTCAAGTAGGTATGAATCTACTATTCTGTTAGAGCTTCAGTAGCAGATTTGTTTTACCATGCTCTGCCTTTCCTTTCTTTTTCTTTATATAGATTTTGGCTATTGGGTTCAAGCAAGTTTTGTTTTTATTTGGTTTGGTTTGATTTTTTTTTCAACTGATCTCGGTTTACTGTATCTTCTTTTTGACTATCACACTATGTCCTCTTAATGTTGATGAGGACCAATGATGTTGCAGTATATTTTATGCATTATATTTCATATCTGTAACTTTGACAAAATGAAATGAGATAATATGTTTATAGAAAACTTAAGAGGAATAATGTATGTAAAACAAAGACAACCAAAAACCAAGATTGAGATAGGTATGTTGGCTAACTAGTCATAAGCATTTGATAATGAGTCATGATAAGGAGCCAGGTAGGAGGTTTGGAGATCTGGGGTGGAATCTGGTAGAAAGAAATTTTCTTAATACTCTGGGGAAGTGGGATATTGTAAAGCAAATGTTCACTTAAGAAGCTGAGTGAAGTGGAGTGATCAATCACCTACAATCTGTGAAAGTAAAGAAAATATACATAGGTGATGAAGACATCCACTCTGCTCTTTGACATCAAAGACCTTGTCCAAATGATGTAGTCTCTGGTATTAGAGCTTCCTTTTGTTTAAATGCAGACATCTGGTAAAGGAAAGGAAAAATCTTCTATTCACATTCAAAATGGCAAATTAGAAACTGTACTTAAGATTTAATTTCATTACAAATTAAAGAATAAAGGAAAGTAGGTAAGTATAGAATGCACAAGTTCTTAACTATCTGATTTTTCAGCTTCTATTGAGACAAAGAGCTTTGACATCTGAAAAGCTAATATTAACTTACCACTTTGAGCCTTTATCCCTGGATTTTCTTTAGCTGATAGTGTTTTCACTTGTGTTAGAGGATTCTATAAACAGCAGAAGATGCTTTCCTTTCAGCACACTTGAGTTTTCACATGGCAGCATATGTCAATATTCCAGTAACATTTAAACTAGAGAGTGTTAGGAAGAAGTTGAAAGATGAGCCACATGGTGCCAAGAGATTCGGAAAATAGTTTTACTTTGGCCATTATAATTCTGAGCTTATTACACACTGAGTCTCTGACACATGAAGCTCCCATATTCTAGGTGGTTTCTTATCTTTCCAGAAGGAGGGAAGGAGAAAAGTGGAGGTCTACTGCTCCTCCAAATAACAACTCTAACATCTATCATTACAAATTAATATATATTTAGAAAGATTCAAAAACTACCCTTCATATAGTTTATTTGTCAAAATCACAAATAGGTAGCAAACATCATTGTCACCACAGTCACTGGAATTGTGATAATGGTGTTGGTGTCAATACCAGTCTCCATCTGCAACCAGAGCTGAGGCTGCCTCGTAACCTTCCAGACACAAAACGTGTCCAGAAAGAGCTGATCTCCTAGAAGTGCTTTCACTCCTAAGCCCACAGGTAAGAACACACTTTCACTCCACTAACTGTCCAAAGAAGCAGTCAACAGGAGAACATGGGACACAGGAACCACTGAGCACCCTGGGACAGGAACCTTCTGATATCCATCTGCTACTAGACTGTGATTGTCCCACAGCCCACCTCACCCAAAACCTGCAGAGAGAGAGAGAGAGAGAGAGAGAGAGAGAGAGAGAGAGAGAGAGAGAGAGAGCTGCTCTCCCAGCAGTGCTCTAACCCCTAAGATCACAGACTCACAGGCTCACAGGATGGACAAGCTCCAGTCAGAGAAAGCAAGACCAATTGTCATCAGAGAAAACCAGATGGCAAGGGACAATCTCAAGAACCTTAGCAACAGAAAACAAAAATACCTAGGATCATCAAAACCCAGTTCTCTCACCAGAGCAAGTGCTGGATACACTAATACCACAGAAAAGCAAGGTTTAGATTTAAAATTACATTTCATGGGTTGGGGATTTTTTGGTAGAGCCCTTGCCTTGCAAGCACAAGGCCCTGGGTTCATCGTCAGCTCTGAAAAAATAAAAATAAAATAAAATTACATTTCATGATGATAATAGAGAATGTTAAGGAGAACATAAATAACTCCCTAAAAAAGTACAAAAGAGCACAGGTAAATGAGTAGAAGTCTTTAAAGGGGAAACAAAATATTACCTTTAAGAATTTTAGAAAAACACAAACAAAGAGGTGAATGAATTGAACAAAACCATTCTGGATATAAAACTTGAAATAGAAACAATAAAGTAATCACAGAAAGAGACAACCCTAGCGATAAGAAACCTAGGAAAGAGATCAGGAGTAATAGATGCAAGCATAACCAACAAAATAAAAGAGAATGAAAAGAAAATTTAAGGGGCAGAAGATACCATAGAAAACATTGACAAAATAATCTAAGAAAATGCAAAATGCAAAAAAACTCTTGAATTCAAATATCAAGGAAATCCAGGGCACAATAAGAAGATCAAACCGCTGGATAATAGGTATAGAAGAGAGCAAAGATTTCCCACTTAAATGGCCTGTAAATATCTTCAATACAACTATTGAAGAAAACTTTCCTAACATGAAGAAAGAGATGCTAATGAACTTATAAGAAGCCTCCAAATAGACTAGACCAGAAAAGAACCTCCTTCTGTCACATAATAACTAAAATACCAAATGCCCAAAACAAAGAAAGGCTATTAAAAGCAATATGGGAAATGGTCAAGTAACATATAAAGGTTGACTTATCAGAATCAAAACAAACTTCTCAACAGAGGCTACGAGAGCCAGAAGATCCTGATCAGATGTCATACAGACTCTAGGAGAACAAATATGCAAGCCAAGACTACCATACCCAGCAAAACTCTCAATTACCATAAGTGGAGAAACCAAGATATTCCATGACAAAACCAAATTTACACAATATATTTTCTCAAATCCATTCCTACAAAGGATCATAAATGGAAAACTCCAACATAAAAAAGGAAACTACAACATATAAAAAGCAAGAAATCAATCTTCTTTCAATAAAAAACAAAAGAAGACAGCCACACATACATAATTCCACTGCTTACAAAAGAAAAAAAACCTATAACTCCTATTTCTTAATATATCTTAAGATCAATGGGCTCAATTCCCCAATAAAAAGACATAGACTAAGAATTTGGATTTGTAAAAAGGGGTCAGACTTTTATATCATACAGGAAATGTACCACAATGACAAGGACAGACACTAGGTCAGAGTAAAAGGCTGAAAAATAATTATCAAGAAAAATGCTGGAGTAGCCATTCTAATATGAAATAAAACAGAATTTCAGACAAAGGTTATCAAAAAAAGATAAAAAAAAGGACACTTCATACTCATCAAAGGAAAAATCTACTAAGATGAAATCTCAATTATGAACATCTATGCTGCAAACGCAAGAGCACCTACATTCATAAAAGAAACTTCACTAAAGACCAAAGTATACATTTTACAATCCACAATAATAGTGGAAGATTTAGACACCCCACTCTCAACAATGGACAGATCATGGAAAGGGAAACTTAGCAGAGACACAGTAAAACTAATAGAAGATATAAACCAAATGAATTTAACCTATATCTATACAAGATTCATCCCATAACAAAGTAAAATAACTTCTTCTCCACACCTCATTGTGCCTTCTCCAAAATTTACCATATAATTGGTGACAAAACCTCAACAAATACAAAAGAATTGAAATATTTCCATGCATCCTGTCAGATCAGCATGAACTAATGTTGGTCTTCAATAAGAACAAAAACAACAGAAAGCCCACATGTTCATGAAAGCTGAACAAGGTTCTACTCAATGATAACTTGGTCAAGGACAACATAACCAAAGAAATTATAGACTCTATAGAATTTAATAAAAAGGCATAATATACACAATATATGCAACTTATGCTATACAATGAAAGCAGTGATAAGAGGAAAACTCATAGCTCTGCATGCCTCCAAAAAGAAAGTGGAAAGAGCATACACTAACAGCTTGACAGTACACCTGAATGCTGGAGAACAAAAAGAAACAAATACACCCAAGAGGAGTTGACTGCATGAAGTAATCAATCTCAAAGCTAAAATCAACCAAGTAGAAACAAAAAGCACTATACAAAGAACAAATCCAGGAGCTGGTTCTTAAAGAATATCCACAAGATAGATAAACCCTTAGGCAGAATACGCAGAGGGCACAGAGACAGTATCCAAATTAAAAAAAAAGTCAGAAAAGAAAAGGGGCACATAACAACAGAAACTGAGGAAATTAAAAAAAATTATCAGATCCAACTACAAAAGTCTATGTTCCACAAAGCTGGAATAAATACAGGAAATAGACACGTTTCTAGAGAGATACTAGAAAACTTTGGTTAAAACAGTATCACATAAAGAGTCCAATAACACCTAATGAAATAGAAGCAGTCACTAAAAGTCTCCCAACCACAAAAAGTTCAGGACCAGGTGGGTTTTAGTGCCGAATTCTATCAGCCCTTCAAAGAAAATCTAATAACACTCTTCAAATATTCCACAAATTAGAAACAGAAGGAACACTACCCAATTCGTTCTTTGAAGCTACAGTTATGCTTATACCTAAACCACAAAAAGGTCTAACAAATAAGAACTTCAGCCCAATTTCCCTCATAATACTGATGCAAAAATACTCAATATGAGCATTTGCATTCTTGAAAACCAAATAAAAGAACACATCAAAACAATCATTCAATGTGATCATGTAGGCTTCATCCCAGGCATGCAGGGATGATGTAATATACAGAAATCCCTCAATAAAATCTACTATATAAACAAAATCAAGGAAAAAAAAACACATGATCATCTCATTGAATGCTGAGAAAACATTTGACAAAATTAAACACCCCTTCATGCTAAAAGTCTTGGAATTATCAAGAATCCTATGCACATATTTAAGCATAATAAATGAAATAGACAGCAAACTAGTAGTCAACATCAAACTAAATGAAAGGAAATTGAAGTAATCTCATGAAAATCAGGAACTAAACAAGGCTGCCTCCACTCTCCCTGCCAATTCAAAATACTACTTGAATTCCTATCCTGAGTAATTAGACAAAAAAGCTTGTCATAGGATTCAAATTGGAATGGAAGAAGTCAAAATATCACTCTTAGAAGATAATATAATAATATAGTAAAGTGACCACCAAATTCTGCTATAGAACTAAACCTGATAAACAACTTCAATTAAGTGGCTGGATATGAAATTAATTCAAACAAATCAGTAGTCTTCCTTTACTCAAAGGATAAACAGGGTGAGAAAGAAATTAGGGAAATGTCAGCCATCATAAAATCACAAATAATATAAAACACATGGTTGTGACTCTAAACAAGCAAGTGAATGATCTGTATGACAAGGACTTCAAGTCTTTTAAGAAAGAAATCAAAGGTGATCTCAGAAAATGAAAGGATAACCCTTGGTCATAGACTGACAGGGCTAATACAGTAAAAACCTATCTTGCTGAAAGCAATCTACAGATTCAATGCAATGCCCATTAAAAATTTCCAACTCAATTCTTCATACAGTTTGAAAGAGAAATTTTCAAATTCATTTGGAATAACAAAAACCCAGGAAAGTAAAAACTATCTTCAATCATAACACAAAACTTCCAGGGGAAGCACCATCTCTGATCTCAAGCACTATTACAGAGCAATAATGATAGAAACTTTATGGTATTTGTACAGAAACATGGAGGTAGATCAATGGAATAGATTTGAAGACCCAGAAATGAACCTACAAACCCAATGTCATTTTATCTTTGACAACACAGCTCAAAACATGTAGTGGAAAAGAGACAGCATTTTAACAAATGGTACTGGTTCAACTGGAGATCAGCAATATAGAAGAATACAAATTAATCTCCATGTACAAAGAACAAATCAAAGTGTATAAAAAACCTCCAGATCAAACCAGGTATACTGAAACTAATAGGAGAGAAAGTGTAGAAGAGCCTTGAACACATAGACTGAGGGGAAATTTCCTGAACAGATCACCAATGACTTATGTTCTAAGATCAAGAATGGACAAATGGAACCTCATTAAATTGCAAAGCTGCTGTAAGACAAAGGACACTGTCATTAGAACAAAATATTAACCAATGAGTAGGGAAAGGATCTTAATCAATCCTATATCTGATAGAATGTTAATGTCTAATATATACAAAGAATTAAAGACATTAGACTTCAGAGAACCAAATCATCCTATTAGAAATGTGATAGAGAGCCAAACAAACAATTCTCAATTGAGGAATATTGAATTGCCGCAAAGCATCTAAAAAATGTTCAACATCCTTATCCATCAGGGAAATGTAAATCAAAACTACTCTACATTTCCACTTCATACCAGTGGTAAGGATGTGTAGAAAGAGGAATACTCCTCCACTGTTCGTAGCACTGAAACATGGTACAACCACTGTGGAAATCATTCTGGTGGTTTGTCAGAAAATTGGACATTGTGCTACCTGAGGACCCAGCTATACCACCCCTGGGAATATACCCAAAAGATGTTCCAATATATAACGGGACACATGTTCCACTATGTTCATAGCAGCCTTATTTAAAATAGCCAGAAATTGGAAAGAACCCAGATGTCCTTCAAAAGAAGCATGGATACAGAAAATGTGGTACATTTACACATTGGAGTACTACTCATCAATTAAAATCAATGACCACATGAAATTCTTCAGCAGATTGATAGCACTAGAAAATATCATCTTGAGTTAGGTAACCCAGTCAGAAAAGAACACACATGGTATGCACTCACTGATAAGTAGTTATTATCCCCAAATCCAGGAATACCCAGTAAATAATTCACAGACTATGTGAAGCTTAACAAGAAGGAAAACCAAAATGTGGATGCTTCAATTATTTTTAGAATGCAGAACAAAATACTCCTGGGAGAAAATATAGGGAGAAAGAGTGGGACTAAAGGAAATGTCATTCTGAGACTGTCCCACCAGGGGATCCATCCCATATTCATCCACCAAACCCAGTCACTATTACTGATACCAAGAAGTGCTTGCAGACAGGAACCTGATTTGAACATCTTACTGATACAGATGAGGATGCTTGTAGCTAACCATCAGTCTAAGCACCTAGACCATAATGGAGGAGTTAGAGAAAGGATTGAAGGAGCTAAAGGGGTTTGCAATCCCATAGGAAGAACAACAAAATCAACTAACCAGACCTTTCCCCTCCAGATCTCCTGAGTCTAAACCACCAACCAAAGAGTACACATGGATGCACCCATGGCTCCAGTTGCATATGTAGCACAGGTTGGCATTGTCTAGCATCAACAGGAGGAAAAGCTCTTTATCCTGTGAAGGCTTGTTTTTCCAGTGTAGTTGAATGCCAGGGTGTTGAGGTGGGAGTGGATGGGTGGGCATGGGTGTATATTCATAGAAACAGGGAGAGGAGAGGTTTATGGTAGAGGGGGAAATGGGATTATATTTGACATGTAAATATGTAGATTGAAGTCAAGGTGATGCATGATTGGATAGTAGAGAGTGGGACTGGGACAAAGTATTTGTAAGTCAGAGAAAGGAGGAAGGAGATCAAGATGCTTAGGTTCACTTAATGTGAGCACCACAGGAATTTTGGGTTAATTTCCTGGTATGACAGATAAGAAATCCTAAACAGGCTCATTCACTATTGTTTAGCTTACTTCTTCTTTTAAGGATAGTTTTAATTTTCACAATGGGTGTGATTTTGAGTCTTGTTATATTATTCCTCTGGGAGAGAATACAAGGTACAAGCTTTTCTGGTTACAGACAAAAGCAAACAATATTTTGGGAGAACGGTTTTGTCTTTGTGTTTTTAAAAAAGATGATTAGGCTCCAGATGTCTTTTAGAGTTATATGGGTCACATGTGATAAAGGGAGGCCTCCTGAAATACTAGATTCAAGAGAATAAAACAAAAAGTTATCTTGATGATGCTAAAATTTGGTTTTGAGATTTATATATTGCAGAATGTATAGCTGTGGTGAAGCTTGTCATCAGAATGCCGAAACTGGCCAGCTTGGATTCCTGATCTCAGGAAGATTCAACCAGATCCAATCAAGACAGTCATCAGAGGTCACAACAATTATTATGTGGACTTCCTAAGGCCTTTCACTTCCCCATTTTTCCTACCCCCTATAACCTCAAATATATCTCAATGCCCATGTACAGCTTGAAGAAGTCATTGAAGAGTTTTGCCCTGATTCCCTGGACTTTGGTGTGCTGAAAGTGGTTATTCTAAGGTTGGTTTTATGCGGAATTTAGAAATGATCATAATTTAACATGGAGGAATTAGGTAGATTGATTTATATAGCCATAATATCATTTGGTAACTAAGTTACTGTCATATCTTTACTTTAGTATAAAACTTACTTGTTACAAAGTTTTTAAAAGTACAAGGCTTAGACCCAATCCTATAAATATGATTATAAACTGCTTTTAGATGATTAACAATACAAGTTAAGAGCCAGATAACAAACTCATGGTTCTGAGTAATTAAAAGAGTGTTTTAAGATAATTAAATTAGAAATGGCAGAGACAGTAGTCAAGGCCTAACAGTTCAGAAACCTTTGCATAGATAGATGGTCTTCAAAGCATCAGAAGTCCACAGAATATGATGTTTATGGATGTTTGTTTATTAAAGATTATTTGACTAGGGACCTGTCTGCTCCTGACAATACCCCTCCTTGAATTCTACAAAGAAATTGATCATCAATGGAGTTCTTCCAATTGTGGTGAGACAGCCTCTAGGCAAGCAGCTATGTTTTGTATTTCTCATAATTTCAGGTAACATTAGTCATTCTCGGATTTCTGTCAGAGTTGAAGACTAATTTATTGACTTTGAGAAAACATAGTCATTTTGATGCTTTTCAATGGTAATAGTTGTGCACAGCTTTCATTTGAGATAAAAGGTTTTTTTTTAATTAAACAGAAAGGGTGAGGTGTAGGTTGATGTCAAGGCGATACATGACTAGACAGTAGAGAGTAAGGTAGGGACCATGTTTTTGTAAGGCAGAGAGAGAAGAAAGGAGTAAATCAAAATGGAGTCTAGAGAAAAAAGGCTCAGATTTAAGTGAACTAGATTGATTTTATCTTGTCTAGGTGGGCAGTTTATATTTTTGTCAATTGGCAGTGAATTTATTGTGTGGATGAATTGTGACATTTAAATGTAACTGCTAAATTAAAAGTTTTTGAAGCTTTGATTTTACTGGGCCAAAGGACAGTGTATGAAAGAAATGACTGAGAGGCAGTTGGAGTGTGCGGATCTGGTTTTGTTGTCCGAGCAGAGTGAGAACTCGAAATTCCCGCAGAATGAGATTTGCGTGTGTGTGTGTGTGTCTGTGTATGTGTGTGTGTGTGTGTGTGTGTGTGTGTCTGTGTGTGTGTGTGTGTGTCTGTGTATGTGTGTGTGTGTGTGTGTGTGTGTGTGTGTGTGTGTATGTGTGTGTTTGTGTGTGCACCAAGCCTGGTAATTACAACCTAGGGGACCACGCAGAGAGGGCAGCTAAAATGGAGACATACAGGAGAGAGTGTGGATTGCGGACTGGATGGTAGTGTAGCAGCTAAAGTGAGCAGATCTGGCTTGTGGGAACTGGTAACAAATGATCCTCTTTAATTTTTACCACAACATAAATACATAAAAGTGAAATAAAAAGTATATAACAAAATTATTCCTTCAATTTGCCATTTTAATACTCTTTATATGAAGCTAGATGTTGCAAACAAACATCTTTTGATTTTTCACCCAATATAGGATAATACAGAGAAAAATGTGAACTTATATTTTAACACTTTTTTTTTAAGGTGAGGTAATCTCTGATAACTTCTGTACTATAAGATTTCACTATTAACCCTGAGCTAGTTACTCACTTGCTTCAAGGATCAAGTCCCTGACTGTGACAACCATAGATGCTAACATGTACCGTGAATTGTTAGTTTATTGAGAACTCTAAATATTTATATCATATCTGTAGCAGCTTTAGCTTTTCATACTTTCCACAAGCATGGATACAAAGTTCTCTTCCATCTACATCCTCACCAGCATTTGCCATTTTTGTTCTTGGTGACAGCCATTCAGACTGGAGTTACACAGAATCTCAATGCATATTTGATTTGCATTTCTTGATTGGCTATCAAAGTTGATGGTTTTCTTTTCACATGTTTATTCCCTTTGAGAGAAATGTTTTTTCATTTGACAACTTATTGATTGGGTTTTTCGAGCTTCTCTTTGGCCAACCTATACAATAAGTGGATATTCAGAAATCAACCTATTACAAGAGTATATGCACAGTAATATTGATTAGCTCTATTCCAAATAGGTAAATTATAAAACCAATCTCATTAACTAAAAATGAAGATGTGATAAAAATGTTATATACATGAACAGTAGAATTTTTTGGAATCATAAAGATGATGAAGTTATGTCACTTGCAGGCAAAAATGACTTACCGGGACATAGTCATGTCAAATCAATTAAGTAAGACTCAGAAAAAAAATGAGTACCTCACCTTTCTGACTCCAGATGTATAAAGCCCCACATGTATAAATGACATAAAATTAAAGTAAAATTTTGTAGAGGGGTATGAGGGAGGGGCAAAGAGGAACACATTGTATAAGAGAGCATGGGAGAAATGTACACAACATAGAAAATATAATGTGTGAAAACATAAGTAAATTAATTTAATAAATGTTTCTAAATATTCCTATTCATTTATTAGAAGAAAATTATTTCTAATTGAACATAATAGCTTTATATCTGATGACTTGAGTTTCCTTTTTAAATTTAAATATTTTCAGTGAATACAGTGTCATTCTGGACTCAGAATTGATAAACAAGATGATGTCAAGAATAATACAAAACAATCAAAATCTATATCACATATATACATGCATACACATATATATACACATATAATTGTCTAAAATAAAGCATGCAATAATGTATGGCTTGAGTATCAAATACTAGGCAAGAGAAAAGCACTTTCCACTCAGTCCTGATGTCCAGAATTCAATATTTCTAAATAGCAAGAGTTGATGAAACATATCTGTTATCCTAATGTTACCACAGATGTGGGCATGGAGACATGATATTCACCTAGAGGCTTGTGAACTGGTAAATTGGAATAAGTAGTGCAATGTCAAAGCAGCAAGAAAACCTCTGCTAAGGAAAATAGATACATAGATAGGTAGATAGGTAGATAGATAGATAGATAGATAGATAGATAGATAGATAGATAGATAGATAGATAGACAGACAGATGGATGATAGATAGATAGATAGATAGATAGATAGATAGATTAGATAGATCAAAAGAGAAAATCAGCTTCTGAAAAGTCATTTTATGCTCTCCACACGCGCAAAATATCCCAACATGCTTTCTTATGCACATATAAAATGATAAGCTAGTGACTGCTGGCATTTTGGGAAAGCATTGAAGCCTTTAGAATACAGATTTTTGGTGGAGAAGTGCCTTTTAATGATCTGATTTTATTCTTGTCCATTATCTACTCCTGTCTCACTAGAATGTGAAGATAAGAGGTCACAGACACATACTTCTGCCATCATGCAAATAGCTTTTGCCACATCTGGTTCATTTTGTTGGGGTGATACTCTAAGCAAAGTCCTCTCTTCTTTAATTTGCTTCTTGTAGGCATCTTGTCACCACAGCAAAGAAAGCAGGTGACGCAAGTACTTCTTTTTAAATTGATTATTTTATTTTTATGTATATGCTCACATGCCACTGCATGTGTGTGAAAGGTCAGAGGAAAATTAGAAGGAATTGTTTTTTACTTTCCATAGTGTGGGTTTCAGGGATAGAACTCAGGTTGTCAGCTTGGCAGAAACTGCTTTTACTTCTGAGTCCACAAGTTTTGACTTCTCAAATTAAAGAAATGAACACTGTTTAACATACTTACGCACATAGAGATATGTGCATATACATGCACATACAATGATAAAATCCCCCCACATACACACACAAACACACACCATACAGTCACACAGACATACAAACATAAATACATACACTCCAACTCATATAACCATAAAACATTTTATGAGACTGTATGATAAAACAAATAAGTGTCATAAACCAATGGGACTCATTAGGTGACCGTATTCACTGTGTCATTATTGGATTTGTCCAATGTTTTCCTGAAAACTAACTTTATCCAAAATAAAGACCAATGCCACAGTATTCAGGAACCAAGGCTAGATTTATTTTCCACATATTTAAGCAATATCACCTTTCTGTATTATTACTAAAATGTTAAGTTTAGTATATTCAAAATTTACATTCTGTTGTTAGAAATATAACTGTAATAAATCAGGATATAAGGCAGGCTCTAAGTCAGAGCACAAGCCATGATTCCACGCCTTCCATCCTCTTGGTAAAACACTTTCAGAAAATTAATAGACATTAATTTCACCAAATGCCCATTTCAATTATTTATCTGAAGAGGTAAATATTCACAAAAGTGATACTTGAGTCAATGTTGACTTTGAGGAATAATAAACCTTGGCAGTCACCAGAACATGTGGTTTATGAAAAAAAGCCCATGTGCATACTAGGTATATTTACCATTTTATAAAACTAATATTGCATCGAAAAATAAGACACATATGGTGCAGAGATGGCTAATCTTGTAAGTTATTGCCACCAAAGCATGAGGACTTGTGTTTGAATCTACTACACATAAAACCTAGGTGCAAAAGTCCATGTCCATAACCCAGCACCAGGAGTATGGACATTCAGCATAACCAAATCATTGAGCTCCAGGTTTATTTAAGGAATCAATGTAACAAAAATAAAATGGAAAAAGTTTGAAGAAAATATTAATGTCCATATTGTCCTCTACACCTTGTGGTGAATTATGAGCATAAAACTTCATACTCCTGTACCCACATGGAAAAGTATATACCCTACACACATATCTCACCACCTTCACAAAATTACATACATGTGTTCCTATATCACATTAAGTTGAATAACATATCAAAAACATATACTATATTAAACTATAATAGATATACTAGATTCAGACAAATTATAACATAAGGCCTTGGGAGTTCCCTAAAGAGAAGAGTAAGGACAATAAAGATCTAATTGGATAGGTGTTCTGAAGGATATTACTTAGAGTGAGCACTAAGTATGTGATAAAAAACAGCACTTAAATCAGAAACAATGACCACAGCCAAATCCAGATTTGCAACAATTTTATTTAATTTGCTTTTCACTTCTTCTAATCCCATTGGCCAATGGAAGGCAGCACTGGGGCATTCTTGCTTTTTTACACCAAATATAAAGAGGTGTGTGACAAAAAGGGGTGTGCCCTATGTACTGGATGAGGACTTGCTGCTTTGCCTAGAGATTCCTTAAATTTGTCTGTGCTTCAGTTTTATCAAGTAGTTATTTTGATATTCACTGTGCTAAATATGGACAATTTAATCATAGCTCTCATGAGACCTTTTCTTTTGAAGAGGTCCCAAGGGGAGGCCTGGGATGTAGGTGGATGATTCAACGGCCTTTACAAGATAATTCCTTCTCATAAAAATAGTTCCTGACTACAAACTAAAGAGAAAAAGGTGAGGAGGCATTTTTTTTTTGACAAACTGCTATTTTTACAGATCAGTAAATGCCAATAAGATGACACATATAGATAGCAACAAGAGAAAATCAGATTTCCTGTTCAGTAAAATTAAAAATAGGAGCTTCACTTCTGGATATATGAAATATAAAATACTTTATTGCTCGCTAGAGGATCCTACTGTATAGATGAGAGTGCCAGAATTTATTGTTATTAGGCAACTATTATAAAGGGCTATTATGCAAGGCAATATGCTGAATATCCTTGCATGATCAGAATACAATGCACATAGCATGATAAAATATTATTCCTCTCCACATAAACATACATGACCTCAGAAAATGGTACCTAATTATTCAACATGACTTCAGGCAGAGATCATATTAGTAACCATACCAGACTCTCACTACTATTGCCAATAGGTACTGTCTTGTGATACCATAGTGGACTTAGTGCTCCAACCCAGTCAGGAAATAGCTGTTTGAATAGTATCAGCTTCTATCCTCCTTTTTATAACTTGAAAATATGATTATTTAGCATGTAATTATGAAATTGAATAAGAATTATATAGGGCTAGGGAAATTGCACACATTGGCCAACACTTGTTAAGGAAGTCTGATAACTTATTTAAGTTCCCATAAACCAACTAAGGTTAGAGATCATAGCACATGTACAGTCCCATATTAACTATAGAAAGATAGGATAAAAAGACTGGAGAATCCTGTAATCACACAGATCAGTGACCCTGGTATAGGCAATGGTGATATAATCTGTCTCACACATGGCAGAAGATGAGGACTGACATCAGTATTATCTTCTGCTCTCCATGAGTTCACACTAAAACACACACAAGCACAAAAAGAAAGAGGAAGAAGCGGGAGAGATTTTATTAAAAAGTGATGAACATCACAAGACTCCTCCTTGAAGAATCAGAAGAGAAAGGACATGCTGTAACATAAAATTCTGAGCAGTCTTGCTCCATTTTCTCCAAAGTAGCGCTTTGTAATTTATTTTAAATGATGAAATTCTATATAAATTTCCTCTAGAAAATGAAAATACTCTACTTTTGAAATACATGTAATTATTTATGGAATTACTCATTTACATGATGTTATTAAAGAACAAAACAAATATTTGTTTATTGCTTTGTTGTTAACAGTCAGGATAATCAAAGACCTTTCTTGTCTGTAAGAATTTAAAAAGAACTGAGGGATGGCCCCAAGGAAAAGACACTGAACATTGGACAATGTTTTTCTTAGATTCCCTAGGCCAGAGGAAGCATATGCAAAACAGTCAAGGCAGAAACAGAAAAAATAAGATACAAGCAATAAATCTCATGGGAACTTGAAATTTTAGCAGAGAATTTATTGGTCTAATGCTCACTAAGTTAATGGTGAGAGCAAGCTGCTATAAGGGCGATTTCTCATTATCAGATGAATGTTTTGTGGCATCAGACATGAACGTCCAGTGTACTTGGCCCAGGATAAACAAACATGAAATTGGATAGAAGTTTTTAATTTTTACCCTCCCATATAATCATAATCAGTATTCATCAGCAGATAAACACTTGCCTTATTCTATGGCATGGGTTTGTGAAGAGTGCTCCATGTTTAAGAGTAAAGGATTTGCATGTCAATGAATGAGTTCTCCACACAGTACACATCCTACAGCTCTTGAAACTCTAGTTAGAAGACTTTTCCATGAGCCTAAAATAGGTGAGACAAACTATTTCACTTTATATTCTGTGGCTGTAATCTAAACCTGACAAATGCAACTTGAGAAGGAAGGAATTATTTGAACCCATAGTTTCATGTCACAGTTCATCATGGTAGGAAAGACATGGAGATGGTGAGGCAGCTGGTCACATGGGATCCTTAATTAGGAAGCAGGGCAGTGATCACTGAGGCTTAGTGCACTTTCTCCTTTTTACTCAGTCTAGGAATCTAGTTGATGAGAAGATGTCATGCATATTTGAAGTGAGTCTTACCATCTCAATTAACATAGTCTAGTAATTCTTCAAAGGTATGACTGGAAGTTTGTTTCCATGATGATTATAAATCTTATCAAGTTAATAATCAGAATTAAATTCATCACAGATGGATAGTAGACACTGAGAGTGCAAGCTAGAGTGTCATTTTTGACAGGTTCGTCCTGATCAGGAAGAGGTGGTAGAAAGATTAAATCAGTGGTTTGGGTAACTTTTTTGAGTAGATAATGCTACATAACAATGTTATCCTTTAGAAATGTGGGAGAGGTTCTTTACAATTTAGCATAAGTTGTTTTATACAGTTGTGGGCAAAATATAATATATATAATATATAATATATATTATGATATTTATATCATTATATTAATATATATTAATGATATGTATCATTCTATAATTATATATATATATATATATATATATGATTTAAACCATGGAAAGTGGGTTGACATCTCATGGCAATCCATATATAAGATGTAATCTTGATTCAGTTTCCTATCTAGCCAAGCTAGCACATACCCAGCAAAAGGACAATACCACTTTTCTATATGGCTGTCATAGGGAACAAAGTAAAACCTCATCAACTGTTAACGTTGGGGTGCATGTTTGAAATCCTTATAAAGACACATTGGTTAATACTACTTCTCTCTCTAGTGATCCGCCAATCTAATCTATTGACATAGTTGTAATTGGCAATGACTGTAAAATGAGGAGTGCTAATTTCTCTCAATTGCCTCCTTATTAGAAAGAACTTAGTCTTGTGGATCCCAGACTAGGCTGCCTCCAAGGCTCAGTGTGAAAAAAGTCAGTGGAGAGGAAGTGGTAATCTGCTCTTCCAGATGACTATAGTGGAGGCATCACACATCTAGGTGCAGTGGGAAAGCATTCTTAGGAATAGCACCTTCTTAAAGCTCCTTTTCTCTACATTGCAATGTTGGTGGGTCTTCATGTATTTTGAATTACATCTTTTTTCTTTCAAACTTTATTTGACCATAATCCATAGGTTAAAGAAAGTAACAGTGGATAATGAAAAATGAAGCAAGGTATTGTTCTGAGATAAAGACACTGGCCTTCTCTCTAATACAGTAATCTTGGAAGGCACAAACACAGAGAGAGACAAAAAGGAGAGCATGTGCCCTGACACTCTCCTATTCACTTAAGAATACACTTGGCTCTTCAATTTTAATTAAAGATTTAAGGAAAATATTTTAATCATGAACAATGATATAACATCAAGCTAAATTCAAATTTGTCTGAGTGTTTAAGATAAAATTTCTACACTTTTTGCACATCACTGGTCACTTGTTGCTGAGCTACTCGAATTCCTACTGATCTCCTGAGACTCTGCTCCTCTAGGTGTAACTGTAAAATCATTAGCTTAGGCCACAACATGTAAACTGTTTCTCAGTAAAAGGCAAATGAATCAAGCAGAGGAGGGGAGGAAGAACAGGAGGAGAGAACATTGAGAAGAAAGCAAGGAAAGGAGGGAGGAAATAAGAAAAGAAAGAAGGTACAGTGAAAGGACAGCTGAAGGCAGGAGGTGGTGAGAGTAAACCCAAAGAAGGAAAAAAAGTAAATCACAATTGTGATTGTCAGGCACTCAGACATTATACAGAGAAGAGAGTTATTTCTGATAACCTTAACATGCTTGATTTCTCTCTTACTTCCACTCAGAATATCCTGCTCTTCTTTTTTTTTTTTTTCCGGAGCTGGGGACCGAACCCAGCTTCCTAGGCAAGCGCTCTACCACTGAGCTAAATCCCCAACCCCAATCCTGCTCTTCTTCATATGTACTATTTCTACCTGGACAGTCTGTCCTCCGCTGGGTTCTGTCAGAGTCTCTTTAGTGTCTCTCCTAATGAACTCTGTATGACCAATTTCCATGAACTGGAAAATATTCCCCATAAGTATAGATTTTGTGAATTGGTGGAATCAAAGAATAGTAATTTAGAGACAGAGGGTAGGGCGCAATGAAACTAGGTAATTATCCTGAAGTATCCTATAGGGGGATGATCGAGCCTGTGGTGCAACAGTTTTTGCTGGAAAACATCATCTTATTTGGTGACAGTGCAAACAGTATAACAAATCAGAGCTGAAATCCACAAGACACTCAAATTGTCTACACCTTCTGTGCACCAATGAGCTCAGGAAAATACATCCACAATGCATAAGCTATATTACCTCACAGAAATAGAAAGAATGAAGGCCAGGGATATTTGCAGGGGAGTATAAAGAAAGATACTCAGGCACAGTGGCAAAAGAACACTTATTAAATATTTTTCTATAAACTGATTTATTTCTTTCGGTGTTGTATGATATGTATGCATGTATGTATGTATGTATGTATGTATGTATGTATGTATGTATCTGTATATTTGTGTCTGTGTGTGATATTTGTGTGATAGGTGTATATTCATATGAAATGTGTATAGATATGAATTTGTAGATATGTATATGATTCTTGGGTATGTTCCTTTGTTGGGCAGAGTCATACACATAACTCTGTGCATGTGTGGAGGTTACATGCATTAAGGACATTATGGTTACATACGTATAATACCACTTCTTGCTTTTTGTCAGTTCTAGAGATTCAAACTCAGGCCCTCACTGTTACATGACATACATTTTAGTCACTGACCTACCTTATGAGCCCTGTATAGTTCTCTAAACTGTCATGAACTTTGGAATTTCTTAAGGTTGATATTTCTGCCTCAAGAGTAAGCTGTTAAAATGATATGCACACAATGTGTTGGCATTTTTCCCTGTCTTCACCATTGTTGGAATCACCTTGAAAAGCCCAATCACTTAAGCTGGTACAGGAAACAGGTAGAATTAACACACTCCCATGAATATGCAGAAAGTCAAGTAGACAACATACAGACATTCAAATTGATGATGGAAGATCAATTACTAGTTATAAACATCAAACCACTGCACCCAACTCTAGAAGTTCTACTTCCACATAGCAGACAATAGAGGAAGTTAGGTCGCCAAATCAATCCCCAATTTAGGGTTCCAGAATTCATGGTGTCCAACGTTAATTATAAACTCCTTAATAACTGTTTCTTATTTTGCTGATACGAACCAATATAATTTACACACTTGTAGACTGTGTCAGCATGATGTATATAGCCAGTGTGTGCTACATGATGTAATGTATAAATTAATTGTGCTGTATGTAGAATATGGACATACTGTGTCTCCAGAAAAGAACTTTATTTCAAAGTACTGAATACCTTTTGTGTACCAATACAACTGAGAAGGCCTTAAAATGAGAACATCAGTGAGTGCACACTTGTACCACTAGATTTTAATCCCCTAAGTCTGTTCCTTTACTATAAAAATCTCTACTCTAGTTCTTAATTTATATTTTATAGATGCAAAATGTTAATCTGTTTCATATATAGGACTTAAGTGAAAGAAATGGAAAGTGATTTCTTGTCAATCACTAAAGGTCAAAATGAACTAGTTTAATAACGGGGAGTGTTTCCAGACTCTGCCAACTGTAGAGTAGTGTGCCTTCATTTCTGATCATTGTAGATGACACCGAAAACATGGCACAGCTATTCTCCAGCCTGTAAGAGCACCAAAATTGTTGTTCATATAGCTCTTCCATTTGCTTTGTTAACACCTTCAGGTAATTCAAAATCTTATATAACATTCCTATCATGATGAACATCTCACAGATCTTTTGAAATTCAGCATGTGAGAAAAATTTAGAATAGAGTGTTTCACAGTAACATGTCTCTGAGACTCTAATTATAAGCAGCAATAAACTTCTCGGAGGTACTTAGTTCTTTTCAAAATAATTTCAGGTAAATTAAAGCTTTTTTAAAATTAAAAATTGCATCATATAATGTGTTACTTTTAAAAAAGAAATTAACAATATGTTTGTGTGTGTGTGTGTCATATGCAGTCCTCCTTTTTTCTGGACACCTTACTATGTCATGGTAAAAATGTAACTTGTCTAATCTTACAATAATAGCATTAGTAAGAGACTTAGCTGCTGTTAATTTTGGAGTAAACATATCTTAATTGCTGGCTACATTTTACTGGCAGGCTGGAAAGAAAAATTCTTAACCTCTCTGGTCTAAGGCATCATAAGGTTAAGAACTTCTTAGATACTGATTATGATCTCATTTAACCAGATTCCCAAGTTATACCATAGCTTCTTGTGTCAAAGGAGTTGGATATATATATATATATATATATATATATATATATATATATATATATATATATTCAAACTTAAATAATCCTCTCAGGATCTATCCAAAGGAAACACTCTAGTTCTTTAATATCCTGAAAATCTAGAGAGAGTTGCCATAGGATTTTATTACTGGTAGATAATTGCATTCTCACCACAGAATTGTATTGTCTATATTATGCTGGCATCCTTCTAGTCTGACTTTACTTTCATAGTGCTTAATTAGAAACTTATATAATTTGTAATTGGTTAAGTAGAATGCCTGTGTTTGAAGCAGAGTATGAGAAAACCAAACATATACCAATAAACACACTACAGAGTAATAACAGCAACAGCAAGTGCTTACAGAAAAGAGCAGACAAGTAAAAGTTACTTTTTAAGAAACCTCACACCTACAAATTAATATCCATTACTGTCTACCATGGAAGAACTTGGTCGCACAATCTCTTTTCAAGTCTGATGTTACTCCTTAAAATGTATGAAAATAATCTTTAAAATGACTTTCTCAAATTAAAAGGAATCTTTTGTATACAAGTGGGAGCAGTTTCTCAGCAAATCCAAGGTATACACAACAACTGTATGCAGCATCCTAGAGAAACTGGGAAATATTCATAATTGCATTGAGGAGTTTTGCCTTATAGGCTCTGAAAACCACTAATATGCATATGTTTCATAATCAATCATGGCTGTATGTTTGGTGAATGTTTCTAGTTTTCACAGTACACTAAACACAGCTATTTCTTAAGAAAATCAACTCTAGGATACTTCGCAAGCAGCACTCAACTACTCTTTTATTTGAAAATGGGGAATGCAATGGTCACTTGGGAAATGCTCATGATCATTATCACCAACTTTCTTTTTAAATGCCCAGAGCAGGCTTTATAACTACTGTGGCTATGACAGACTGAAATCTTAAACTCATGCCATTTAGTTTACTGTACATAATTAAAATACATTGACTATAGTCTAATTAATTTACAGAAAAATATGGCTGCAAGAAGGAATCTTTCAAGAAGGGTGATACTTCAAGAAGTCCAAGTCATGCACTTGCACTGTATTCCTCACTCTCACCTATAAGGTCTTCAAAGTATTCATTCTCTTTAGATAATGGAATGTACTTAGAGGAAAGAACAGTTTAGAGCCACACCTTTGCATTAATTGGAGAGCACTGACCTCTAGTGTTCCAGAAGGTAGAGAAACTAGCTCAGTAGCAAAGTTCACTTCCTGTCTAAAGCTCTTGGGTCATTCTCTTGGGCACCATGGGAAAAATATCAAGGAGAAAGGGGCAAAAACTGGAGGAGGAAAAGGGAAGCAGAAAGGAAGTACAAGAAGGTAGAAAAGAAAATTCTATTTACCTGAATATAACTTTCCTCAATATTTCCTATAAAATAATTTATTTGTTTAACCCAAACCAAGGACAGGGAAACCTACTTTGTCTTTCTTTAAAACACAAACTTTGAGAAAATATTACAACAAATATTATGGATTGTGAGCTTTCCAATCTTTGGATCACAGAAACGCTGACTCTACTTTGAGCATATATCAACCTTTCTGCCCTCTACAGTGCAAATTCTGGGACAAGGTCCTCTAAGGAAAAAGTTAGCAGGACCTTCTATAATTAGTCTCCTAACATTTTTCCTCTTAAAAATGATAATACAAATTACAGTAGTAAGATAATGTTGCTCAAATTGGGATAATATTTCTGAGCTTCAAATGTAGGAAGAAAAAAATGAAGGAACAAATCCAGAAACTTGAGAGACTGTGGTAAGTCACCCTTGCAAGGAACACAGATGGCTTAATTGCATCTTTTCTCATTTGGGAGTTCCCAAAGAAGGCAAATTTTCCTTTTCTCTGCCTAGAGAAGCAGCTGAGCAATGCAGCTTGAACATCTCACAGGTTTAGCTATTTGTTCAAGTTTCACAAACAGATACATCAGATTCAAAAATTCCTGCTTATTAAGTGTTGCTGGAGACAAAACATGGATAATGCAATGCATATTCCTTATTCCTTCGCAGCTACCAGAATTTTGAGGGTGGAGTGTGTTGTAAAGCTCTCACTCCTCTCAGCTGTAATAGGGAGCCGTTGATCTCTTGGAGTAAGTACCTTTGAGCTATAATTCTTAGTCTCAACTCCCAAAACCCATTACTTGGGTGCCCATTGGTTACAACATGCCCCAGCTGAGACCTTATGACAAAGGCATTGGAGAGCTATGTACTTAGGGTGGAGGTGGAGGTAGAGTTGTTTGGGGGCACTTTCCAATTGGTGGGAGCTGTAGTTGCTGCTAGCACAGATCTTAGTGGCTCACTCTGAAGCTCCTCTGCAACATCCTTGACTGAGGTTAAGAACCATGGAACTAGCACTAGGCTAAGGGATCTTTAAAATTCCAAAGAAGGGCAAGGTAATGTAGCAGATCAAGCTCATTACAGTTCTGCTAACTTTTGAGATGATTGGAATGGTCAGACCAAACTGGTTACGCTTTTCCCCTCTGATCTTTCCTTTTAACCAGATCATATACAGCCGGAAAGTGGTTCCTTATTCGGAGGAGCGCCAATCCCACCTCATCTTTTTGCCCCCAGCTCTGAGTACTCACAATTTGTCGCTGTTAATCCAACGTGCCACAAGCCAGAGAGCAACCAAGTCAAAATGCTGGTCAGTCGTAGAATAGAATCCATTTCTCCCAATGAGAGATTTCTTCCAATTTATTCCCAAAATTCGTAGGCACAACCTTGCCTTTTGTTTCCTCTCCTTTCTCACACTCTGTCCTCTCCTTCACACAGTCTTATGCCCTCCCACCTACCCTTGAACCGACTCTTCTTCACTGCATCTTGTTTCTCAGATCCTCCACTGAAGCCCTGGCAGAGCTTCCTCGGAGCTCAGAGCTGAAATCGGCAGTTCCTGCAACTGTCCCTTTCTGGGTTTGCCGTTCTTGTCTGCCTGCTCTTACTAGCGATTCCCTTTCTGAAAGGTTCAGATCTTGGCGACCAGCTCCACCAAATCCTAAAGCACTTTGCTCCGTCACTAGAGCGGGATTCAGCACCAGGGTGACGGACAGCTCCTTTTCTGCAAGGTTTAGCAGCCACTGTTCCCGATATGGGACTGTGCTCGCTTTAAGAGTAGCCTGGGCGGTCCTTGGTCGCTTGCGCGCGCCTCCCCAGAACAGGCTCGCTGTTACAGGCTTAGTCTACTTGCTGGAAAAGTAAAGAGAAAAGATCCTCTTCCCCGCCATCCACCCCCGCCCTACCCTCTTTTCTCCTATCCATTCACCCCAGCATCCATAAGCACTTACCACTTCTCTTTCTTTTCCTCCCAAAGTAGGGGTCAGTGTTGGCGTTTAAATCAGATTTTCGAACAATGCTGCTGAAGTGAAGACTAAAGGCCTTACGAAGAGGGATTTTCTCATAGAGAGCTTGGCAATGACCTAGTGCCCAATACCTTTTAACACACTTCACAGGGGAGAGTCAAAGAAAGCTTGAATTGTGGGATTCAATTTCTTCAGCAGGGATGAGTTATTGACTGGTATTTATCTTTGGAATTTCTGGTTTAGCTGTTTAGAGATAGCATCTTTCTCCACTTTTCTGATCTCCCACATCTGCATCTCTCCTTTGTTGCTGTAGGCACAGTGCTTCGGCAAGTACTGCAAGCTAATTGCTGCTGTGGATTCTAAATGAGCTGCGGTGCTTCGCTGGGATAAAAGAAAAAAAATTAGAAATGATTTTTAAAAGGCAGGGACTAGAGGATGAGTAGAGACAAATAGGCGTCAGGGCCATGTGTGAGCCCATGGTTGGTTCTTAAAAGCTTTACATCTATTTACATTTAAATAGAAAAGAAGGCTTTGGATACTTCCTCAGGGCTCTGTATTAGAGGTGGTGTTTCTTCAGCTTCTAGTATGAATCTGGGGACTTGCTTGCTTTGCTGTAGATCAACTTGTGTGTTTAGTGTGATACTCCTTGAAACCTGCCAAATGTTAATGAGATGAGGAACCAGTAATGATATGAAGTACACAATCAAGTTAGAGTCTAGCATCTTTCCGCATCAGAGGAATTTGATGCCTCTCTCTCTTACCTGTTTCTCTTCCCCAGCATTACTGAGCACACAGATTTATTTTACACTACAAATTCCTGACAGCCTTTGGTCTCAGCTGCCAGCTATGCTGCTACTCCACACTGGACTGAGTTTTAAGCAGCCTTTGCATAAATCCCAACCTTAAACCTTGTAGTCTTGGAGCTCCAGCTTCTAACACTAGAATACTGAAAGACAGTTCAATGAAACCAAAACAGCAGCCCATTATTTTATTAAAGAAAGAACCCTGAAGTTCCTATTAGCTGTAAGCAAATAGCCATCTATCTATACTTTAATTGAAAAAAAAATCTCAGTAGATTCCTAGTTCACAGGAAACTTAACACAAGATGTTGAGCTACAGCCATAAACAGGAACTTTGACTCAAAAATATTAATGCTATGGGACACATCTTTTTCTGTACTGTTGGTGGGGACTGTAGAAAGAAAAAGGGTAAGGGTACTCTAAATCCCTTTATTTTGGGTGGTTTTTCCCTTAGAGCCTTTCTAAGTTAGTCCCACAGATGTTCCCATCCCTTTCCATGGTCTTTGAGAGTCTGGGTTTATGGTTCCTCCTGTGGCTAGTTTATTCACACTCATAAGGTGTTGCACATATATACTGATGATTCTTATTTATTTTGTGTGTTTTAAGTTTGTGTAATAGACTTCTTCTATTTTTTAAAATATTTAATTTTTCTTTTATATGTGTTTATGTGTGGGGGCCTGGTGTATGTATGTGGACCTGCATGGATGTACTTGTATCACATGCATTCAATTCCCACAATGGTCAGAAAATGATGTCAGGTCTTCCAGAAATGGAGTTAGAGATGTTTGTATGCTTCCTGTTGTGGTAAACTTCTAAGTTTTATGAGAGCAACAGAGTGCTCTTAACCACTGAGATTTCTCTCCAGCTTCATTTCTTAGGCAGTTTATAAAGGAATAAAATATTATAGTTGTAATTTTGGTTTAAAGCATTCATACCACTTATGACTACAAAAATATTAACTTTTAAATGTATTAGCCCCATACATATTGCTTTTGTCAGTTTTATCATGTCTTTAAACATCGTATTGTATTATTCTGATTACCTTTCACCAATGTAGAAATGGTGAGGCTGGAAATAGAGTAGAGTTGATGAAGTGCTTGTCTAGGATGCAGGAAGCTTTGGGTTCAACCTGTAATACTACAAAACAGGTTGTTGGGCATGGTGCTGCATATGCATAATAAATCAGTACAAAAGGTAAAGGCAAGAAGATTATGATTTCAAGGTTATCCTAGGCAACAAACCCCCTATGGCTTCTCTGTCTGTCTGTCTGTCTGTCTGTCTATCTATCTATCTATCTATCACCACTTACCTATTATTGATCTCATATGTATAGAAATGGTATCAAAGTTTTTGATATTCTCCTATTCAACCTATTTAATATCATTGTTGAAATTAAGTGTTTTGATACATGAATCCCTGTTTCTTTTATCTTACATACTATACCGTTTTGCATGTTTTCAATATGTCATCATATATGCATTAATCATTCTTATGTAGACCTGAGATGTTTTCAGTTTTCTCCTTCAATTTAAACTATACAATTCTTTAGCCACCTTGTATTTTTGTCTTATATTTATTAGTGAAAGTTCTGTGTTCTTTGGTAATATTTTCCCTTAGTGTTTTGTGTCTCTTCAGTATTATGTAATAAGATGGCATCAACTCATGCTTCTTTCTTTGCTAAAAGGGAGTGATAATCTCCAGAAAGAATCATCTTGGCTGTTTTGGAGAGAAAAATCATGGCTAGGAATCAAGGACAGTGTTCCTCAATATTATCACAGCTACTAAGTAGCTATAAAATACAGTTTAACTAGTTAAATGTTTTAAAAATGAAAGATTTCATAATTCTGCCAATTCTAGTAAAGTCCCTTAACATGAACCATCAACACCACAGAAATGTTCTGGTTGTTTGTGTTCAGAAAATGTAGAAATATGTCACTGTTGAGTCTACAATTGTAATTTATCTTTTAATTGATAAATACCATGACTACCTCTTTTTAGATACCCATATATGGACACAGTGTATATTTTATAAGGTATACCTAGTATAGAACCGTATTTACAGCTATGGCTTTTAATTTTTTGTCTCAAACATACCTGCTCTTTAACAAGTTTGAGCTTTAACCAGTGTATGTTTGTGCATCTGACTGTGGTGAGAGGGAAACAGCTGTTCTCAACAGACAGTAGTGTAAACAATGCCATTTTCTGAGGGTATTTAGGCTGCAAGAAGATTTTTAGGCACAGTAGAATATCAATCACTATTTAATATGTTTTCAGTCAGATTATTTGCCTACTGAAATCTTTTTATTAGTATTTTTTAGTATGATTGATGCAGCTGCTACATGATAGAGAGGATGAGTAATTACTTTTCAAGTTGCTACATATAGAATAATTCATACATGTATATCATATGAGTTTGAAAAGGTTCACTGTTTTGGCTTAGTATTAACACAGCAGGAGGAAAAATGAACAAGGAAGATTTGGAATCGCAACATTTTACAGAACTTCATCTAAACAAGTTCCCAAGTCAAAACCTTATTTAAATAAAAGTAAAAGGAAAAGGGATTGATATCAATTTGGAAAGTGCATGTAAGCTTGAGGACCTAATGTCACATAATTAAAAATCATGATGTTATTTGATATATCTGCAACCTTAGGCATGGTGGAGCAAGGTTGATTTCCAGCATTCATGGCACCTAACTTCTGGCCTCCATAAGTACATTCACATATGTACACATATATGTACATGCACATGAATACCCCTTTTATATGCACATGCATAAATGCTATATATACACATTTTCACATATATTATACATTAATACTCAAAAAAGAAGAGAAAAAAGAGGTGAAGTGAGTTGCATTGTATTTCACTCTTTTTTCATTTTCTCTGAAACACTTCTGTTTCATCGATAATGTAACAAAGAAAAGAAATCATTCATCACACAGAGTCCTTGTTATTGAGTATTCAAGCAAGTGGTCCATCTACTAATTCATAATACTCATAAAATGCATGGTTGGGAGATATGTTTTGTCATCTTTATTTTATTGATAGGATTCTAGCAGGAGAAATGGCAACACATTAAGCAGGATAAAAATCAATGGCTTCTAATCATAGGCTACTGACCAATGAACATGCCTCCCCATCTATTTTGCTGTAATTTTAAGATCCTGTAGGATAAAATCTCTGTAATGTGGATGCCAGGGTGTACAGAAAGAGAGCCTACCTATGTCCACACAAGCTATTTTGTATTGAAAAGCACTATTTTTGAATGATTTTGACTCCACATGCCATGGTTAGTTTTATTGACTGAAGGATAATTCCTGTTACTGCCACATTTCCGGGTCTTTGTTTGGTTGTTTGTTTTGTGTTGTGGTTGTTGTGTTTCTGTAAAATATTGATGCAATAGAAGGTAATGTTTTCCTTTACATTACTTTCTTTGTAGTATAATTTTCCTGTTTTACATTTTGATTTTTCTTTTTATAGAAATGACCTCTACAATGGATCTAAATGCATCTAAATACATGCTAGTCATACTTAAAATTTCTGAAAGGTGAAAAAATGCTTACTAACTGTCAACCATCATTTGCCCTTCTTTACTTGAGTTAAAATATGGCTGAAAATTTTTTTATATTTAATAAAACTTTTCTTTAGTGTTTCTCCCCTAGAAAACAGTTAGGGAACCAGTTCTCTATTGCTAAATTTTCTGAATTTACTGAAGAAAAACAGATGCCTGTCCCATCTGAAGTCCCTGCCTGATTTTACATAATCCAGATCAATATCTAAAGAGAAGATTTTGACAGATTCTAGTAGTAAGAGTCTAATAATCTCATAATGATCTCTAAAATAATTTTTTTTTCAAAAAAATAATACATAATAGAAAGAATTGATTTCCTGGGTTTATTTTAAGTAGCATTTTCCTTACTATGCTTTTATTCCTTATGAATTTAAAGTAGGATGGAAAACACTCTGGGGATCATCTCTAATATGCTTTCTATTGACATTGTCAATAACATTTTAGCCTAGAGACAGCAGAGTGTGTGTTCCCTAGTAAGAATATGAAATCCACGTCACATGTCCGCACATACACATGCATCCACACAGTGAGAGAGAGAGAGAGAGAGAGAGAGAGAAAGAGAGAGAGAAGACATGATGTTTCTGAGAAACTTTGTAAGTTACAAAATTGCTGCTCATTGCAGGAAGCAGAAGAAAGGTTAGAAGGTATCAGAAGAGAAAGAAAAATTCATTGATGACTTACTTTAAGTAATTTTCTAATGTCTTTTGAGTTTATGTCTGAGAAGTAAAATACACAATTCCTAAATTTATTATTTGCAAGCCAATATAGAGAATAGCATTGATTATCTTAAAAATTCTGCCTTTTTTTCTGTTTTTTCTTAATTGGTTATTTTATTTCTTTACATTTCAAATGTTGTCCCACTTCCCATTTACCCTCCCCTTTACCTCTCTTAGAGTGCTCTCCAATCCACCCACTCATTCCCACCATACCAGCATCCCCTTACTATGAATTATAAAACCTACATTCAATCAAGGGCCTCCCTTCCCACTGATTTCAGATAAGGCATTCCTCTGCCAAATATGTAGCTGGAGCCATGGTCCCGTCCATGTTACCTCTTTTGTTGGTGGTTTAGTCCCTGGGAGCTCTGGGTGGTCTGGTTAGTTGATAAGGTTGTTCTTCCTAAGGGGTTGCAATCTCATTAAAATAAATATGCTACTTGCTCCTTCCAATTGAAAATTTATGTTACTGAAATCATATAAAGATATATACAATGTAAATTATGTATGTTCATGCTTAGCATTATATAATCATGACTGTATATTTTTAAAAAGTATACATGAGTTTTATTTTCATGATAATTTCAATCACTTCCTATTAAGTAATTTTTCTGTGTTAATCTCATTAAAATGATGTGAATTGTGGAATAACTAGATTTACTCTGAATTTCAGTGATACATGACATAGCACTGTTACCAAATATGTCCAATAGGAGAATATACTAGGTGACAAATGTTGGTAGGCATCTGTATACATGTGGCTACCACAGCAGAGCATCCTGCAGGCTCAAGTAAAAACTATCAGGAAAAGTGCATATGTGCTGTATATGCACATATTTTCTCTTTTAATTATCTTCTCAGTAACATATTATAAGGATTTAAATGGCGTTTGAATTATTTTGGGTATCATGACTAGCTAGAGGTACTTCTAGGAGGCATGATGCACATACCACTTTACTTATTACAAATAACTTGAGTATCTTCAACTTTTCATATCCACAGAGCTATTCTGGAGCCATGCCCTTGATATTAAAGTGAAGCTATCTCCGAAAATAACTCCATCCACAAGTATATAAACTGAGAAATTTTCCGTTTGTATTACTGGTATAAATGTGTTTCAGTGCAATATACATTAAGAAAGAAGATTGGTGTCCAAGTAAAATAAAGAACAAAAAGGAAAAATAATGGACAAGTTTGGTTTAGAGGTCAAGAGAGCTCTGTGCTTTGCTTTGAAAAAAAATAATAGCCATGAACTGCTTTTATGTTTATAATATCTTGACATAAATAATACCTTACAACATATGAAGAGTGCATATTATATTCCAGTGTGCCTGAATATGATTGTTGTCTCTGTGTAGCCAGCTGTCTTTACACTCTGTTGAGGAGCTGGGCAATTTTTGGAGAAGTTACAGGAAGCCACAGCTGTGCCTTAGGTTACCCATTGTCTTCCTAGCATGATCCATCCTGAAAAAACCAAAGGTATAAAGAATATATATTAAAATCTGAGTATGGTGGTGTCTGCCAGTAATGTTAGTCCTGAGCAGGAAAACAAAAGTAGGTCCCTGTGGCTCTCTGGCCAGGCAATCTATCAAATTATGTGATAGTCAGATTCAGAGACACCCTCTCTCCAAAGCCAAGGTGGACTCGAACAGAAGGAGCAGTGGATAAACCACTTTTCATACAAATATGAAGATTGGGACTCGAATTTTCAGGATCCATGTAATACCCTGATGAGTATGTTAGGAGCCTGTAATCCTAATACCAAGAAGACAGAGTCAGGGCATCCTTGGGTCAAGCTCACTACCAAGCTTCCAGTCAAAAATCACGTCTCAGTGAATAAACTGGCGAACCATTACGGGAGAAGCCCCAGCTTCACCACCCCACCTCACACACACACTCCATATTCACACGTTAAAAGCAAAATGAAAAGAAATTAAAGCAAAACAAACAAATCAAAAACCAAGCAAACAACAAAGTGGACAGATCCTAAAGAGCAACACCTAAGGTTGATCTCTGCCTTTTACCACATGCAAAATGTAGGTGTGGGTGCGTGCCCACATGTAGAAGTGAGTTAGCAAGTCCCTGCCCCCACAGAAAAGCTTGCAGAAATAGAGGGTGAGAGAAATGCGAAGAGAATGGTGTGGGTACATGATATATAGGGGAAATAGGAGCAAAAATTTCAGGAATAGGTTCTGTCCTCCTGGCTCTCTTGTTAAATTATTTCCTGTGTGCTCCAGCCTAGGTGGCTTGAGGGCGGTTGCATTTCTTGCTTATAGAAGTGTTGGGATTACACAATGTCTGACTTTTGACACAAGACCTGAGATTTTATTTAACTCAGGTCATCAGGATTGTAGCAAGTGCCTTTACCACTATTACTCACTGATATCTCTCCAGCCCAGTTCCCAAGTTTTAACAAATGTCATATGCTGTATGATAAAATACAATAACAAACCAATATCTGACAGTCAAAAACTACACCTGCATATATGGATTTGGATATAGTAAGCTGCATTAATATTTCAAACTATTGTCCATTTCAGTCCTTTAAAAACAGAATGTCTTAGAGAGGTTTCCACTTTCTGAGCATGTTTTTTGATTACTGGGAGTTTCCCTCTTCTGAGTGTATTTCATAATTACTTGGCTTGCATTTCTGGGTCCTTGACTATGGCTTGGTGTATTGTGTGTTGTTGTGATATAGATACAACTTACATAATGAATTCTCATATACATCTTTAGTGTGTGCAAAAATGCATGTATATGTTCTGGTGTATACATGCTTGCATGAGGATTCATGATGAGGCTGGGTTTAATCGTCAGCTGTTTTCCCCAGTCATTCTTCACTTTATTATCTGAAGCATATTTTCACTAAACCTGGACCTTGCCAACACAACTACCATTACTGGCACAGCATCAGTAATTCTCTTGCCTCCGTTCCCTACTACTGGGATTATAGGTACATGCCACAGTCTGGAATGATTAGATGTTAAACTTCAAAAGTTGCTACTAAATTTTGGAGGCAAACACGTACAGGAGAAATTTTGAACCTATCCCCCTTCTATTCTTCGTTGCTTATAATTTGAAGCCTAGAGATTGTCACCTTGCTTTTAGCAGTTGGGAAATATTGTTCCACACCAACAGGAAGTAGAGGGGAAAACTTGGTTTCTTACACGTATTTGGAATTCCAGAAAAATTATACTTCCATTTTCCTTTCAGAAAATCTGTACAATAAATTTTCAACTTTATTTGCTTGTTTTCTAGTAGTTTTTCATTGAGCAAAGATTAAAGGATTAGACATAAGTCTGTGAATACCAAATATGCACTTTCATATTCATGAGACGAGTGTTTATAGGAAGATGCTGTGCATCAGGGAATTATAGGTTCAACCCCGTCTTAAGGAGATATTCCTTATGGGAAGGTTACTTAATGCAGCTATTTCTATACTCCTTGCTAGCATTTACTTTTAAAAATAAAATATGGTAATTGCAAAGCAGATGGTTTAAGGACACATCACAAGGTTGCAGCATCACAATGTGTGGTAGTGGAGAATATGGTACAGACAGGCTTATTTGGCTGTCTTGTGAGATTCATTTCTCTGTGTGTTAGTTGACTTAGGCAGAGAGATTATTTGAGGACCACCAGGAACTCTTAGGAGCAGGGCATTGATGGTTTCTAGTTCCTCCTGCATTTGTTTATTTTTTCGAAGAAGTAGTTCAGAGACATATTAATGAAAGCATTCTATTTATTCTTTTTCTTTTGGCAGTATCTACTGATACGAGCTCTTTCCAGTATTGAGAATATTATTATTGATAGAGTTTTACACATTTTTTTTGCTGTGTGGATATGAATATTTTCACAATTTGGGGTTTAAATGGCCAAAGTGAGTAGGTAATGGATAAGGTTTTAGCTAAAGATGCTTCTAAATGTGAATAACGTTATACATGGAAACAAATCATTTACCAAGTGGGGAATTAACTAAAGGATTGAGACAAAAATGATCTCTGCCCATTTGAAACTCAGTAATAATGAAATTTGCCCAGTCCAGAGCTGACAAATATCTATTTTCATGAAAGAACATCATTCCAGAGCAAACCAAAGACTCAGAATCCTGTGCCTATGTTCAACATTCTAAGAGAACTGGAAATTTCTGGTAGCCAGGTATGATCTTCATAAAGAGGCAGTGAAAATTGTTAGTAAGTGTGCCTATGTTGTCTATATTTTAGGCTTGACCAAAATAAGAAGCTTTGAAAATAAGTAATGTTCATCTGCTATAGGTTAATGGTCATATTTGGGTTTAGAAGTTTTTGCAGATGTTAGCAATAAAAGTACAGTGATAGAGGCTGTAGAAAGTTTTAGATATATTCACTTTAGATTATTTGTGGATATATTTGATTTTTTATTTTAAATTTTACACATAGTTTCTCAACCTACAAAATGTCCAAAGAACTCAGAGCCTATTGATATTGATATAAGCTGCATCTTAGACTGAACGAATTGTCCTGTAATAATCCATCTTTATCTGATATTCATATCCAGCCTGTGTATGCACCTGGGAGCTCACTGGGGTCCAGAACAGTTAACACTGTTGGTTTTCCAATGGGGTTACCATCTCCTTATGTTCCTTTTATCATTCCCCTAACTTTTCCAAAGGTGTCTCACACAGATCTAGTTCACACTTCTCTTGCTCCATCTTCCTTTTTTTCTCCTCTCCCTCCTATCTCTCCTGCCTCTCAAAAGCTCTCAGTGCAACCTCCCTTTCTACTGTCCAGTCACAGGCTCTAGCCTTGTCTTTCACTTACCCCAACCTGATTATAGACAGCAATCTACATTTTTATATCCCGCTATATTTTTAAACAGAATTATAACATTTTTAATCAGAGCCTAATTTTTCAATGAATGTGAAAGGGCAATTTTATCCTATTACAAAAAACAAGACAAACAAACAAAAAACCAAAAAAACAGCCTCAGTATTCAACATAAATGAAACCATTGTTATAATAATTTGTTTATTCATGTTAAAATCGTAACACGTAAATGCTATATTAAAAAGATTGTTTGAAGCATTGACTTGTCATCCTTTTATTTTTATTTGAATTGTTTTTTTAAAACATGAGGGATTAGAATCCATAAGACAAGTTTTTATACAAAGATCTAGGACATGGAATTCCATTAATGAAAGTATATATTCTAAAATGTGTGTGTAATTGAGTGCTTAGAAAATAATATTGCTTTTCAGGCTGGAAAAAGGTTAATTTGAAAAGTGTTCAATTGCCTTAAAAATGTGAAGACCTGAATTCTCTACTCAGCAGTTGCATAAAAATTTATGGCTTGCCAACTGCATTCTAACTTCTGAGGCTTTTCAGGTGGCCTCCAGTTACTCACTGTACAGTGAACGTAGGCTATTGGTGTACACTGGGTCCAGTGTGCCAACATTTCTCATAAATTAAGTTGGAGAGTAAGTAAGAAACATGACATTGACCTCTGGCTTCCATGTACATATATTTGCATATGTACCTGTACATGCATAAGGGAGCTTTCAAAATTCATACACACACATAAAACACACACTAATCAACAACTAATTAATGAAATAAAGTTTGTTACTGTCACAGGGTCAATTAAAAAGCAAAATGGAATATTAAATATATCTGTGATTTAAAAAAGCAAGACAACAGCAAAACCAAACGTCTATGTCAAAAAAGTATGATCTTTACAAAATTATTTCAATTAGTTTTCCTTATATTGCTACCAGAGTATAGTTTACTGCGTGTTTTCTTTACTCTTCCCCTCTCAATTCACCTGTACTTATGCCTTACATAGTTTTATTAAGAAAATTTAAAATACAGGAAAAATAAATCAAAAACCCTCTTTAATTTGATGTTCTACATATATCTAAAAGATATGAGAAATCACAGTTATTTCTAAAAGTATCAAGGTGCCTATAAGTTACATAATTTAGTTTAAAAAATCTTTAGCTGCAAAATATGAAATCTGAATCCTTTACAAGTCCTCAGCTGGCTTAATTGCTTTGGGTTTAAAGATTCTGCTTATTATTTTGACTTCTTTACAGGTAAGACTGCAAAGACATGAGAAGTAATGACTTTGAATGAAGAAGGATATATTTCTGATGGATATTGCTTTCTCAGATGGAAGGCAAGTATGTGTATGACATTTTTTATGAGTTGAGTGACTTGATGATCTGTAACACTGCTGAGTAGATCACATGCGAAACCATTTCTGACATGGAATGTGCACCTAGTCATAAGAGCTCTTTTTGTTTTATGTGAAGATAGTTTTAAAAATAAAACACATTGTAGGGGTATGAATCAGTAGGTGAAATGTTTTCTGTGCAAGCCTAGAAAAAGAAATTGGTTCTTAGCATCCATGTTTTAAAATGGCAGGACATGTTGAGCATCCCACTTCTGAAAACAGAAGCACAACTGTTAGTCTAGCTGTACTGGGGAGCTACAGGTTCAGTGATATACCCTGTCTCAAGAACTAAGATGAAGATATTGAAAAGATGACTAAGTGTTTGAGATTACTTGCTGATCTTTCAGTGGGACCTAAGTTCATTCTTCAGCACCCAAATATGGCAACTCATAACTCATCCTAATTTCAGTTCCAGTGAATCCAATAATTTGGATTGTGGTCAGCATAGGCACCTGTACACAAGTGGCATACATTCATGCATGGACAAGAGCATGCACGTGCACACACACACACACACACACACACACATACACACTCACAAACACACACACAACATATAGAAAACACAGAAAAAATAATAACTAAAAGTAACATTTTTATATTTTAATATATTTAATTCACATCATAACATACTTTAAAATTCGAATTCATAAATGCTAGAGGTATTCAGAATGGGGCTGTAAAGAAGAAACCTTTCCATAGCCTGGTGGTGGAGGCATAAGCCTTAAATCCCAGCACTCAGGAGGTAGAGTAGGAGAATCTCTAAGTTCCAGGGCAGCCGGGTCTACATAGTAAATTCCAGGACAGCTAAGGTTACAGAGTAACACTGTCTCAAAACCAACCAACAAACAAACAAGTCAAAACAAAACAAACAAACAAAAAAAACTTTAACAGATGTGTTTACAGATACATTTTCCCCAAGTTTAAATTTTGCACCTCCATTCCTCTCTTTGTTGACTTTACTGGATATATGAGATGTGATTTTCTCTTTTATAAAGAGCAAAACCTGTCTTTTAGATTTTAAATCACTCATTTACATTTTTAGAAATTTCTATTTATTTGATGTAAATGAGTGATTATTTCCCTGTTGAGAAGTAAATCTGCCAGAGACCATGGCTCTGACACTCTTAAAACCAAATAGAAAGTTCTTATTGCTGGCCAGAAGCTGCACAGAGAATTTGCCCAAATTGTGCAGCTACAAGTCTACAGAAATTATCTTCGTGTTGTATGGATGTATCATCTGTCAATTAAAAAAATGTATGGGCTATGGCCTAGGGAGGCAAGAGAAAGTGGGACATGCAAGAGAAGAAAAAATTCTGAAATAAAGTGAAGAAGGGGATATTCAAGGAAGAGTTATTGAGAGGGACACATGATACCTGAGCACAGGTTACCAGCCACATGCCAGAATGTAGGCTATAATAAATAGGATATTTTAAGATATATCTAGTCAGAGGAGAGCATAGCTAAATGGCCACAGTATGTGTAAATATGTTTTTGAATCTGAGTGTTATTTCTGGGAGCAGGGGACTGGGAGAAAGAACCAGAGCATAACTTATACATCCAAGTCTTACAGTTCTTAACCCTCTGTACACAAAAAACATATCCCAGTTGGCACATTTCAGTTAGCACGTAGCAGAAATACAAAGGCAAAATGCAGTTAGAACATATAGGAACTTTTCACTGGAACACTTTCAGAACAACATCCCGGAATTTTGACTTAGACTTTGTTTATGTTTGGGCAGGGGGCTAGGTCTTTGTTCCTGTTTGGGCAGACATTATTGCCTCCTTGCGAGATTTCAAGGCCTGCATTTTGATTTTTATAATGATAGTTGTGCTAAGGTTGTAAGTGCTCTTAACCACAAAATCATTGATCAAGCTCCCCATCTTTTAAATTTTTAAACATGTTATCTAGACCACAGTTTCTTAAAAAAAATTATTGTAGTCTTTCGCTATCTTACATAGAAGAGAAAAGCATCTCCAACATTACTGTTGGGCTGATTGATTGATTGATTGTCTAATCAATTGTTTGATTGGTTGGTTGGTTGATTGATTGTCTAATTGATTGATTTCCTGTGTGCCCACAGAAGGGAAATTATCTTCATTCAAAAGTGTTCAAGTATATTGAGATCAGAAGACAATCTAGGATTTTTTTCAGGTGCCTTCCAGATTAATTTTGAGACACAGACTTTTTATTTTGCTGGAGCTCAGCAAGACTAGGCTGGCTGTCTGGCCAAGTCTCAAGATCTCACTGTCTTTGTCTTTTTAGGGTACGGATAACAGGTGGCTGTCTCCATGTTGACCTCCTTTTATTTCCTTTCTTAGAATTTGGATGGTTAAATTCTGGTCCACAAACTTGAAGGCAAGAGTTTTACTGACTGACCCACCTCCCTAGAGATCCCTACCCATCTAGTCTATATTCCTAGATTTTTTTATATGTCAACATAAAGCAGACCATCAAAGGAGATAAATGTAGTCTGTAATATTAACCACCAAACACTCATTAGTCAGTGTTTCTGTCTCTCATACGCTTACCAGTATTAAGACTTGCCTGTTTTTTCTCTCACTGTAGCTATTCTACACCATTTTCTCCAGGTTTTTGGGCATTCTTCATTCCTCACGTTTTTGTTGATAAGCCCTTTGCAAATTTCATTCTCTGGATTTGAATCGTCATAATTTGTAGATCCTCAAGGATCAATTACAGGTTGTCTTATTTTTTATCTGTATTTGTTGTCTAGGTAAAGTCCACTATTTCCATGATTTCAATGATGAAAATTGCACCTCAAACCAAACTTTATCCAAGATGAAGACTCTATACTCATTGATCTTTCTGATAAAACCACAGTAATGTCTGTGGAGGAAGTTCAGTGAGCAAAACTCTAAAAAGTCTGTTGATCTTGGTTGAGACTCACAGAATCTAAGTAAAAACAAAATCAAAAGCAGGACATAGTTGCATGAATGTCTGAATTCCATGTTTTCAAAATGATATGTAGGATATGGGAAACACAACAGGATAATGGGAAACTCACAAGCTAGCTAGGCTGGATGGTATATACAATTGATGACAAGAGAGACCTTTTCATAAAGGTGGTAATAGATAAAGGCCAACACCTGACCTACATAGATGTTTACCTGAGCTCAGACACCTATACATCACATATACACCATACACTCAAGCACACAGATGCACATGTAAAACAATGTTTTTAATGCTGCATATGCTGTTTTCCAAATATGGTAATTTGGTATTTTAGTGTTGCCACCTTCAGACTGTCAGCTGAGTTTTAAAATCCAAAATCTCTATTTTTCTTAACTCTTTCCAAACCATAGTACCAAGTCCTATGTGTTTCCAAAAACATTCACTAACTGTTCATTTTCTCACATCCTTTGTGTTACTTTTCAATTTCTATTATAACAAAATACTGTGACCAAGGCAACTATTAAAGAAAAGCATTTAAACTGAACTTAACAGTTCCAAAGGGTTAGAGTTCTTGATGATCATGTTGGAGAACATGCCATTAGTCTGGTAAGCATGTTACTGATCAGAAGCAGAGAGGTCATATTAAGATCCACAAGCACAAAGCAAAGAGAGCTAATGGAATTATTGGAGTTTTTTAAATCTCTAAGCCCACCCCAACCAACACACCTTCTCCACAAGGTCACACTTCCTACTCTTTCCCAAACATTTTCACCAACTGAAAAACAACTATTCAAACATATGAATCTATGAGGAACAATTTCATTTTAACCACAACATATATATATTAGTTCCACACACCATTGTAACTTCCAATAGACTCACTTCCTCTTTGCTAAATATGCCTGTATACAGTAGCCAAGAGATCGTTGAAAACACAATTTTCAAGGTTAATCACCCTTCCATGGCTATCAAGGAAATAGAGATTTTAGTATGCCATTCTAGATGAAAAATTAACTTAACTCTCATTTCTCATTGATCTTCTCATGGCACTCAGACCTCTTTCAACACCACAATAGTGGTCATTATATGTGTCTTGAGATATATATGATCTTCTTACAGTGTCTTCTATATACAATCATTTTCTGTCAACTTGAGTTTTTTAATTAAACTTACCTCTCACATGTCTCACTTATGTATTCCTTTCATAAGTCTTTGATTGTTTTGGAACACTTGTAATTGTTTAATCATTTGTGTTTTATTTATATATTAATTTATGATATTTGTGTGTGTACATGTTGTTGGTCTGATATATATCCACATGTATGTGTAAAAACATAGAAGTTCCAGGAGAACATGGTATACTATTCTCACCCATTCTCCACCTGTGGTAGTTTGAATGAAAATGGCCTCCATAAGCTCATAAAGAGTAGAACTATCAGCAAATGAGGTCTTGTTGGAGTAGGGTAGCTCTGTTAAAGAAGTTGTGTCACTGGAGGAAGGCTTTATAAGGTTACAGTTGTTCAAGTCAGGCCCACTATCACTCTTTTCCTGTTGCCTTGGGTTTTGGATACAAAATTCTCAGCCACTTCTTCAGTACCATGTCTGCTTGCATCCTTCCCACCATAACAACAATGGGCTAAAACTCTGAACTCTAAACCAAGCCTCGAGTAAATAATTTCCTTTATGAGTGTTGTCATGGTAATGATACCTATTCACAGCAATAGAAATCCTAATAATAACACTGTTTTATGCCCTTGAGACAGGGTCTCCCAGTGCACCAGCAGAGAGACTTGTAGCCAGCAAGCTCTAGTGATCCTTATATCTTTTCTCCTGCCTTACCTGTGGTGTTGTAACATCTCAATGTTTTACATGTGTGATAGAATTTAAACTCATGTCCTGATGTTTGTGCGGGAGGTGTGCTCACCTACTAATTCAAGACACTGGTTGGACTTTCAAGTTTCCTGAATAAAACCGGGCATAAATATTTCTCTTTCTATTTGCTTCCATGTAGCACCATTCCTCATTTATTCCCTATGCACATACAAGAAAATCCTCAGCATCAGCTTTTAATGTTATAAACATAATTGCAAAATATTAAATGTGTTCATTCAGCTTTATAAAATAATAATAAAAACTACACTGCATTGTTGTGGAACCTGAATACTCATAGTTTCAACACAATCTTGTTTCCCCTCTAAACCCTTCCCAGATGCAAATATTTCATTTATTCTTACATTTGCATTGAGAGGGATCAGCTTCATTGTCAGTGAAAGCTAAGATGCAGAAATCTCTCCTAACTGAGAGATAAGAGTAACTTCACAGGAAATATCAAAAAGGACTAAATGGATTTTTGATTAAATTTTAAAGTGTTTGTTTGTGCAGATATAGCAGAAGGATTTTTTTGCCTGGAAGGTAAATCTCCAGTCATCAAAAGTTTAAAAGTAAAGAGCTATTAATGAGTTTTCCTCCAAAGCGTCAGGATGTGATTAAAGGTGTCTGAAGCAAGACAATGGACAAAATATCTCCACATTTATTTCATGTGCTGTTCAAGGATGCAATGTCTTGAATAGAGTTGTTTTTGGGCTTTAGAGAATATTATTAGTTAAAATCCATTTCAAGATATATTTGTGACCAAATAGATCATTAATACCTTGTTCCATATTTGTTGTCAGATACTTTCCAGCTCTGCAGAGTTAAGAATAAGTGTGTATATGTGTGTGTGTGTGTGTGTGTTCATACATAAAGGAGCATTGTGTAGTACATGTGTACAACTATATTTGTGTGGGTAGTAACCACAGGTCTGTCTTAGGTGTCCCTCTTCGTCCAACTACATTTTGTCTTTGGAGAAAGGTATCTCCCTGCATCCAGGCCTCACCAATGGTGCTGACTGCCAAGGTCAGAGCATCCCTGTCTCTTCATCTCCTTTGCTCTAGGACTGAATGGATGTGTCACCACATCCAACTTTGTTTTATTTTTAAGTTGGTCTGGGGAACCAATCTCATATCTTCCTGCTTTGTATACCCAGTGCTTTAGAACAGAACAATCTTCAAGTCTGTAAGTGGATTGGAAAGGAGAGACGCACAGACATAAAACTTTAAGTATACCATATGGACAGTGTAAATAAGGGAAAGGCCACACTGGAACAATGAATATCTGATGGATGGAAGAATAAAACTGACAGAGAAATATTTTGATAATACATAAAATGGGCTCATCTTATTTTAGTTTCCTAGAACTAATCAGGTCATGTTTCAGCATCTTGTTATACAACTGGATTTTCATGGAAATGGTGGGAAAAGCCCTGAAGGCCAGCTTACTGCTACCCTTATTGAGACATGTTTATACTTTATCATAATCAGTGAATACAGACAGCTTTCTTGGATCCAGACAACTAGGAAATTTACTGGCAGAGATCAAACACTAGAAACTTTCCATGCTCTCTTTGAAATTTAGAGCATCTATTTTAACTAAGTCCTGGAGTTCAGGTTTTTTTTATCCCTTTCATAATTCTCATAAATTGCCAAGTTTATAAAACCAGGTCATTAAAAAATCAGAAAAGAGCAGAAGGGACTTCCCAAAATAACAAGGTGGTGAGATTCGTGCTGGGTGAGGAATCCAACTTCGCTTCAACTCCGCATTTATGTTCCATTCACTATACTCAGCCCTTCCCCAGCTGTGCTTTGGTTGATCTGGCTGTAAAATCGGTCCAAACTCTTTCTCTCTTTCCTATTATGTGAATGGTAACTCAAGCTACATTCCAGGCTAAATCAGGTGAGACATGGAGATTAGATTGTACTGCTGTTAACCTTTTAACTATATCAATGATTTGAGATTCTAACAAAAAGAATGTTCAGAGAAAAAGCAGGTGGAATAACTTTAAATATCCTCATTTGCTGGATGCCTGGAAGTTGGCATTCTTCCATCTGAACAGAGGAGTCCTCTGAGGTTAAAGTCTGCAGAGCTCTGATTGTTGGACAATCCTTTAGGCCCACAGATACTCAGCCATGGCTCCACTCTGCCTGGAAGGAGGTTAAGGCTGCCCTCAAGAGAACACCTATTAGCAGGTTGGAGCAAGCCCAGGAACACAGACTGCCTTGTTATTAATGGCAAATGAGCTGTGGCTGATGTTATCAGAGAGTTTCTTTCCACTCTGGTCAATCCCTGAATCCTGCTACTTTAGGAATTCTGCCCAGGACAGTCTTAAGTTTGCTTTCCTGCCCTCTCTGAAAGGCAGGTAGCCAAAGTATTTTATGTATGGAGAACTAAATGGTCATGAGGCAAGTTGGTGTGGTAAGTTCCTGGAGCTAAAGCCAAGAAAAATGTCTATAAACCCTGTATTTAGTAACAATGGTGCCTAAATTGGCCTCTCAGATAAATGGAGACTATGCATGGTCACAAAGTAGGTACCTAAATGTCTCTCCCCTGATCCCAAATTGTTTGCTCCTGAGCACTTAATGTAGGAAGGGCATATTGTTTGCATGGTATGGTTTGGAACTCTCAACATACTCTGCTCCTTTTGGACTTGAGTGCAAAAGTCCAGAACAACACTGAAGAAATAATGACCAACCTTCTGTGGAATCAACTTGGGCTTGAATACCAGTGTATCTCCTTTCCATATAGATATTTTGTTGTCTACATTCCATGGGCTTCAGTGTTCCCATCTATCAATTGAGGATAATATTTTTTCTAGTCAAGACATTTATTTGTAAGAATTAAGTTAAAACAAAATGTCATTATTTAATAGATGGAATTGTTTGAATATACATTACCTAAGGATCCCTCTTCCCAATATCCACTTTAATGTTTTGCTGTGGTTTCAGAATTGAATGATTGACTTAATGATTCAAATTGGCACCATTGGGCAGGGTGAATGGCTCAATTTTTAAAAGACTTGAAAGGCAAGTAAACAGATCTGAATTTTATCCTCAGAACCTACATAAAAAGACAGACATGCTGTTCTTATAACTGTAATAACAGCATAATGAAGATAGCGTCAGAAGGATACCTGGACCTCATGAGTAATGGAGTTGAGACAAATTAGGGAGCTACAGGCTTATTGGAAGACCCATCTACCCCTAAAAAAAGGTTATAGGTGATTGGGGAAGAATTTGAAATTAACTTCGGGCTTCTACTTGCAAACATGCATGTGCTGCACGTGCACATACACACACACACACACACACACACACACACACACACACAGAGTCAAAATTTGAAATTCTGTACATATAAGAGTTTATTTTCACCTTCTCTGTATAGTCTTACTAGTATCAACCCATATTCATTCCGTGTCTTTAGAAGGTCAAGAGCAATTACTATATCTGACAAAATGCAGCTTTGAGTTAATTTTATACTTATGATTTTTGTGTCCAACCTGTATCATATCTGGTATTTTGCCCTAAGGTGAAATCAGATATATGAAATATAGTTTGTACTTTCAAAATGTGAGAATAAGAAACACAGTAAAATGATACATAATGACATTTCAGCCAACTGTAGATCAAGTTCATAAATGGGGAACCTTGTGATTTATGTCCCATGCTACCACTGTAGTTGTCTTCCTTTGTTTCATCACACTTTAAAGTTGCATGGTGGTAAAAGCTGGCAATTTACTTCTCAGACCATGGCCACAGTGGTTAAATGATGTGCCACTGTAATGATTTCAAAAGGATACATTTTAACAGAGAAAGGAGTAAACACCAGGAAAATACTAGAGTAGATGTAGCTATCCTTATGAGTGATCCTTTGTGGCCTCTAGAGTGAATCCAGCTCTGCTCTACTATGCCAGTTTTTAGATCTATAAGTATATTTTTAGCTGAGTATATGAGATCATGTCTGTGTACATATGTATGTAGGACTATATCAAGGACTGGTCACTTGACAGATATTTTACATTTTCATAGGTCCTCAGCTAATTTAAGTAGTGTATCCCAATGACATATTATACTGTTTCATCTGGTAAAAAGAAATTTTGTTTCTTTCTTTGCTTTACAGCATATCTAGTCCTGGCTTTCCCTGGATACACTGAATCAAAAATGATCTAGAACTTCTGATCCTTCTGCTCCCCTTTCCCGAGTGCTCAAATTATAGCTATGAGCCACAGGCTTTGTTTATGTGTTTTCCCACCCAAGAGAGATCCAGGATTCCATGTATTCTGAGTGAGTAATTTGCCAACTGATCTATATCTAAGCCTTCAAGAAATCCTAGATTATCAAAAATTGACCCCTCCCTCCTGCATCTTTATTAATTCTTATAACTATATTTCTGTAAAGGCAACGCCAAGAAAAACACTGAGGATTTAAAAATTCATGATATTGCTTGAAAGAACAACAGAGTTGCTGACAGAAAGAATGCATATGTACTATTGCATAGCTACCACATAGAAGTAGAAACTCAGGAAGACATACACTTTCCTATAAGCTGGTCTTATATAAATGAAGTGCATGGAGTTCCTTTTATAGTTGTACTGGGAAAAGGGAGGCAGTTGGGAGAGACTGTTGATTTAACTGCATCTGCACTGGGTCTCCCTAAGAATTAAATGTGCAAGGTCAAATAATTTTTGATAGACTGATATTTAATACTGATGTGTAACAGATATTCTGAGTTCAAGCTCAGGCCAAACTAAACTCAATGAGCTAAATTCTTACCAATAAAATTGAGAGGCCTCTCTACTGTTCTTCACTTCTTACAACATGACTTGGTATTCAGGGAGGACTCTTCCTGCCAGCTGGTTTCAGTGTAAGAATCTGGAGAAGGGTTTTACTGTGGTCAAAGTTTAAGCCAACCAGGTGAAACTGGCTGCTTGTGAGTTTCATCTCACTCAGTTTCCCTTTTGGTGATGATTAATCACAAGACAGGTTTGGGTCAAGTTTATAGAATATGCTAACTTATAAAACAGAGAAAGCTTCATGAACATATTTCCCTAAAAGAATTGGTGTGAAGTATGTGTAGTATGTGCTTGGTTGCATGCACCTATGTACATACACATATAAAAGGTTGGTGTCAGGTGACTTCTTCAATCTCTTTCCACAGAATTCTTTTGAGATAGGGATAGATGACTAACTGGCAGCAGTAGGTGTGTATGAAACTCTAGGGACACTTCTGGCTTCTGTTTGCAGCCCCAGGACTGCAGATGTGGGCCACCACTCATCTGGAGTTCCTGGGTTTCAGATGGGTGCCAATCTCATTCTGAAAACTAGGACTATAGGTGTGTGCCAATCCTCTATCTGAGGGTCAGTGTTGTAGGTGTGTGCTAATCCTTACCCTGAGCTCCAGGATTGCTGATGAGTGCCAACCCTAATTCCAAGCACCATTTTTCTCATGTGTATGACACAAGCCCTAAGGCTTACATGATCCTAAGAATCAAACTCATATCATCACGTTTATGTGCCAGGTAGTTTGCTAGTAGAACCAAATTCTCTGTCACACATGAATCCATTTTACACATCTACTTTAGGAAGGAAGCAATGTAATTTCTAAAGCCCAGAAAATATATAAATGTTCATATTTTCTGCCTTAAAATGCCAGGAAAACCACAAAAGCTGCATCTTTTATAAAATCTGTCCACAATGTCTGTTATTCAGGGAGACTTGGAAGGATTTGCCCATAACCTTTGACTGAAAAATGTTTAGTGTTGCATTGGACGCATGCATGAAGTACACATAGGAAACAGATGCTAGAATCTGCTGCTATTGCCAAACTCAGAGAATAATATATCTTGCTATAAGATCACAGACAGACTGAACGCAGTGCAGGAAGTACTACTCTGAGTCTAGCATGGTGTAGGTGCAGCAACACCATAAATACCCCTAAAATGTTCAAGGTATATCTCTATTTCTTCACCAGGAAAATGATGTTCAGTTCAAAAACCTAAATAAATTTCTTAATAATTATGTTATAAAATGGTAAAACTTGGATTTATGTTCAGATATGAATGAATTGATGTGTACATTTTCAGAGACCCAACTGTTCTCTGAAACAAGGGCACAGCTCTTTGTGATGTATCATTTCTAGGCATGTAGTCCAAGGTTGTATAAAAAAGATGAATGAACATGAGTCTGGGAGCAAGCCAATAAGCCACACTCCTCCATGGCCTCTATTTCAGTTCCTTCTCCAGGTTCTTGCCTTGGCTTTCTTCAGTGACAGAGTCTACCAGAAAGCTTAATAAACCCTCTGCTTTAAATAAGTAAGATTTTCAGTGTTTTCACTCTATATTATTGCTTTTTACATGTATCTCTATATCTGAACCACTGAAGGGAGATGCTGACCAAATTTGAGGGATCATCTTCTTCCCTAGAGACCTGCCTTTTAGTTGATTCTAGATCCAGTCAAATAAAGGTAAAGAATAATGGGTCAGATAGATAGACCAATGGTAAAGGCACTTGCTGATGAGAGTGAGGACCTAGGTTTAATCCCAAAAACCCACATTGTGAGAAGAGAGAACTAACTTCCAAATGTTGTTCTATGGCATCCATTGCCATAAAACTATCCCCCAACCCACTCTTCACACAAACAAATATAAGAAAAATATTTTAAAAGATTAATCATCACACACTGATAGATCATGAAACCACATGAAGTGTTTGGTGATGTTCAATTCCAATGTTGACTGAACTTTATGACTCAATTTTAGGAGTAATTTCCCATTTCTTAAGCTGTCTTTGAATTGTCTTCCTTAAATTCATTTAATTTTTGTCTAGTGTCCACAAAATTTTCTTTTTCTGTGGTACATACAATGCATACCTATTCTCATCAGTTGGTCTAAGTGGTCCTTTCCAAGTCTTTCTTCCATCATTATTGTCACCAAATCTCTGTCTTGTGCTTTGTCTGGCCATATACTTCACCACTTTATATTTAGCCTTCATACTGAGTGTATCTACCGTGCTGCTGGGGGTGCTGCTACTGCCTTCTTGCTAACATTCAAACCCAGCTTCATGCACTTAGCAATTACCAGGTTACTATCTCCTTGGCTTGCAAATTGCCATTGTTGGACTACCAAGCCCTAAGTGTCAAAACCAATTTAATAAATTCTCTTTTATAGTAATATTCATTATATCAATTTTGTTCCTCTAGAAAGTCCTGTCTATTAAACCAGGGGAATTTACTCAGGATGCTATGCAGAAAGGACTGCTGTGCAATATTGTAAACTCCAGCTACAGTAGCTCATGAATGTTAATATTTGAATAAAAATACTAAAAGCTAAAACTTTAAGTTGATTGAATTGTATCATAAGAAGAGCTGTCTTCTCAAAAAATGAAAGCTTAGCATCTAAGCTATCTATTTGTTAAGTTAAACTTTCTCTTAGCCTGCAAATTAATTATGGAAAGGCATTGGAGTGAATAAATTAATATTTGAAGAAATGGTCACTCCAGGAAGAAAAGCTCTGCAGTAGAAAGAAAGCATAGGAAACTAGGGCTCACATGAACTTGCAGCCATGTCAATCATATTGCTATCACAAGATGCCTGAGGCCAAGATGTTTACTAAACACAAGATGGCAATGACAAAGTCAAGTTACTTGTTGATTTGGATCTAGATGACAGAGCGCTTAGAGAAGAGAAAGTGGAGGAAAAAATAAGCATTCTTTTGGATGTCCTTTCCAAGGGTGCTACGTCCATCAGGAATGCTTAATCACCTCTGTCACAGAGGACCATCTGCATATGCCATCATATTCACGATTGGAGTTTCAACAAATAACTTTGGAAGAACAAACTATGTCTCATTCAAATAATGTTAATTGGTGCTACACACCTAGAGTGAAACTGCGTGCAAACTATAGTGAGGAAATGATCAGAGAAGGGTTCAGAGACAGAAAGGGAAGTGAGGTCAGGTAGCCGTGGAGATTAAGAAGACATATATGTTGATTGTTAAGGCTGTAGCACAACTGGTAGATATGAAAAAACCCTGAAAGAATTCCACAGGTAACATTTCTCTTTAAATCTTCCTGCCCCCCAAAAAGCATAGGGAACAACTCAGAAATGGGAGGAGGAGGGTAAAAAATATAGGAGCCAGAAGATTGGGAGGAGTGCATTGTAATGCTGTTCTCTGAGCATGTACATGTGACAGAATAGCTGGAGTTACCTGCACAAGACTGTCACAAAACCAAATCACTGAAAAATTGCAGAAGGGAGTAGAAATGGCTACAAAGTTCTACCATTTTCAGTAGCTTTTGACAGTTCAGGGTTGCGAAGGGACTGAAAGTCTTTTTTCTTAGGAGTATGGCCACTGGTAGGTGGTCAATGATCCAGCAAATGACTTCACACTCATCTGAGCATTGGATTGTCACTAATTGGAATCAGTGGGCTGAATGAATAAATATAAATAAAGAGAATGAGGTTGAGAACAAATGGTTCTAGAGGGAGGTAGAGAGAGAGAGAAAAAAAGACAAGCAGGTATTGTCAAAAGACACACTGTATACAAGTGTAAAATTTTCAAAGAATTAAGAATAATAAAAAAGAAACAGGTTACATAAGAGTAATCCATAGAGTAGTAATTAAGGCATGTTTTTGAGAACACTTCAAACAACTGCTAAATAGCTAAATGAATACATATTTTGTTTTCTAAGTAGGCATAACTTCGAATATTTATAGGTTTCAGTCTCTCACTCCAGGCTTAGGACTTGATGCCTTGGCAGAAAATACCATCAAGGAGCTGGCTTTATTAATCAGAGCCACTTTGAGATGGTTTGCAGTTAGAGACCCTGCCCACCTGCTGGCAAAGAGCAGTGTGTCTGGTCACAAGAACCACCTTATTCTAACTCAATCCAAGCATCTTTAGAGCAAACAACGATAGAAACACTATTTGGTACCTGGAGAGTATTGAGTTCTCCTATTCTTGTCTTGAAGAAAACAAGGAAAAATTTTGTTATGTCAATGTGAGTGAGTGAGTGAGTGAGTGAGTGAGTGAGTGAGTGAGTGAGGAAGGGAGGAAGGGAGGGAATGGGTGAGAGAGTAAGAGAGTGAGAAAGTGAGAGAGTGAATGTGAGCACATGCTCACATGCTTGTGTTTGTTTAAAGAGTGCTTGGAATTAGGATGGCAGTATTGTAGATTGAAATATAATTCAGAAGAATGTCCTTATTTAAAGCATTGTATTTGTTTATGTGCTAAGAAATAAATCATCACAACTTGTTTTTAGCAACATGTGTGCATGCCTGTGTATATGCGTGTGTGTATGCGTGTCTGTCTGTGTGCATTGCCCATTAACTAGACTCGGTGGCTGGAAAACTTAATCATCATCCTGTCTCCATCTCCCTAATCCTGAGATGATTATAGGCAAGTGTCATATCACTGGCTATTTTTTCTGTTTCTTTTTTAATATGGGTTGTAGGGACCAAACTCAGGTCTTCAAGAATGTGTGGCAAGCACTTCACTGCCTGAGCCATCTCTCTAGCCCTACACATGTTTTGTTTTACTTTGTTTTATCTTAAATCAAGACAGACCTGTTATTTGAAAGTTCTGATGTTCAGAAGTCTAAAATGGTTATAGTAGGCAAAGCCAGGGGAACAATGTTGCTACCTTTCTAAGTGCCCTATAGACAGTGCTCACTTCCCTGGTTCTCAACACTCAATCTTTGCTTCCCTGACAATCCTCTCTTTATCTTACACATTACTTGCATGGTATTTCCAAAGCTTTTTGAAGTTCTTGTCTCCCTTTTTTATATATGTAATGTGTCCATCAGAATAAGTCATGATGAACTCAAAATCTTAAGTAACTGAGAAACTTATTTTGTTACAACAATTAGCATATGCAAAGGTAGTGGAATGGAGAATGAATGCTCTTACCTGTCAACCCATTACACTAGTTTTTTCCTATTGATCCCAGCACATGTTGAGTTGCTACTGTCTCTGGTGTTCTACAAAGATCAAGTTTTCTATTCCCAGAGCAGTATAGGGGTATTTGACTCCAGAACTTACAACAATAACTCGAAATCATCATCTATTATATAGTTCTTTCTTTCCTCCAGATCCCTAAAATTATTTTTATACATAACAGAGTCCCTGTAGTAAAAACTTCATTGCCTTGAAATCATTCTTTTTTGTGCATGTTTATCTGTTTGTTTTCTGGTGTCCACAAAACCGGAAGCATCTTTGTCAGATGTTGGAGACATAGGCTGTAAACTAACTGACTTGGCTCCTGGGAACAGACACCTCTGCAGTAAGCCCACATAACAACTGAGCCACTGCTCCAGAACAATGAGTACACTAGATGTGATCTGATCATTATGGTCAACCTCATTATTGTCAACCTCATTATGTTCAATAAACTATTGGCCTTCTGACTATTATTATTACCAGTTTAATTATATCATTGGTATCCTTCACCTTAGTGATGTCTAGTAGGTTGATCCTTTTGCCACAGTTG